>NW_015438361.1:1084707-1491553 GCF_001293395.1 Leptomonas pyrrhocoris
AAAGAAACGTCTGCTACGCAGTGTGAGCTGATCGGTTCCATTCGGCTACGTGCACTACCAAAGCGGCGTGAGAGGGTGCCGCTGTGGAGGAGGTGCGGCGGTGTGTGGCGTGCGCTCGCGTACTCGTGATGACAAAGTCCTCTCTACTACTAACCTCCCGATGCACCGCTGACGATCACCGTTTGAACTTCACCTTTCGCTCCGATCTGAGGGTGCGCCGCGCCGTTGCCGTTGCTGCTGACTGTGCTGTTGCGTGCCGCTGCGCGTTTGTGATGACAAATTTCTTGCTATTACTAATAGCCTCCGATGCACCGCTGACGATCCCTTTTATTTTGCCGAACTGACGATGCGTGCTGCCTGCTCTTGTGCTTTGTGCTTTGCCGCTTCTGCTTGTGTTGCCGGTGTTTGCGAGACGCAGCAGCCACTTTCGTTGGAGTGCTGCGTTGCGGTGCAGCTGCGGTGGTGTCTGCTGTGGGTGTTTCCGTTGTGCGGGAGTGTTCCTCGGACAGGACGCGAGACTGATGCGTGCTGCGCCATCATTTAACTCCCAGATGGCTCCGGTGTAGTGCTACGCTGTGGAGTGCCCTGCCTCGTGTCGAGTGTGGTGACGTCACACCAACCGCTGCTCATACGCCTTGCCTATCGTATAGTGGTGATTTTTGTGGACGGAGATTGCCGGCGTGTATGTGTGCGCTGTCTGTGCCGCGGAGTCTCTCTCGGTTCGAATGCTCCAACGGTGAGTTTCCAGCCATCATCAAACTCCCAGAATTGGAGGTTTAGCGTTGAGTGTGAACGTAGAAGACGTGGTACTGTTTGTGGTTTACCGTCGTAGTTTTGCATACTGAAGGACCGCGAGCCAATGTGAATGGCACGAGAGTTCACGGTGTAGGTGCTGAAGCATGAAAGAAGAAATTGAACCAAAGAGAGATAACAATGTCAGTGGGAAGTGATGCACAGCGGAGCTCTCTTCTAGTCGCACCACGCATAGTTTGAGCAACCTTTTTCAATCATGCCTTGTTCATCTTGGAGGTAGTAAGCATCTTTCCTCGAGTACGAGGTGAAGAACGCGATAATGAATGCGGCTTCAATCGAGGCTTTGACTTCCACACGAAGCTCTTATTCACTTTATTCTGACCCTTGTATAATTCTATTACTTTCATTTTGATGCCTCAATGCCGGAGGAAATCACTTCCTTCACCCTGCTTCGGAAGGCAGTACTCGATCGTTTTACCAAAACAGGTTTCACTTTAATTAACTTTCGCAGTGCAAGCCGATGGAGTCACCTGCGGTGTACTGTGCCTGCGACACAGCCGGTTCTTCGCAGAATGTGTGCGATGAGTGGTGGGGGGGACTGACACATCAGCGAAGAAAGATCACACAAGAGGTCGCGGTTGCGTTCGACCCGCCTCCCAGCCTCAAAGGAAACACCTCCAAAGACGCAGAAGAAGAAGGGACACAAGTAGCGAGGCACGCCGACACCGCTCCACAGAACATGCTTCGCCTTCATGCCATGCACCGCCGCCGCCTCTACAAGCAGTACGCGCTCGATCTCTCCTACCTGGCGGACACGCATGCCTATTACCAGCTAATGATGTGGTGCCACGACCACCACGTTTTCATCCACCCGAGTGTGGAGATGACGCGTCACCGCACCGCGTATCGCGAGCACGTTTTTCGCGTCAAGGCGGACGTGGCGCCGTACACGCCGCTGCTCGCCATCCCTGAGAACTTGGTCATCGGCTTCAAGGACGCCAACACGGAGGCCGGCAGCGACGGGGCAGACGGGGATGACCGCAACAACCTGTACGACGCCAAGCGCGAGGCGGAGTTCCACAAGCTGAACACCGGCGACAACGCCGACACCGACATCTGTCAGTTCTTCTTCGCCTCGCTTGGGATGATCGTATCGGATCTGATCACTGCGCGGAGTAGTCCGCTGACGGACCCGCGCTTCCTCTTTGCCGAGTTGCTGGGGAAGGTCTCGACGCTGCAGAATGCGCCGTACTTCGAGGACGACGTCGTCTTCGACCCGAACGAGCCCGGCCTCGCGGACATTCTGTTGCAGATGATTCGCAACTACGTGAACGGCGGCCCGCTCGTGAACAAAGTCCCGCCCGATGACCTGCGGTGGGCGGTGAGTTTGTCCCTGTCCCACTCGACGCCGCTGTCCATCGGCGCGGTGCGCTCGATCGGAATCGTGCCCGTGGTGCACCTCTTCCCGCACGGCGGCACGGCCACCAACACCTACATCGTGGCCCGAACCGCACGCGACCGCTGCGCGGAGAAGATGAACGCCTTCTTTCGCCACACCTTCCACTACGACTTTCAGGCGCAAGCGGCGGGCAAGTGGATCTTCGTGGTGCCAGAGCGCGCGTTAAAGGCGGGGGAGGAGATTTGCCTGCAGGCAATGGCGCCGGTCTGCGAGAAAGACAGCGAGGCGGCGCAGATGTGGCGGCTGTCCTGCGGTACAGCGCCTGAGTCGTATCTGAGCAGCGCGGATGTGTACGCCCGTCAGGCGGCGGTGACAGACGCTGTTATCCGTCAAGGTGAGGCGCTCTGGAAGGCTGATCGAGCCGCTGGTGGTCTGTGCAGTTGAGCAGACGGGGAGGTTTTTATGTTGTTGTTTGCATTTCTTGCTCGTCCGCTGTTTGTGATTCTGCTACTGAAGTGCGAAAGGCTGGTTGCGGTGCGTCCTGCGTTGTCTTCCGCCACTGCGTGAAGACGTACTTTATCATTGTATAAAGAAACATATGATAAATCCTTCGCATTACCCCATAAAGAAAAAGATGGCAGCAATATGGTAAAAGGAGAACGAAGCTGTCTTTGGCTTCAATACAACTATTTCTGTTGTTGTGACGGCGCTGTTGAAAACATCTCCGTTATTGTTAGGAACGATACTGCGCCTGTTTTCTTTCTTCTCACCATTATTTTGGCTTTCTCCGCGTTCTCTTGTCTACCCTGCGCTTTCCTTCGCGTCTTCGTTGACCTCGCTTACACGTACCAAAAAGAGGAGGGCAGCGTTTGCGGTCGACACAAATTTAGGCGGGCATCTGGGCCGGCTAGTATTACCACTACCATTGCTGTTGAAATCGTGGAACTGCAGCCGTTGAGACTGCTGCTTTCCTTTCTACTCCTTCTCGACGTCGCTTTGTCTAGTTGTTTGTTTGTATTTTTCATAATTACCCCCGATGAGTCGGAACCACCGGTCAGATCGAAAGGAGCGCCGCCGCAGTCACCGCGACCGCGACACTCACCGCGACCGTGACCGTGACCGTGATCGTGACCATGATCGCAAGCGCCACCGCAGCCGCAGCCCTGATCACAAGCGCACGCGCAGCCGCCCCTCAGAGCACCGCAAGCGCAGCAACAAGCGTCGGTCCTCCTCGAATCCCGAGAAGCCGCCGGTCCCGCGCGACTTTCACTGCCACATCTGCGGCAAGAACCATTGGACGATCGACTGCGAACTGTTAAAGCAGCACCCAGGCAACTACCCCATGATGGACGCGGAACTCGGCTGCTGGCAGTGCGCGCAGCGCGGTCACAACGCCTCGCAGTGCCGGATAAAGAGGTATTTGTGCCGCGATTGTGGCGGCATGCACGACACGCGCGACTGTGTCTACTCGCACATCGGTGAGGACTGGTACGAGTTCTACGACTCCAGCACGCGGCACGTGTACTACGTCAACTCTGATGAGTCGGAGGTGCAATGGGGTCCGCCGACGCATCAGCTGGACACCGTCTACTGGTACTGCTCACACTGCAAAGTTATGATTCCGGCGAAGCACCGGGAGTGTTTGTTGTGCCACGCAATTCGTCCGACCTCAAAGGCGGAAGCCGCGGACCCGACTGATTCTGATTCAGACGCGGGTGGCGACAGCAGCAGCAGCAGTAGCAGTAGTACGAGCACCAGTAGCAGCAGCAGCAGCAGCAGCAGTCTTAGCGGTTGGAGTTCAGTTAGCAGCAGCAGCGATGACTCCGACGGCGACAATGATGATGACACGATCGGTCAGAGTTCTACCAAGAAGGATAAGACAGAGCTCTCCAAATGCGCATAGACGCACCGAAGAGAAACGAGCTGCGATCTTCTACTTTTGTTTCTGTCGCTATGCGCTCTCGCCGATGCGATGCGGTGTTTTGAACTAACGTGTACGTTTAACTTTAACTTCGCAGTCTGCGCTGCGATTTCATGGAGTAATGAGACTGCTGCATAGCAGCCGAGTCTAGCGGACATTATTAAAATGAGCAAGGAAGTAACAGATACGTGTTGAAGGCGAGAGCTTAAAAAGCAGAGATGAATATGCATTTGCTTTTAGATTACTATTAATAATGCATCTGATAACAATGCCCTCATCTTTCTCTTCTTCAGTGATTGAAAATAAAGCGTCGCGAAAGTGCTGCTTCACTGCTCCAGCCTTTGTACCTCTTCTCATCTGTCCTCGATTTCTTTCTCGCGGACGCATTTTCACCTCCCTCTTCTTTATCGTTTCTATTGGGCTTTTTAAGAGCTATACGAATAAAATCGAGCATCATTTGATATTCATTTTGCTGTGCAGGTGCATCTCGATTCTGTCACCTGCGAACGCACACGCAGGAAAGGGAAAAGAAACTGAAATCATGCCCCTTAAAGACAAAAGCGACCGTGGGCCGGTGGGCGTCTTGCCATATCGCCGCCCACCGCTTTCCGGGCTCTATCGATTGCGCTACCGCCCACCTGTGTCGGTGACTTCAGCGTCGTCCTACGCTCCGCTCTCCACGACGCCGGACACTGAGGCTGAGGAGAATGTGCAGGCAGCAAAGTGCACAGCCGCGTCGGAGAATCCGTTGCCGTCATTTCAAGGCGAGCTCAACCCGTCCGCCTCTGCCGAAGAGCGTCGTCGTCAGCTTCACACACAAATCATGCACTCTCGCTCGCTAGAAGACGGCAACGTCGATCTCTTTGCGCTCTACTCGATCTGCGACGCTGAGCCTGTTCCATGCGCGCAGTGCTCCCTGCACATGGACACGACTCTGAAAACATGCTCCTATCGCCTACGAGAGACGTATACGCTGCTTTCCAACTCGAAAACGCAGCAGCACATAAATCAGATCCAGGGTAAGGAAGAAGGGGCGGTGTCTGCTCCTCCACAGAGTTCAGCGCATGGCGGCTCGACGCTGCTTACGCAGCTACAGGAAGGCTGGTACGCGTTCCTTTTCCCCATGAGCGAGTGTGGGCGGCTGAAGGACAACCTACTTATCTGCGTCAACGACACGCTTTTCGCGGGTGATGTAGCGGAATGCGACTTCGACAACGGTGGCGTGCTGCGTCCGCTTCAGAAAACGGCGCCCTTCCCACACGCATCGTCTTTAGTGTCATCGAGGCCTCCTTACGGCACCACCCCTTTTGGGCTACCACAGCCAACAAAGGCACCAGCAGAGGGCGGCCAGCAGGGCACGAAGGCTTCGACGGATGCTACTTCTCCTCATTATCGCACGAAGCCACTCTTCTACTATGTGGTAAGTCCCATCGTGATTCACAGTGGAAAGCCAGGGGCCGAAGACGGCGTTGCGCCAACGGAGGTGGTGATTACCATTTCATGGCGCAGCTATCCTTCCGCACAGTTGTCGTCGCAGGCACGGCAAAGGAGTAAGTTTACGCTCCTCTACTCATATTACTGCTCCCCGCGTGCACCGGACACGCTTACGTGTCGAGCGCAGTTTCCAACGGACGCGCGTCTGCGTCTCGTTCGCAGCCCCAACTGTGACGGCCCCGTGCAGTTGAAGAGCGAGGTGACGGAGCACTCGGCCAAGTTGTGCGTGGAAACGGTAGACGGCTCCACTCTCGAAGCGCACCGGCACCCGAGAGATTACATCTTTCAAATCTGCTTCTACTTTGGCAACTACACAGGTCTGATGGAGGAGACAAGCTGGTTCGCCGCGCTCATCGTCGCTGCGGCCTTTTTGATTCTACTGTGGTTCTTCCTCACGAAGGACCTCGTGATATGAGCTACGCACCTCTGTACTGCTTCAGTGACGGGTTAGGTACGCAGTCAGATCTGCCCTCCCCCACCCCGCCATTGGGCGTACGCAAGCAAACATGTACGTCCACAGCGCGTTTCCGATGGCTGATGTCCGCTGTACCTCGCTACCGAAATACGCATCCTCTTTTCGTTCTTACATTGTCGCATCGATTCACCACACGTCATATTTTAAACACTCAAAGAAAGAAAAAAAAGCAAAGGAGGAAACCGTAGTGCCGACGCTGTTTCGCTCCCTATTCAAAAGCGCTGATTTAGGAAGGACGCTGAGCGTCGGTGGCGCGTGGTGCGCGTCGCCAAAGCTTCTCTTTTATTACTATACATGTATCTATTGTTTGTGCGTTGGCCGCCGTTTGTTTTCTCCTCTTCTCTCTGCGGACCACTTCTCTTTCGTCTCGTCTCGTCTCCCTTCCCCTCCTCTTTTTGTCCTCGCTTCAACAAAGGGGCCGATGAACCACCGAGACGCTTCTCGCCTTCCGGCCAAGCCGCCGATGACGCGGCGTGGCTCCAACACGTATGGCACCACGACGGCGACGGCATCAAATTTGCCGAGCGCGGCGACAACGTACTCTCGCGATGCGCTAGATAGGGATTTGGTGGAGGGCTTTCGAGGCCAGCAGAAGGCGGCGAGAGATCGACAAGTGGAGCACCTGACGCTGGCCAAAGGTCTCGGCGAGCTCGCCGTCGCCTCGCTGAAAGAGGGCACTTACCACCCACGCAAGGCTCTTCCACCGTTAAAGCCGGAGGAGAAGAAAATGTTTGAGAGGATGGACCTTAAAGACTGGCGCACCGCACGGCAAGCAGGTTTTGGCGGGAAGGAGAAGGAAGACAAGGACCGCACGTCAGCCCTCAACGCGGCTACTATCTCCGCCGAGGTGGACACACACGAAGGCGCTGCCGAGGTAGAGGCGGAGGACGAGGAAGATGATGCCGCACGCGCTGCGGTGATGACGTCCTCCCTCGCTTCCTCCGCGTCGTCGGAGGAGCTGCGGGAGAACTGCCCCGGAGACCTGGGGACCTTCCTAAAGCACCTCCGCTCCACTCACCGGGCCACCAACTCCTTCAGCGACGGCCGAGTGGAGGTGGAAGAGAACATCAACATTGTCGAAGAGGCGCTCTCGCACCAGTGCAGCCCGCTGGACTTCGCCACGTTGCTCGATGCCATCTCGCGTGCGCTGGAGGTGATGGAGCGGGGCCACCTGGACGAAGATCTGTGCGTGCCGGACTGCCACGAAGTCGAAGAAGAAGAAGGGAAAAGAGCGGAGGAAGGCGCTCAGGATCATGTGAAAGACCACGTTTCCCCATCGCCAGCAGCAGCCGCAAAAGCAGGCTCCACCACGGCTCCCTCACCCAGCACGGTTGCATCGAAAGTAGAGAACATTGTGTTGCACGGCGCGTTAGAGGTTGAGGCGTACACGCGGGAGTGTTTGCTCCCGAAAGCCTACAAAGCCATTGCCATCGCCCACTCTGCGGAGTGGATGCTGCAGTACACGATGGCCTTCATGCGCACCGCCGAGGCCGTGGACGCGACGGAGGCGGAGAAGCGGCTTGTGCTCCTCGGCCGCTGCGTGCGTCTCCTCGGCGACACAGAGAACTTTTCCTCTGTTCTTCTGTCACTGGAGGCGAAGAGTGAGGAGTACGCGGGCTTTGTTGCCCTGAAGGAGATCGCCGAGACACACTTGTGGTCGATGCTGGACGAGGCGGAGAGCTCGCTGGACGCCATCCTGGGTCTGCCCTTCCCTGCGCGCCGCAGCCGCCTACTGCTGATCGAGTGGGGGATGCAGAAGAAGTTGCAGCGTGCGCTGCTGCTGCTCAATGAAATCGACTACAGTTGGACCCCCACCGCGTACTTCCACTGGGCGTGGAAGGTGCAGTTTATCAGCTCCACCTTCCAACGCATTCACGGCGGTATTGCCCACAAGTACATGCGGTGCAGCATGGGCTTCATTGATGATAGCCTCTACGACCAGGTGACCGACACTCGCATCACGGGGCGGTACATGGGGGCGTCGCCCATCCAGCCGAAGGTGGCGCGTGCCCGGCAGGTGGAGTACGAGAAGGTCACAGAAGGACTGACGCTGCAGCAAATCGGCATGACGGTGAAGGGCGTAGCGAGTCTTGTCGTGGGCGAGCAGGTATGCATGGGGGCGCGGTACATGGTGCGACAGTCCACGAAAGATTTCGACGCCGCCTGGGGCTTCCACATGGATGAAGTGAGCAACGCACCGACGGAGGAAGACCTGCAGAAGAAGGTGGCGAAGCTGGCGGCGAAGGCGAAGCTCCAATACACTGGTCGAGCAGCGCGTGAGAGGACGCAGCCGTCCACCACGTTCCTGACGCAGGAACAGTGACAGACTGTTTTCTTGCGGTACAGTTTATTATTATTATTACTAATACTATTGCCGTTTTATATTTGCACTGATATGTATATTATTAGCCTCTATATGACCTGCCTCTTTTCCAGGCTTCCAACTACTGAAAGAAGCAAAGCAGAAAAAAAAATGTGTATCGAATTGACCAAACGTGACGAGTGCGTGGCTGAAATAATGTTGGCGCCGCTCATGATGTTGTCATGCGTGACACGTGCTCAAAATCGGTGTTCTACTTTGCATCATCAAGAATTTGTGTTGGTGCGGCATTGGTTTCATCGTTCCTCTTTCTATCTGTCCGTTATCACTATTATTATTGTTGTTGTTGTGTGAGTGCTTTTCGGATGTTATTGTTGCTGCAAGATGACGACCCCGCCTGAGTTCCTTTAATAACGCTTCCCGTCGCTGTTGCTGCTTTAAATATCTATTTCTTTTGTTAACAACAAGAAGGCCAACGTATTGCGCCGTAAACCGCCACGAGCTACGTCAACACTTTGGATCTATTTTGTATTAAGGATCCCCTCATACAACTCACACAGCATAGAGCGTACTCTTTTTTTTTTCTTCTCGAAAACAAAGAGTATTGACCGTCGATCAGACGTAGAGGTACGAGTAGAATACATATACGTATTATGTTAACAGCCGTGTTTGAATGCGCCTTGATTTTGGAGAATGACATCAATTCATGACGGCGGCGGCGCGGGGCCGACAAGGTGCATCTACGTCCTCTCCGACGTGGACGGCTACAGGTACAAGTTAGTCGTGCAAGGTGAAGTGCTAACACTCACGGCGAAGCGAATCAAAAGATATCTGCAGAAGGCCACCGGGATACCGCCGCAGCAACAGCTTCTCTCGTTCAACGGTGCCGCCTTGCGAGATGACGTTAGTGGCGAGGATGCCGGTCTCTTCGATGGAGCAATTCTGCGTCTCCAGCAGGTAGCATCTGACTCCCATCGACTCCACAACGGCAGCGGCGGTGCACAGGTGTACGAAGACTCGCCGAATTCAGACAATGCGCCGGCGGACGGATCGCGGCAAACCCCAACGCGACGCGCTGACCACCACGCCGATGAACCAACGTGGCGTCCCACCTCTCCGCTGCGCCGTGATTCACTCCTTTTAGGCACTGTGCGGCAGTCCGGCGCCCCTGTCGCGACAACAGCAGCAGCTTCCTCCGCTGCTCTGACTGCCACGCACTCCCCACCAATACAGCCGAGATGCGCAGAGAACGCCCGGGATGGCACTGCACAGTTTCGAGCGCGGTCCTTCACGCAGCAGTCATCGTTCCCTGCCTCCTCTCCTCAACTAGCTTCTGCCGTCCTACCAACCGGGTATGCAAACAATGTGCACCCATGCGTCGAACACCGTCATCAGCACCGGCTCCACCATGACCCATGGACCCCCACCGAGGACCTTGAAACAGAAAAGGACATGGGACCCACGGCTTACGGTGGTGCCCAGGCGTACTGTCACAACATGGAAGCGAAGGTCGCCGCCCTATCCATTGAAAACGTCCGCCTGCGAGAACAGCTGCAGCTGGTCGCGCGCCAGGCCGCCGACGCCCACGCAGACTGGAAGCAAGAAGAAGAAGTCGCTCGTCTCAAAACGGCGCTGACGGCTTCGAAAAGAGGCATTGTTGAAGCGGAGCAGGCCGCTGCACAGCGCTGGCGCGTGAAGGAAGAAGAGCTCGTCAGAGAGCTCGACCTCTTGCGAGGGGAACGGCGCCAACTGCAAGAGGACTCGTCAGGGCAGGAAGCAAAGCTGCAGGAACTCTTGCATTCCATGGAAGGCGAGATACGCAGCCTCAAGTACGAATTACACGAGAAGGACGAAGCGTTACTCTCCACTCGACTGGCTTTGGCTGACTTACAAGGGCAGCTGAGCCAACGAAAGAGGGAGGTTCTCCCTGAGAATGGGAGACTGCTGCACAACCAACAGGAAGAGGAATCGGGGTTGCCTTCGCACACGACGCTCTGCCCTCTCTTGGACAGCATCGACGTGCTAACAGAGGAAGCGCTCAGTCATCTCTCGTACTTTCTTTCGACGCCCGCGCCGCTGCAGCTGGATCCGGCGAATGACACCTGCACCTTGCCCGTCTCTGACACACTGAACATGCTGGTGACGCTGGATCGCGAAGCGGAGCATCTGTACCTGTACGTGGCGCTGCTAAACGGACTGCCCACCTCTCCTGTGCAGCGAATGCGGGTCTACGAGATGCTCTTGCAAGGGGCGTTGCTTGGAAAGGACATGGCTGGGGGAGGCGTCGGCCTGAGCATGGAGTCGAATCTGGTTTTGATGAGCACCTCTGCCGACTTGCGCCACAACGGCGCGCTTGCATTGGCTGCCGCAGCGCCATCGTTTGTAGAGTCTGCCAAGGTGTGGGCAGAACGGCTCGACGCCTTTTTTGCGTGATTGACTGCTGCACATGGAGTCTTCTCCTCAGCGCTGAAGCGGGTTGGCTGGCGCGGCTTCCTTGCTGCGGTGTTACCCCTCCCATTCCCTGTTGGAACCTGTGCGTCTGCTCCACTAGAGTTGCATGCTGCGCGTACTCCACCTTGGACATTAAAGAAAAGTTTTCTTCTGAAGGGACCGAGCACGAAACACACCAAAATAAATGCTTGTTGCACAGAGCCAAATGGCACGCGTCTCACACAAACGAAAACTGGATATTTCCGTACGTCACTTCTTCCCTTGCTTGTGTCTTTCGGTTTGACCATATAGCCTGCTCTCTCTCATCGGCTGTTTTACGACTTCAAAAAAAAAAATGTATCACTCTGTCCTCTCTCCCTTTCTTCTGCGTACGCACCGTGCTTACTTCTCTTTTCCTTTGCACAGCAAAGAAACAGCGGAGCCTTTCCCGAAGTAGATTTCAAGTGAAGGAAGGGCGTTGGCAGGGACTGCGGACATAGGGAAATACAAAACTGGTCTCTTCTCTTCTGCTGGACGAGCTCCTCGCACTGTTGTGGCGACGTCTTGCTTGGTGGCCGCATTTTGTGTTGCGTACTTGCTTGCGGGGCCCTTTTGCATATTACCAACGCGGTTTTCACTACTAGTATTACTGAAGTGCCACACAGCTCTGTCGTTTTCTCCTTCTTTTTTTCGCAATTAGGAACTGTGCTCTATAGAAACAATATGTCGAACCTTTCAACATCCACGACAAGGGTGTTCTTTGTCGGTGGCTTGCCATACTCCGTTGACGAAAACGTGAGCACCGCCGCGATTGAATCGCTCAGCTTTATCGAGCTGCCTCGCCTTCCTATCTCCTCCAGCGGCACAACCAGCGAAGGGGGTGCCGGAGACGCACGTCCTCTCGTGTCGCCAGTGCTGCATTTGGGCCGTCAGAGTCCCCTGCTCCGCAACTCTCTGAAGAATGACCGGCGTTGGTCTCGCAAGCTTCTCGAAGTGACGACATGGTGCATTCACGGCCTCCCGACCGGCGACAAGGTGTACCCTATCGATGCGGCTGCTTTGCCGTTTGCCGGCGTGCGCGTTCGCCTCTGCGGGACGGGAGGCGCTGTTCGAGTTATTCCGCGGCGCAGTTCAGAGCAGCGCTGCGTCACGGCGTTGTCGGTGGTGGGTGCGTGGGCGTGGCTGCAGCACGGCGATGCATTGGATTTTGAGGGCGGCCTTCAGCTGCGCTTCTTGGCGGTCCACGTGCGGGCTGGCCCGGTCAGCGCGCTGGCGCAAAAGGCGTCGTTCGTCTGGGTGCGGCCAAACGTGGCGGCGGGGTCGGCGACGCCGGTGGCAATGTGGGCGTCGCGATACTCAAACTGGTCGGCCGTTCCAGTTTTTCTCAAAGCGAAGATGCTAATGGAGGCGGCAGTGTTGGTGCAACAGGCGACTCTGCGGGAGAAGGCGCAGATGCAAGAAAGCGTCACGGGGACCGGGGCCCCGTCCCCGATAGCAAGCGAACGCGCACTTCCGCTGCCACGCTGTGAGGGCACTGATGCGCGAGATGAACGGGCGGGAAGTCCGTTGCGTGCACCGCCGTCATTGGAAGACGCAGTGAATCTTTCTCGCGGGGGGGACATCCACCACAACAGCCTCCTCCGCCGATACAGCAACAGCAGCGAAGCACGGCAGGACGCGTGCATGGCGGCGGACGAGGCGGATGAAGAAGCGGCCACGCCGACTTCAGAGTCCCAGCAGCGTCAGCGACAGCGTCCACTGTCCCTTTACGCAGCGCCGAACTCACCGCCGGTGTTCCACGACCGGGAGCAGACACGGTCTGCTCCTGATGTCGTTGGCGCTGTGTTCGGCGGACGCATGGCGGTGCAGCGGCCGCAGTCCGCTTCACCAAGTAGATCGTCCCCACCCCGGCACGCAGCCGGATTGGGGCTGCAGCAGCGGCTCACGGGCCCGTCAATGGGCACGCGTGGCAACGTGCTCCGCTACAGCTTTGCCACCTTCTCCGAATCCATGGACGACAAGTTGCTCGAGGCGCTGCAGAACTTGGAAAATGGAGGGACGGAAGTCGGCGATGTGCTGGTGCAGCGGCAGCAACGCGAACCAGCAGTGCTGCTCGGCGCAATGGAAGACGAGTTGAGCGGGCCGCGTTCGACCTCTGCGGAGCAGGTGGCGTCGCATCTGCGTACAACACTCCCCACCCGTGGGCACGGACAGGAAGGACGGGGGAGGAGTGGTGCGCCGCAGCGGTCTCGGCGTACCACCAAACAGGGAAGTCGTGGCAAGACGGCGGACGACAGCGGGGTGCACGGGCGCCGCTCCGGTAGTCGAAAGAGCGCTGGCGGCGACGTGGGCGGCGAGTTGATGTCGTCGCTCTCGCAGCCGCTACGGCGAGAAGGCGAAGGGGACGATGCTGTTACTGTTCCGCTCTTGACGCGAGCTGATATCAAGCGACTACCGGTGAACCAGTATGCAGAGGAAGACTCACAGGTTGTGTTTTTTGATCATTAGAGTTGTAGATGCGTGATGACGCCGCATCTTAGACGGCGGCCACACTTATGCTTGAACTGCTTTCTTTTTTCCTTTTTAAACTACTTGTACGTATCTTAATTACCGTAACTGATGCTAGTCTGTGCTGTGGTGTGTAACACGCGGAAATAACCGTTCATCTAAGGTGTCTTCCTCGTACAGGATGAACTCACGCGTATCTTTCGGCGTTCGCGCTTGCGGCTGCTGCCCGTCGCGCTTGAAAACCCCGTTGGAGAGTTTTCTCTTCGTACTGGATCAACCCGCGTTCTTAATGCGCGCGTGTTGATGGGCGAAGCAACGACTTCATTCCCTTCTGCTTCTACGCGAAGCTCGCGTCCTCCTGCAGCGGAGCAATGAAAAGGGGAAAAAGAACCATCTTTCCTTTTCGATAGCGGTGCCGGCGCTGTTGTTTCTCGTCTTCTTTGTCTTGTGTCCAAAGCCAATGAAATGGCTACTCCGTGCCCTCTGCAACTTCGATTGTTTTCTTCACCTGATCATTTCCTCCTCTTCCATGTTTGCTCTCTCCACCTCTGTCTCTCTCCTTCTGTCTCCCTTTGCTCTTCACCACAAACGCCAGCAACGATCTTTTTTTGTTGTTTCTTAACGAAGAGTGCTTTGCATGAATAGAAGACGCATCGTGGCACAACACGTTGACGCAGGAAAGCTTAGCCCAACATAAGCTGACCTGTGCACCGTCACTATTCGCGCCTTGTAGTTTGTTTCACCTCCTTTAAATAGTAGTAGTGTTTCTTAACTAACCAATCGGTTGACGTGCCGCTCGTGGTTTTCTGTTGTCTGGTGTCTGTGTTTACGTGGGAGCGCGCTGCACAGACAACATAACGAAGAAGAGCGGAGCAGCTAGCGCATTTGGAAAACAAAAATAGCGGTTGTGTAGAAGAGCGGGTCTGATTGCTCACGGTGCCGTGTGTCCAAAGGAACGAGGTACCATCAGCATCCACGACGCCGTCTCCTTTTGGGTGGTATTGCCCTTTTTTTCCCTTAACTGCGTCTTTTCCGTAACTTGACGAACCGTTTGGGTCTCACGGACACTCGACGTGCATTTGGCTGCCGTAATTTCTCTTTGATTAGCGCCGAAGCGGCTTTTTCTTTTTGGTTGTTGTTGTTGGATTCTTTCTCCTTCTCCTTTTGGGTCGACGACGGTGTTCGTGACTTCGGGAACACACACACACAAAACGAACTGGCTGCAACGCACAGAAGAAGAAAGTGTTGACGACGCGGCAGGAGACTGTAATTGGACGGGGATTGCGTACATACATACACACACACGAGCGAAGGCAACACCATCAAACGAACGGAAAGTATACCCAAACGACTGAGAGCTGAGTAAAAGCAAAAAAAACAAACAAATGTTTCGTGTGTTCTCCGGCAGCTGCATGTCCCTTGAGGACATGGACACGGTGCTGCGACCAAATCTAGTGGAGCACCCCCACGTCCTAGGCCCTGGTGCCGACTTCTTCACGGAAGCCGGTGAGCCGGTGCGTCCGCAACCGTGCGCGCAAACGTTTCAGAAGGTCTTCTCTGGAAGCGCGTTAGACCTCAACGCGGGCAATGCCGACCTCTCCGACGAAGAGGCAGGCGTGACGAGCCCGGTGGGGCAGCCACAGCGCATCATACCTCCTAGCAGCATCCTCAATCAGATCTCCTCTGAAAACGAGAAGGAGAAGGCGCGTGCGGCGAAGATGAAGATCCACGTGTTGGTGATTGGCGAGAGCGGATACTTAGCGAGTCACGTCGTCACGAGGCTGCTCGATGCGGGGTACAGCGTGCGCATGACGGTGCCGGACGCGGCGCGGCATCAGAAGCTGATGGACCTCTACAGCGCCAACCGGGATGTCGCGCAGCGCCTGGCGATCGTCCTTGCGGACGTCACCAACTCCAACTCCCTGCGTGATGTGATTCGCGGCTGCCGCTACATCATTCACTGCGGCTGCTCTAGTGCCTCCTCGCAAGCAAAGGACCCCGTCGGCCTCTACACAAAGGCGGTTCGTGCACTGTTCGACGGCATTCGACTCTCCGGTAAGTCAACGGTGAAACGTGTTGTGCTGACCGGTGCGGCGTCCTCGGTAATGCACATCACGGAGCCCGAGCCACCGTCCGGCCTCTTCGACGAGAACAGCTGGAACGGCGTCGCCACGGCCGAGGCGGATCCGCTGCCCTACGCGAAGCTGGTCTTTGAGCGGGAGGCGTGGCGGCTGCGAAAGATGATGGGCGTGGAGTTGGTTGTGCTGCTGCCCTCCATCTCTATCGGCCCCAGCCTGACGGACGAGACAAGTGAGGCAATGGTGACGATTGAGGGCCTCGCAAACTCGTCCAAGCTGTTCCCCTTCTGCCCCAACCTTAGCTGGAACTTTGTCGACGTCCGCGATGTCGCCGAGGCGCACGTGCGCGCGTTGGAGGTGCCCGAGGTGCGCGACCACCGCATCATCATCTCGAACGAGTGCGTAAGTCTGCCGGAGCTGTGCCGCACAATGAAGGAACTCTACCCGCAGCTCACACCGCCGACGCACACCGCCTGGACGGTGGTTACTCTCGCCATCGCCTCGGTGGTGCTGTGGAACAGCGTGAACATGCGTTTCCTGTGGCGCAGCCTGGGCGTGCGCAAGCGCCTCGATAACCGTCGCGCCCGGGAGGAGCTCGGTGTCGTCTTCACACCGATGCGTCAAACCTTGGGCGACTGCTTTGATCAGATGACGCGCACCGCGCAGGCGCAGCAGACGGCGACGGCGAATGCGCAGAAGACGGGCAATGGTACTACCGCTGCTGCTGGCGCGTTGCCTTCCCGATTTGTAAGCACGAAGGTCGTGGTGTCACTGATCACCGTTGCCGCCATCGGTGCTGGTGTTGTTCGTTACGTGAAAAGGCGGCACTGAGAATCTGACGGTGTGGATGTATTTGCATATCCTGCCTCTCTCTTTCTTTCTGCATTCTCCCCCGCACAAGCATGGACGGTGCAGTTGAATGCGTCACGTGCCGTCTATCCCCGTGTCTACTGAGCACTACGTGGTCGTTCAACGGCTTTGTGATTGTGTGTGTGTTTGGCTGCGACGGGTGTGTGATGGCACAGCATTGACCGCTTCTTACGTACTGTGCTTTTGCTTGTGCTGTTCTTTTTTTGTTTGTTTGTTTTCTTCTGTTGATCTTTCTGTTTTGCGTGTGTTGGCCCTTACTCGCTCGAGCCCTTTTCTCTTCTGTACCCCGCCAGCGTGAGAAACGAGACAGCAAATGTGTTAGCGCCGAAGGGAGAATTCTCCACCATCCAAAAGGGACTTCTTTCTTGTCTTCTTCTTTTTTCTTTTCGATTCTGATTCAGTGAAGGAACGGTTCGGGTATTTTTTTCTTCTTTTTCTTTGCTCCTACGTGGCTAAATCTATATACATGGTTTTTCAGATGTCTTCTGTGGGAATCCCCTGGAAGTACCGTCACACCGCTCCACTTTTCTTTGTTGTTGTTGTTGTTTCCGTTGCTTTGCTCTTTTTTCTTTTGCCTTTGAACCTTTTTCGTTTGTTCTCCGAACTGCTGTTTACTCTACCACGAAGGCGACGCGCCTTCAGTTATTTTGTTGATCCCTCTCTCTGTCGTTCACACACACACACACACACACACACACACCTGTTGTAGTCCATCTTCAGCGCAGGCTTTGTGGCGACGAAAGGAGTGGGAGAGACAGAGGAAGAAAAGAAACCCCAAAATAGTCCCAATTGTTCTCAGAACTGTGTGAATGTTCTGCACAACAACACGTATATATATATATATATATATATATCTTTGTTTACCTATACGACCGTTGTTTTTCTCTTTGCTGCCAAGTTTATGCTCCTTCTCGCGCGTACGCATTCATCTCCCCTCTGTTTGCCCGCGTTGGCAGCCGTGCATTGCGCGCGTTCAATTGTACGGCAGTGGGGTGCGTGAAAGGCGCCTTTTTCTTTTCTTTTTTGTCGTTTCGCAGCTGTCCACAAACTAGTGCGCTGCCACCGTGTCACTCTTTGATGAGTACGCTGAGCGGGTTCTGCACTGCGGTTCTTTCTTTTTTCTTTCAAGGTGGACGCTTTGTTTACGTGGCAGAGGCGTAGTTCGCTTGACGTGGAAGGCGTCTCCTTTTTGCTGAGAACGGAAACACTATTGTTGAGTTCAACGTGATATTTGTATGGTGAGGAAAATAACGTCTCTTCTACTTTCTAGAAGTTCTGTGTGTAGAGCTTTGTTCCTACCGCATCTTTTTTGTTAGTCTTTCGTGTTGATATGACTGCTGTTGAGACGATCGAAGGAGCTGAGGGGTCTCGAAGGAAAGAGAGCCGGAAACGTCACTTAAAGGTGACAACATGAAGAAGATGAATTGATTGCTTTCAACTTTCCGCCATCGAAACCGCAGTCATCCTGGATTACGCGCACCTTTTTTTTATGATTATTATTGAGTTCCGTTTTTCACGTGTTGATCACATCTCGATCTCTTCGTTTCTACTCATTTACCTTCTCACAGCAAAAGGGCGTAGGTCTCGTGGTTTGTGTGGTTTGTCGAGTTGTTTTGGTTCCCGCGCCGTTTTTGCCGCTAGGGTCGCTTTGTTTAGAAAAGCTCTTGTTGTTGTTGTTGCTTGTCTTGCATCTCTGTGCGTTGCCCAAACTCGGCAAAGACACTACTGAATCGCGCTCTCTCCCTTCTTCACGGCCTTGTTAAAAGACACCAGTGCATTCCGCGCCCTTGAAAACGAGACGGAGGTCGAAGCAAAGAACGGTGGAAAGGGGAAATTGCTTCAAGGTAACGTGTACGTAGTTTCCGCTGTTGCTGTCGCTGTATGGTTTCCGTCGTATTCTAGTATCAGTCTTTTTCTTTCTTGTGTTGTCACTACTATTACTACTACTATCACTGATATGTTTCTTTGTATCTTTTTAAGTAACTAACGCTTTGCACAAGGTCAAAAGAGAAACATTATATATCTACATATCTGTATGCAACCGAATCAGTGGTCGCGTGAACGGTGCATCTGCGGTTGCTTTGAAGACCGAGAAGAACAGCGTCAAGCAGAGAGAGAGAGAGAGAGAGCTCTTACAGCACGCTACAAAGAAAGCAGACAGAAAACGAAACCATTGCAAAACAAAACAAACTCTTTATGCGCTAAGCTAATGTAATAAGAACGCTTTATATAAATATTTCGGTTTTATTTTTCTTTTATTTCTCTTTTTCTTTTGGTGGCGACTCCCTTTCAATGCTCTCCATGGCCATTTGTATGTCTCTTTTCTTTCTTTCCTTCCTCTCTTTTTAATTCTTCGCTTTGAGGAACGACGACGTGTCCTCCTTTCCCGATGGCGTGTGCGTGCGTGCGTGCGCGTGTGTGTGTTTCTGTGGCTGTACAGGTTGTTAATTTGTTGGTATTGCTGTTGTTTCTGGTTCGTCATGTCACAGCACTGTATTAAATAAAACCAAAAGTATATCTCGGTAATATAACTCGAAATGCGGCTCGAGGGAATTCGTTCCTACGGATGCTGATGTGTGACAGTGAGGCACCCGCGACGGTTTTGGAGACTTCATCTTGGGTGAGCTTTCATATTATTATTGTCACTTTTCTCTTTCAGTGTTTCAGGACACTCTGCTGTTCTTGGCTACTATCGTGCTTGTGTTGTTGCTCGTGACTTTGCTATTTGCATCCTGTGCACTTGCGAACCCAAATGCGCCAGTGGCATTCTACGCGGCTGATGACAACGAAGTACAACAAAAAGGAACGCACTCCTCTCTCTCTCAAACAACCGCCTCATGAGGTCGGGGGAAGGGGGGGGGGGAGGGGAGAGAACAGATCGCATTTTTTTTCTTTCTCCGCTGACACGGCCATTTTATTCTTCTTGACTCCTTGTTTGTGTGTGTGTGTTTCGCGTTGAATTTACGTCGGTGCTTCCTTCGACGATGTTGCGCGTTGAAGTAAAAGAGGAAAAAGGAAAAGTTGAAACACACACCAACACAAGCATTGAAAGCATCAACGCAGCTTTACTTCATTACATCTCTTCTTTGCAGCTCAGGGTCGCAAGCAGTGAGCACGCACTACCAACGGATACAAATGGAGAAGGGGCGATAAGAGGCCACGAAGAGTTTTGCCAGGAAAAGAAAGCTGACTGTTTTTTTTCCGGTTCAACATGTGGGGTGGGTTGAAGAAGCGGACCCACTACGGAGATCTTTTTAGAAGATGGAGTGCCTCGCGTGGCCTGGAGGAGCTGCGCATCGCCCTGTATAAAGAGCCTCGTCCGTGGTACCTGGCCTACTCTCTGCACCAGCACAACCATCTTCTCCAGGACCACCACTGCGCGCGTCTTCTGGCGTGGTGCACGTCCATTGTGGAGCTGCAGCCGAGCCATACCGCGAAACAAGAGGCGTACCGGTACACGCAAGAGATGTTTCAACTTCTAATGCGCCACCACAAGGCCGGTGGAGAAACGTTAAACGAATACATGCGGCTCTGCGCCGTCGGGGCAGACCTCACGTCCGCCTTTGACTGGTTCAAGTACTGGCAGGAGGCCCAGCTAGATGGCTGGGCCGCCCTTGACACACTCACCTGGTTGCTCCAAGTGGCGCGTACAACACCCAGCGACGAACGCGCAGAGGATATGGCCTTGACGGTGATGGACCTGTACACCAGCCGTTTTGCAACGGTGCAGAAGGACCCTCAAGGCGGGAAAAGAGGAAGCTGCTCAGCTGCTGCAGAGACTTCGTCAACACCGCCGCCGTTTTTGCACTACGCGCCGACTTCTGCGAAAGACGTCGAGGCACTGCGACGCTTTTTTTCTACCTTTAAGGCACTTGAACCGCGTCTGCGACACAATGCGTTACTACGCAGTTTTTTGGACACGCTTCCGCCTTCCGTAGCGGAGGCAGAGGCGAACTGTGCTGCGTTTGGCTGGCCTGTGGAGAGCCCGCATCGTATCTTTCCTCAGCTGGAGCAGCACGTGCATATGTGTGCGTACACGCACGACGACAACTCCGTCCTCTACGCCTCCGCTTCACCTCCGCGTCTTCGTGACTCGCTACTGCACGACAACTATATTGCGAAGGTGGAGCGGAGCGCGGAGCGGCACAACGTCACGGATGTGGTCGCGCTGGTCGAGGAGTACGAGCGCCGTGTGACGGAGGAAAGGGATAAAACAAACGGCGAGCGAACACCGGCGCTCCGCAGGCGATCCGTCGAGGGTGAGCTGTGGCGCCGCTCGGCGGACCCCGGCGCTGTCGCCTATCGTCGGCGGCTCGTGGAGGGCGGCGGCATCCCGCCCGAACTCTATCACTACCTCATCACGGCGCTGGCCACGACGCAGCCGACTGCGGCGCTCCGCACGTTGGAGGGTATGGAGGCCGCCAACTTGCGTCCGCTCGACCTCACACGAGCTGCGGTGATCGTGGCGGTGCGCGACTCTACGGAAGACCAGCGTCGTCTCTTCCAGCGGCAGCTGGATGAAATCGACGCGCGAGCTCGTCTGGATGCGGACCATGACACCCACAAGGTGGTGGAGTCGTACTGGAAGTTCGACTACACGGAGTTCTTCTACCACCGTAACGCACTGAGCAGAGTGCAGTTTTACCTTTTCCTCATCGCCCGTCTTGGAGCTCAGGCGCTGCAGCAACTGCTGTTGGACACGCAGGTGCACGGTCCGCTGGCGACGGCGGAGGACCTTGTGGTGCTCGATGATGATCTTCGCCACGCGTCTCGGTTGTTCTTTCGATCGCGGGTTGGGCGTGGTCCGGTGCAGGCAGCGCTCGACGCGGTTAGTCACCACATGCCGAAACTTGATATCAGTCTCGTGGGGACGCTGCCGCATTTTGAGAATTACTTTGTGGAGGCGGCGGACGACATCGCACTCAGTGAAGGGGCGCTTCAGGCCCTCGTGCAGCCCTACGACACCATCTACGTGTTGGATGCCTCGTTTGTCGAAACGTCCGAGTCGTTTTTGAGCGTGGGTGGCACCTCTCGATCTCTCGTGTTGATTCCGTACCTTTCCCTTGCGCAGCTGGCCTCCTCCGTCTCAAACTCGGACACCTTCACATCCTTTGATCCAGCATTGCAACAGTCAATTCGAGCAGAGCCTTTCCTGGCTTCCCAGCGGCTGCGAGCGCTGTTTGCGATGCTCACCGCCAGTTCCGTCCGCGCCGCTTCCTCCACCACACAACACGGAAGCGGAGCAGAAAGCCCAGCCCGCATGCTCCACCGGCGAGCGCGTGTGCTGCACTTCACGGAGTGCCTGGTTGCGAACCAAGTCGAGCAAGAAGTACTGGACAGTCTCCACCTGTCACCGTCTACAGATGACAACGACCAGCTGCTGCTTGTACTCGCGATGCTGAGCTGTCTGAAGGAGTCCACGACACGACTGGTCCTCTGTACCGACGACACACAGCTGGTGGAGCGGCTGGAGGCGCTGCAAAACTCCGACCTCTTCGGCTCCGCGGTGGAGATCGTGAGCACGGCGCCGCCGGCGAACTTGGATTTGGAAAAGGACCTCGTTGACGACAACCCCGTATGGCGAGACGATCGCTGGCGTACGGCGGCGGGTTTCGAGCCTCGGCTGGACATCGCGGCGGCGCTTCCTCCACAGGACCCGTCCAGTGCCGATGCGATGGACCAGAGACGCACTGGAGATATTGGGTCTGCGCAGCCGCGGGAGCGACAAGGTGGGCAGGACTCCCCCTCCGCCGCCTCCGCTGCACAACCGCTGAGCCAGGCGTGCGCCAACGCTGAAAAGGACGGTGTTTCCTCGGATGTGAGCGAGGTGATGAACTCGCCGTGGCTGGCTTTACTGGAAGAGCAAGAGGGGGAGGGGGAGACGCAGATGAAGGGTGCCATGCGCAGCGGCACCGCTGCGTCTCCTCCTTCTGCGGCTGGTGCATCCACTCAAGCCGATGCGTCCACGGCGCAGCCCATAGCTTCCCCTTTGTTTGCTTCGTCTTCCTCGGTTGCCTCCACAGAAAGGGAGCAGGAGGTTCGTGATGAGCACATGGACCTGTACGAAACGCCCTTCGACGTTGTCCCGGTGGGGGTGCGGATGGCAGAAGCGTCGGCGCTTGGCTCCGTGTTCGCCGAGTTTGACTCGATGGACCCCGAGCAGCGAGCGGCCCGTGAAGCTGATCACGCGGCGGCTCGCTGCCGTCTTGCACCGGGTACCGGGGATGAGGGTGGAGCTTCCGGGCCGAGCCGGCGTCGTCGTCCGTCGATGCTAGAGCGGGAGATGCTGGCGAATCGTGGTTTTTCCAACAAGGACCGCTTCCTGATGGCACGGCGCCTGTCGAACAGAAGCGGAGGACGCGTGCCATTCAACATGCGGTACAGGGTGGTCGAGGCCAACGTGCGCGATCCGCGAAACGTGCACCTACGCAAGGTGTTCCAGGAGGGACTGAATAAGAAACGCGCAGCATTCAAGCGTCGACAAGGTTAGAGTGTGTACTCCCTTTCTGTTGTAGCAGATTTCAGCAGCAGCAGCAGCAGCAGCGCGCGTTGGGTATTGTGGAAATTGCGCGACCTCCTCTGCATTTTGTGTTTTCTTCTTCTTCACACTGTAAGTGCGTTTTTTTCCTTGGGCGCCACAGCAATAAGATTAACCCCCAAGTCAGAAAAAAGTTCCTCCTTTGTTTTAAAGAAATCGCGTTAATGAAGCTACAAGACTGAGCGGCATCGCCTCTGTGTTGCTTTCCATTCTCGCGCTCACTTGTGCACCTCACTCTATCAACGTTGACACAACCGACTGGTAAAGAGAAAAAGGATTTGCCACTGTGCCTCAGACACCTTTATTCTGGTGTCTCGCGCGTTTCAGTTCTTCAAAGCTCTCTCTTATTCTGCATTGGCTTTTGTGTGTGTGTGTTTGTAGTTTCAGCAGCGCCGCCGTAACACAGACGAGGACTCTTTCTTCGCGACAACAGATCAACACACGCATATA
Source organism: Leptomonas pyrrhocoris (assembly GCF_001293395.1). Taxonomy (NCBI): domain Eukaryota; phylum Euglenozoa; class Kinetoplastea; order Trypanosomatida; family Trypanosomatidae; genus Leptomonas; species Leptomonas pyrrhocoris. Next base: position 1,107,944 of record NW_015438361.1, read on the forward strand.
CATCGTTATTCATCTTTTCTTTTTTCAGCGGAAAGGATGGCAGGTCCACTTGTCACTTCGTCTCCTCCGCAAGACGAGACTGGTGCGGCAAGCACAGTCGTTGACTGGTCCTACGTGCGGGCCCCACCGCCCCAGTCGTTCGATTACTTCACCGAGCGCTATTACCACCAGTACTGCATCCGCGACACGAAGAAAACGCCTGGCAACAACTGCAGAATCCTGCAGCACAGCAACGGCATGTGTGTGCTCTGCGTTGACAGCTCGCATGTCCTCGTGCAGAAGTGCGCGGCGGATCCGGCCACCACGGTGACCAAGGTGGAGTTCTTCAAGGGGCGCACGGCCATCACACCGGAGAGCATTCAGGTGGTGGGTAAGAAGAAGAAAAACGCGTTGGTGTGTCAGAACGACACCAAATTGTGCGGCATCGCACTCTCCGACGGCACGGAGTACACCATCCCGGCCTGCGTGAACGGCTTCGTGTTGGAGCTGAACGCGACGGTGATGGAGCAGCCGTGGGTGGTGGCTGCCGCCCCGACGACGGAGGGCTACTTGGCGGTGATTAACCCCACATCCAAGGCGGACTTTAGTGGGTACGACAAGGTGTGGACCGCCACTGGCGGCGACGCAGCTGGCGAGGAAGACGAATGAGGCCAGCGCGCAACTGCGTGTCAGTACGCGCACTTGAAAACGAAGCCGTATCGTTTTCCAGCGCTCTTCGTTTTTGTCCTTCTTTCTGGCGGTGCTGTTGTGAAAGAATGCCGCACCGAGTAAATCATAATAATGAAAAACAGAAGAATATGTCAAAAAGCAGCTTATGAATATCGGCATTGTCCCTCCGATCGGAACGGTGATGCGTGCGGCAGTGGAAGTTAATGCACGCAGCTCACCCTCCTTTGCTTTTCCCTATGAGTGTGCTTTTCACTATCCCTCCCTGTCCCTTCTCTTTTTAATTCCTCTTTACTCTCAAACCTCGAGCAAGGAAGTGTTGCTCTACACAGTATTAGTTAGACATAGAACGGAAAGAGCGTGCGCCACATCATATTTTGCTGCATCGCTCCCATCAATCAAATTGGTTTCAAGCTGCATTTGACATACTCTAGTTCGACAACATAAGAAACAACCCAAGACTTGCTTCCCAACGCGGCACTTCTTCCTTGGTTCTCTCCTCTCTTTTCCTTGCTCGTGTTATTCTGCGCTTCAAATACACCTTTTTTTTGGTATGTGAGTGTGTTTGAGTCCGATAGTTTGATTTCTTCCCGCTTGTGCCTTATGCGCGGACGGCGACGTCGTACTCTTAGTAGTGAGATGCGCCGCATCCGTTACAATGCCCTGAGCAGCAGCGACAACGATGCAGCGCGGAGCAACGAGGGGAACCCGTCCGTCTCGTCGAGCGGCATCCATACATCCCTCACAGGGCAGGACCTGGGCGGTCGATCAGACGTCGTGGTGAGCGCGCCGGCCTTCGCGACGAGCTCCGGTATGTCGCTGGTGCTCGCCATTCCGCCCCTGAAGAAGCGCAGCTTTCGGCGTTGGATGCGTGAGTTGCTGCACCTGCCGATTCCCCCGTCCACCGAAACGCGTCAGCTGCCGTTTGGGTACCTCCCCGGCGAGTGGGCCCCCGTCGGCTACCCCGGCAACGCTGTGAACAACCGCCGCTACACCCTCTTCACGTTTCTTCCGCTGGCGCTCGTGCACCAGTTCCAAAGTGTGTTTAATTTGTTCTACCTCTTTCTCGCGTTCTCGCAGTTCATCACGGTGCTCAAAGTTGGCTTCCTCTTCACGTACTTCTCCCCGCTCGTGATGGTTGTGTGCCTGTCGCTGCTGAAGGACGCACTGGATGAGTGGAAGCGTTTTCGCCGCGATCACGTCGCAAACGTGGAGGTGTACGAAAAGCTCACCCGTGGAGGCGAAATCTTGCCGGTGAAGTCGGCCGACATCCACGTCGGAGACCTTCTCCTCTTGCACCATGATCAACGTGTCCCGGCCGACTGCGTCGTTCTCCACACGTCGGAGAAGACGGGCACCACATTCATCCGAACCGATCAGCTGGATGGTGAGACGGACTGGAAGCTGCGGTATCCTCTGCGCACCACGAGAGGCCTGTCCTACGCGCTGCTAAGCCGGCTGCGGTTCAACCTCAGCTGTGACGTACCCCTCAAGGACATCTACAGTTTTGCCGGCACGTTAGACACCGCGAATGGGCAGACGGAGTCCATGACGATGGAGAATGTGCTCTGGACCTCCTGTGTGGTGGCCACGGGCACCGTAGTGGCCGCGGTGGTCTACACCGGCCGCGAAACACGCAGCGCGCTGAACTCCACAAATCCTCGCAACAAGTCCGGCCTTATCGAAAGCGAGCTCAACTGGCTTGCTGTGTTGTGCTTCTCCTTGCTGCTGCTCCTCTCCCTTTTGCTGGTGGCGCAGCAGGAGTTCCGCGGTGATGCGCCCGTGATGTTTATTCGCTTCTTTATTCTGCTCTCTGCGATTATTCCCATTTCGATGCGCGTAAACGTCGATGTGGGTCGGCTGTGGTACTCCTACGACATGTCCCACGACGACAAAATCCCCGGCACGGTGGCACGCAACACCGACCTGCCCGAGGAGCTGGGACGGCTGCGTTACCTCTTCTCCGACAAGACCGGCACCTTGACAAAGAACAAGATGGAGTTCCGCGTCATGCAGGTGGGACCCGACACGGTGCTATCGGACCGCGACACAGACCGCCTGTCCTTCGCAGCGCAGGAATTCTTTGGCGCGACCGCGGCAGAGAACAACGACGGCCGTCACCCGCCCCCTTCACCTCCGACGGCGGGTGCCGCTGCCTACGGCTCGAATCGGTTTGGCGGTGGCACCAATGCGAAGCAGTGGGCTCGCGACGTGCAGACCGTGGGGGAGCTGATTAAAACGATCGTTCTGTGCCACAACGTGAGTCCCGTGCTGGAGGAGGAGTTTGTGGATCTGGCCGGCGACATCGACGGCGCACCTGCCACCACCACGTCATTGTCCTCCCCTCCGCCGCCGCGGGTGATGAACGACGCCCCATTGGACTATCAAGCGTCGTCGCCAGATGAAGTCGCCCTCGTCAAGTTCTGCTGTTCTCTCGGGGTCGTTCTCACCCACCGCGACCTCACCAGCATGGCGTTTACGGTGGGTGCGGCGGCCCAGCTGCACACCTGCGCAATCGTCAAAATGTTTCCCTTCTCGTCGGAGCGCAAGTGCATGGGAATCATTCTACGCGAGCGGAACAGCAGCACCAACAACAACGGAGGTGGGCAGGAGAGCATCAAGTTCTACATGAAGGGTGCTGATATGAAGATGGCCTCTGTCGTGCGGCAGTCTGAGTGGCTGGAGGAGTGCTGCCAGGAGCTGGCGCAGATGGGTCTGCGCACGCTGGTCTTTGCGAGTCGCGTGCTGAGTGAAGAGCTGCTGGCTCGCTTTTTGCACGAGTACGAGGCCGCCATGGGCGTTCTCGGCGAGGGCCGCACTGACGCGATCGAGTCGTCGATGCGCCTGATAGAAACGGACATGACGCTTGTCGGGGTTACCGGGGTGGAGGACGAGCTGCAGGACGACGTCGCTGTCTGCCTGGAGTCACTGGGCATGTGCGGCATCAAAGTGTGGATGCTCACCGGCGACAAGGTGGAGACTGCCACGACGATCGGCCGCTCCACTCGACTCATCCCACGGCACTGCCGCGTCGAGTACTTGTGCGGGATGTCGCCGCCTGACATCGGCCGACGTCTGCACGAGCTGCGCGAGGAGTTCCGCTGGGGCGTGACGGGGGGCGGGGTGGTGCCACGGTGGGTCCTCGTGCTGGATGGCAACGCCCTGGCCTACTGCCTCACCTACGCCCCGTTCTTTGCTGAGGTGGCCCGGACGGCGTACTCGGTGATCGTTGCGCGGTGCTCGCCGACGCAGAAGGCGGCCGCAGTGAAGATGATGCGCGACTGCGATCGCCAAGTACGCGTGGCGGCCATCGGCGACGGCGGCAACGATGTTTCAATGATTCAGGCGGCAAACGTTGGCATCGGCATTGAAGGCGTGGAGGGCAAGCAGGCCAGCATGGCGGCCGACTTCTCGATCACGAAGTTTTCGCACTGTCTGCGGCTCATCATGTGGCATGGACGCAACTCCTACCGCCGCACCTGCCGCCTCAGTCAGTTCATCATGCACCGCGGCATTGTGTACTCGATTGTGCAGACCGTCTTCTCTGTACTGTTTGCCGGCACCACCATGTCCGTCTTCAACGGATACCTGCTGATGGGCTACTCGACCGTGTTCACCATGGCGCCCGCCTTTGCCCTCGTGCTGGATGAGGACTTCAAGGAATCCGACGTGCACGAGTACCCGTTTCTGTACAAGGATCTGCTCAAATCGCGCTCCATGAATGTCCGCACTTTTTTGCAGTGGGTGTGGGCATCGTTTTTTCAAGGTGGCGTCATGATGCTCGTCGCGCTGCAGCTCTTCAGCGACGAGATGTTTCAGATCGTCACCATCGCCTACACGTCTCTCTTGATCACGGAGCTCGTCATCATCGGGGCAACAGTGCACCTAGGCATTCTCTGGCGCGAGCGTCGTCGCCGCTTCTTCCTCTTCCTCGGCGCCGAGGTGTTCTCGTTGTTGGTGTTTTTCCTCGCCGCCCTCGTGCTGCCCGACACCTTCGATCGGGACTTCTTCTTTTCGTGGAGCTGCTGGTGGCGTGTGGCGGTGATATGTCTCGCGAGCATAGGTCCGCTGATGGTGTTTCAGCTCATTGGTAAGTTCATCCTGTTCAACCCCCGCGTCGCCGTGTCTTTCTTTGGTCGTCGATGAGAGCGCGTTTCGGCGGACACGAAGAGGGGCATGCCGCGTTTTCAGCAACCCTCGTTCGACTCCGATGAACTCTTTCGGTCGTGGACTCTTCGCTTGTAGTCTCGTGTTTTTGTTTTCCCTTTGCGTGTGCTTGTGTCAGGGATGTTGCGTAGTGCAGTAAAGAGAAGAAGTAGCACATCTCGTTGAGCGCGCCGAAGGCACCTGCGCGTGTTCTATTTTTGGTTTGTTTGTTTGCTTGCTCAAATCACGGCATCTCTAACGCTTCTCTTCACACATTTGGACCTATATACACCTCGAAAGGGAAGCGCTCTTCTTCGCGACCGCCATCACCACAGAGTGATAATAATTGCGTGCGGAGACAACGGTCGCGCTCTAAAGCGGCTGGTGCGTTGCTGCGATGTTCCTCTCCCACCCGGCGCTCTTTGCGGCCACCAACAACAAACCAAAAGAAAGGATCGAATGCCCCTGCGCTTTTCCAATCCTCTCACCACTTTTCTTATCGTCTTCTTTTTTTTTTGGTAGATTTGTGGGCAGTCCCCACCGAACGTAAAAGAGAAGACAAAGTCGTGCAGCGCGTTCAAGTGCTGAGCAGAAATCGAGGGGTAGCACCTGCACTTGCTCGAATAAAATACATTAAAAGGAAAGAAAAGACCCTCCCCTCTCTCCTTCTATTGTTAAGATAATTCAACGGAACTTAAAGAAGCGGTGGAAATAACTGGTGGCGTTGGCGCTGCCGTTGTTGGGGATACAAAACACTCGCTGCGGGCCAGTTACAGTCAGGTGCATAAACTATCTTCACAGAAATACAGCTGTATCGTTTTGTAGGCTGCAGAGCATTTTCTTTTTTGCTTCCAAATTAAAAAAAGGCTGCACCCAACTGTAGGAAAACCATTCATCAAACCCACGCCGCAGCATCCCCGGTTATCACCAAAGGAACACAGCAAACAACAACACTCAAAGGAAAAAAACGTTGAGTAGAGAGAGCTGCGTTTTTTCCTTCTTCCTCTATCACCACGCTGTTCTTTCTCCTGTTCAGCACTACACGAAAACACGTCTAGCATGAGGTCTTTTGCGCATAGACCTGCAGCGCTGGCGTCGACTGCGGAATCGAATCAGGCAGCGCTCTACCTCTGCTGCGTTCCTTCTCATGCACCGCGTCGACGGTACCTTCGCGTGATGTGGCCGTCTGCGACGCAATCCTTCTCCAATGCTCTTTTGAGACAAACGGCTCAGTCTTCTTTGCTCTCTGCGGTAGTGGTAGGCATCCATCGTACCTCAGCTCACACAACATCGCTCAGCCGCTTCAGCACGTCCAGCGGGACGTACGAGGTCATCAACCCAGCTGAGATCGCCTTTATGGACACCGCAGCGACCGCGTCGACCGACGCAAAACAACGTGGCAACACCGATCAGGGCGAAACAGTCTCGTTCGAATCGTCTCTGGCGTGGAGCATGACGCAGTCCCGCTCGTTGCCGTCCGCCTTCGTCGATGTCGAGCACGTCGATCCGTTCGCGCGACCTCGGATGCTCGGTTTTGTTCGCCGTCACCACATTGAGGACTTGTCCGGCGATGTCGGCTCCAATGGTTCCAACGGCTCCGCTGACGCTGCGTTTGTGACGGAGGAGCTGCTTGGCGGTGCGTTTCACGCGCGCCTGTGCCTCCCCGTCACCCCCGCCGGCGCCCGCTTTCTCGGCTGCGACAGCGACGACACGCCGGGCGCGAAGTGTCTGTGGGCACACGGGGTGGCCAACACGGCGAAGGACGCGGAGCTGCTCGCAGCGATGCACGCCGAACGCATGGCCGACCTGCTCGGCTACCACCTCTACAGTCTGCCCTCGAAGCAGCGCAAACACGCGGAGATGGCCCGTCAGGCCGGACGCTACGCCTCTACGCCGGACGATCGCAGCAGCGGACCGTCCGCGCAGGAGCGCAGGGAGCAGTGGCCGCTGCCTCTTCGCCGCGTTCTCACGGACGAGGAAACCGAAGGCGGGAAGTGGCAGTTGGTGGACACCTCCGCGGCGGCGACGCGCTTTCTCTGCCCCGACCACACGTTGCTCTCACCGTGCATGCTGGATCCAAATTCTCGCGTGCGCATTGAGGCACGATTTGGCGGTGCGCCGTCTGGATGTCCCAGCTTTGCACAACAGCTGAGTGTGGAGAGGGTGCGTACCTTGACGGCCAGTAGTGTCGCGGAGGGTGGATCAGAGTTCATGGTCGCGCAGCTGGCGCTGCCGCCAGAACTGACGACACTGGCCACACCAATAATGGCTTCTGGCAAGGCAGTGGACCGCGCGACGGCGGTGCTGCTGGCATGCATGCATGCGGAGCTACTGCTTGACACGCTGCACATTCCTCTATTTGATGATCCGGCGAAGCAGTGTTTGCACAGTGCAGCTGCTTGGTCGTTCGGCCGGCCGGCGCCGATTGCCGGGGCAAAGCCGAAGAATCCGTCCCACATGCATCTGCCAGATCCGCTGAAGCAACTCGTCGTCTCCGGTCCAACGGGGCAGCGCACGTCGATGCGATCGGCAGAGGAGGAGTACTTCCACCTGCACGACATCATCACGGAGCAGACGGGCACTTTCGTTGAGACCAGCGTTGGTGAATCGACCGCCGTCGCTGTGCTTTCGCGTTTTTTAGAAGCACACCATGCCCCGCGTGCTACCGCCGCCTTCTTGCAGACCTCCGTGGCAGGGCGCGTCAAGTCAACCGTGCTGCTTCCGCTGCCGGAGTCGTACGGCATCCGCGGCGGAGTGGGGATTGCCTCCAACGCGCGCGATGCCGACACCCTGGCCGCAATGCACGCCCTTGACGTGCTCTGCATGCTGAACATCCCCGTCACGGTGGGAGAGAGTGACTTGGCGGTGCGTACGGATGCTGCATGGAAGGCGGCCCGGCGGGAGCGCATCCCCGATGTCCCCGCCACCGTCAGCGACGTCGCCACGCCGAGCCCGCCGGCGCGTCGGTGCAGTGCGAAGACATTTACCTCAGTCATCAGTGTCGATGTGGGCCCACTTGCTGCGGCCTCAAAGGCGGCGCTGCCTACCTCTCCGACGTCTTCTTCCCACTCCAGCGCTGGGGTGGCGCCCACGGCTCGTCGTCGCGTGGCGAAGCGTGCCCAGCCCTCACCTGGGTCTGCAGCTCCTTCCTTCGCAACGGATTGTGCACAAGGAAATGCGGAGTCCACCCCGTCTGCACAAGCCGCGCCGTCTTCCCTTCCACGAACTCCGCAGGAAGAGGCAGCGGAGTGCGAGGCACGTCTTTCAGGGCTGCGGTCCGCCATCGACCCCGAACTGTGGAACTTGACGGCGGACAGCCCGGATGGCTACCTTATGATTTCTCCAGGAGCGCAGCAAGCATCCGCCGTGGCCGAGTACGCGATTGTGTCCCCGCGCAAGCTCGACAAACAGGCCAAGTCGCGCATCATCGAGTACCTGTCCACGGTGGGCCGGCGCCTCGATGACGTGCTCACCAAGCAGGCCCTCGATGAGAACGACACGGAGGGCCGCCCACGTCACCGATGTGCGTTGAAGCTGCCTTTGCCGTCTGCGTGCGGCGAGCCGCGGCTGGCGCTGGGCGAGGCGGACACCATCGCCGACGCCGAGCACGCCGCCTGCATGCATGCGGAGCTGCTTCTGGACGCGCTGGGTGTGTGCATGTTCAGCGACGCGGTGAAGCAGCTGCGGCACGCCGAGGCCTGTGCGCAGTGGGGGCGCTGGGCTCCATCAGGGCCGGGTCAGGAGAAGCCACCGACTACGCCGTCACCGCCGCCACTACGCCGCGAGCACGTCGGCTCTCTTCACTGGGAGCGGAAAAAGACGAAGAAAGGCGCTGGCTTTGCCGCTCAACGCCCCATCGACGAAACCCCCAAGACATCAAAGACGGAAGTAACGGCGGAGCGCGAGAAGAAATCGCTGGGCGAGACGGAAATAGAAGATGATACGAAGCAGTACGACTACGTGGAGGAGCTGGATATCGACCCTGTGGCGCGCACCCGGGTGCAGTACTTTTTGCGCCATGAGCGACTTACCGCTGGTGCGATGACCAACACCACCTTCATGGGCCGCGGTGTGCTGACGCACGTGGTCGCGTGGGACCTGCCCCTGCCCGCGCGGCTGCGCCAAGAAACAGTAGAGGGGGCGGTGGCACAAGGGAGCGTTTCGTACGCGGTGAAGGGAGCCGCCAGCACTCGCAAGGACGCAGAGGCGCTCTCGTGGATGCACGCGGAGCGTCTCCTCGACGCCGTCGATATTCCAATCTTTCCGAACCTGCCGCAGTTGCAGGCCTATCATGCGGCGGAGGCGGAGAAGAAAGGCCGACACGCGCCGAAACTCACCTGCGACCCGTCGACGCCGCTGCCGGCCGCGGACAGCCTCCCGATCAAACCGCTGCGTCTGCAAACAAATACGCGACGCTTCAACGTGAGTCGCCCAGTGCCGCTGACGCCCGCAGAGGCTGCGTCGGAGCAGCTGTGGGAGAAGTACATCACCGCCTGCGACGCCTATATCACTGCGACGCAGTACGCGGCGAACAATCTGTTTTTCGCTGCGTGCCGCGTCCCTCGCACGGGGGATGCGATGATTGACGCCGCCCTCGCCGAGGCCGAAGCCGCGCCGCTCGATCGACAAAGTCGCACTCTGCTTCTTTTGTACGCGAACGCGTGCAAGTGCTGCTCACCGCGACAGTGGACGGTGCGCATGGCGGGCGAACCGCACCAACGCGTATACTATGCTACCATCCCCATACCTGGTTTCGAGTATGTGGTAGCAAGTGGGGTCGGGCAAACGAAGTTCGGAGCTCATCTGCGTGGTGCCATGCACGCGCTGGCCATTCTGCGCCGCATCGACCCCAATTACGAGGATACGTACAGCGCCGCGAAGATGTTGCTGGTGTTGAACCTGAACAAGCTCATAGACGATGAGCGCGGCAGCCCGAGCGAGGACCTGGACGACTTCAACCTGGACGCCTTCAGCACTCTGCCCAGTATCACCTCAGAGGCGCAACGAGTGGACAACATGCGAGCGAGGCGCTTCCGCTTCCGAATGCATAGGTTATTTGCCCGCGATGTCGCCAGGTCGAAGGCGAACGAAACCGCTCTCAGCGAGGACGGCAAGCGACGCGCGGTGGAGCTGTACGCGTTGTGCTGCGGTGTGTCGAAGCCGGTGGAAAGGTCACTGGTGCGGCTGATGCCGAGGCACGAGGAGGCAAGCGAGGTGGCGCCGGTCATGTCGTCGTCTGAGCTGAAGCTGGAGGTGAAGGTGGAGAGCGCCAGCGACGAGGACGCGAAGGTGCGACGCGTGCGGACCGGGGCAACCTATGCGACGTCCGTCTCCCTCACCGACGAGGACGGCCACGAATGGTCGGCGCGGGGGGATGGCTTTGGTCCCAACGACAACCAAAGCGCCGCTTACGACAAACTCTACGATGCCTTAGTGAAGGACGTTCCGGTGATGCGCAAGTTGACAGAGATACTGCAGTCAAACTCGTTGTTGCGGGTAGAGGACGTTCCATCGCTGAAGGTTCCCGTCTCGGTAAGCGAGCGCATACAGGCGTGTCTGCGAAATCAAAAAGATCTACTCCAAACCGAGAGCGAGACGGGCGCCTTGGACACGCAGAAATTAGATGAGGCTTTCGACAAGCGGTGGAAGCTGCGGCAGAGCTACATGCTGGAGCTGCAGGAGCGGCACGGGTCGGAGGTGCAGCGAGAGCCGGAGGAGAGCGAGAAGGCGGCCCTCATAGCAGCGGAGTCCGCCTCGCTGCTGGAGCGGCTGCAGCAGCGCATCACCAACCCTGTGTACTTGGAGAAGTACGCGCTGAAGCGCGCCAGGCTGAGCATCGCCGAGCATCAAGCCGAAATTCTGCAGTGTGTTCGCAGCAACTCTGTTGTCATCATCTGCGGTACCACCGGCTGCGGCAAGACAACGCAGATCCCACAGTACATTCTGGATGCCGTGACGCAGGAAGGCCGCGGTGGGAGCTGTCACGTTCTCGTGACGCAGCCACGACGTTTGAGCGCACTGTCGATCGCCAGACGCGTCGCCGAGGAACGTCTGGAAACGATTGGTCAGTCAACAGGGTACATCATCCGCTTCGACAGTCACCCCGGTCAGCACATCACTTTCGTCACACCAGGCGTGTTGCTTCGCCTGCTGCGTGCCATGCCGACGTTGCCGGAGTACACGCACATCATCATCGACGAGATCCACGAGCGCGACCTGTTCACGGACTTTCTGTTGGTGCTCTTGCGTGACCTGGTCGCGCAGCGGCCTGACCTGCGCCTCATCCTCATGAGTGCCACGTTGCAGGCCAGCGAGTTCCAGCGCTACTTCAACGATGCACCACTGATCCAGGTGTACGGCTACGCGTTCCCCGTAAAGGAGCTCTTCGTGGAGGATCTTGTCCCCTTCGCACGGGAGCACCAGCGCATGACGCCTCTTCTCATGGAAGTGGAGGCGACAGCCTCCTCGAGTGAAAGTAGCAGCGAGCGACTGGAGCTGCCTCAACTCCCGCCGAGCTCGCTTACCGCGGCGCAGACTGCGGCGGAGGCGGGTCGCGGCCTGTTCGTGGATTGCAGCTCTCCCCTGTGCTACGACGTCTTGGAGGTGACCTCGCCGCTTGACTTCCAGACTGTGCGATTTGCCGTCGAGCAGGCAACCCGTATGATCGATCTGTCCGACTCATCCATCCTCGTCTTCCTACCCGGGTGGACAGAGATCAAGCTGATGCAGCAGCTACTGGAGCGTAACCCCGCCTTTTACATCTTACCGCTGCACTCCGCCCTGGGGCAGGAAGCGCAACTGCGCTGCTTTCTTCCGGCCCCGCCGGGGAAGACGAAGGTGATTCTATCCACCAATATTGCGGAGAGCGGCGTCACGATCGACGACGTGGCCGTCGTGATCGACTGCGGGCGCGTCAAAGAAAAGAGCTTTGCGACGAGGACTAGGGTGGTCATCCCACGCGCGAAAGACACGGGTTACGATTACTGCCACGTTACAGACAACAGCAGGGTCACCAAAGTTGTCGACGATAACGTGCGGGCGCAGGACCGCTTTTCGCAGCTGTTGGAAGTTTGGGCGAGCCGCGCCAATTGCGTGCAGCGCCGCGGACGCGTCGGACGCACTCGGCCGGGTGTGTGTATTCGCCTCTACTCCCGTGAGCACTTTGAGCGTCTGCACCACTACCAAACTCCTGAGATGCTCCGCACTGCCCTGGACCAGCTGTGCTTGACCGTCCTCGCGCTGAGAGTCGGCACCCCCGCAGAGTTTCTCAGTCGTGCCCTTGAGCCGCCACTAGAGTCAGAGGTGAGCGCGGCGTTGCGGCGGCTGACGGCGTTGGGTGCGGTGACAACGGAAGGGCAGCTCACTGCCCTCGGCCATCGTCTCTCCCAACTTCCGATGGAGCCTGAAACAGGCAAGATGCTTCTCCTCGGCGTCGCGCTGAACTGTCTCGACTCTGCCTTGACGTTGGCTGCCACGAGCGAGGGGGATGTTTTTGTTTCCTCAAGGGACGAGCGGACCGCTGTGCGCCTACATCGCGAAGACCTCTCCATGGGCACATTCTCCGACAGCCTCGCCTCGGTGAATGCATACAACTTCTGGGCCACGTCAACGCTGAGCAAGACACCGGTGCAACTGGCCGAAGACCTCAAGAACCGCTGCCTCAGCGTCCCAAATCTGTTACGGTGCTCCCGACTGAAGCATCACTTTTTCGCTCTGCTCGTAGACTCGGGTATCGTGCCGCTGGAGAACTACAAGGCGATTAGGATGGCGAATGCCTCGAAGCAGCACGTAAACCAAGTGTTCATTGATACCTCCGACTATTCGCGCAACGCCCTTGATGTGGGACTCATGAAGGCGATTATTGCGGCGGGCCATTTTCCTAAGATCGCCCTCCTTGCCGGGAGAGCCGTCATGCGCATGAACTTCGAGAATTTCATTCAGGTCTCCAGCGACAGCGTGGTGCAAAAATCAGACTGTCAGCCCACCTTTAATCCGTTCTTTGTGTATGGAGAACTGAAGCGCTACAACGAAGTGAAGACGCTGCGCTGCGGAAATCTCACGATGGTGTCGTTGTGGGCGCTTCTGTTTATGGGCGACCGGCAGATGCCGATCGACTACATACAAGACCTGAGTCTGTGTGTGATGGACGGGTGGATTTTCTTTCGTGTCTCGCTTCGTGAGCTGGAGCAAATACGTAAGTTCAAGGCGCTGTTTGATCGCCGGTTGAGCCGTAAGTTCACGGACCCTGAAGACTCCGTAAACAACGCGCAGCTAGAGGTTATCTGCGGCATATTGAGCGACTTGATGAACACCTCGTTTTATCCCAGTCCCATGCTGTTTCCAACGATGCTCTGGGGTGAAGCGGGGACGATTATTGCGCCCAACGTGAACAAGGAGGTGAACTTTGCGGACGACGGCGAGAGCAGTCCGCAAGACGAATTCTCCGATGAAGAAGGCGAGTTGGAGTGACAAGCGCACCCAAAGGAAGAGAGGTCTGAAAGGTGCGAATTCATCTTTGTTTTGGTAACACCCCCCCCCTCCCCCAACCGGAGATGATATCCCGTGTGGACTTTGGTCTTTTTGGATTTGCTTTTTTTCTCTCCTGTTGGTGTGTATTCAACTGCACCGTCGTCACAGTTATTGTTTCTTCTTCGTTGTATTTCCTCTTCCGTTGCTTCTTGCTACAACGCTGCAATCCGATATATATTTGCTCAGCAGTTCATTCGCCACGTGTTGCAAGAGAGAAGGAGAAGGCGAGTTGCATGGGGCGTTATTTGTCGTTCGTTGTTTTCCTGTTGCGTACCCGAGTTCTTCCTTGTGTGTATGGTTTGAAGCGTAAGGAAAAGCTGCAGAAAGCAAAAAAGGCAACGGTGCCGGTGGGCAAGGTGGACGCACGGCGACGTCACTGGCTAAACGCTACTGACTCTTTCCTTCCCTTTTCCCATTGTTCCCCTTTATCATATTGGTATTATGGGAGTACGACAGCAGTAAACAAATCGCTACCCGGCGCAGCGCCACGATACTGCTGGGGCATCAAAAAGCACTTCTTCTTTGCAGCATCGCTACCATCGCTCGACAAGGCTGTATTAATAATACGTTATGGAATGTATAATCCCGACCTTTTCCGTTTTCCTTTCTTCTGTCAATTTTCTCCTCCGCACCACTTGCGCTCTCTCTCTCTCTTCCTTCTTTCTTTTGTTCTTTCCCCGGCCGTCAGCGCACCAACGGAGGCGGCACTACGTAGGTTTCTTGCATCTTCCGCAGTTGTGCAAACTCTTCCCTCTCCCTCCTCAAAAGAAGAAAAAAGGAAACACACTTGAAGACAACAAAAATGATTTGTTTGCTTCTTTAGATACTCATTCAACACATTTTGATACACTCAATAGGCTCGCGAGCTTCTCGGTTTGCTTCCACATACCCGTGCCACTCACGAATTTGCTCACTGAAGCGATGGAAGACGAAGCGCGCACGCGAGCGACCACGACGCCGGCCGCCATTCCTCACTTTTTAGGGTCCGTAAGCATCTCCCTCGAGCACCTCCCGCCGTGGTACCAGCTCCTCTCGCTCTGTGGCGTCTTCGCGGTGGTTCACCTTCGCAACAATGCCGTCATTACGTGGCTGGTCGTGCAGCTGCACAGCTCTACTGGAACTGAGGCGATCTGGGTCGATGAATACAAGATGACCCTGCGCGTCATGTCCTTCACCGAGCGGTTGTGCTTTTCGCTGTACGGCGTTACCCTGGCCGCCATCGTGGCCGTGCTCTTTCGTGTCTTCTGCCAGGACACGTACAACATCGGCCTGAACGTGGGGCAGCTTTTCCCTGATAAACGGCTGCCAACGGCTGTGGTGCTCGTCCTGATGTGCGTTGTGGACGGCATTCGATTGCACACCGTCATTATAGACATTCTGAACTCGCCAGACTCGCTGGCGCACCTTGCTCTGCACAACTTTGTGGGGCTGGAGGCGACGGACTTTGATCCAAGCGTGGCGGAGAGCAACCCGCATTTTGTGATTCAGTTTGAGCTGGCCCGCTCCTTCATCTTCTCCGCGGCGCTGCGACGGCTGCCTGTGATGCTGCTCGCTGCGGCCTACCGCCTCTCACGTGATGTCCCGCGCAAGGCGCACGTTGCTCTGCGCTGGTACATGGCGACCTTCGCCGTCTTCTTTCTCCTTCAAGAAATCCTCTCCATGTACCTTCGCTACGTCTGGTCGGACTGGAGCGCGTGGGCGATGGTGGGCTGGGCGGTGGTGTTTCTCGGTGTTGTCAACTACACCTACGGGCCATCCAAGCGCGCCGGCACGGTCGTTACCATTTCCGCAGCGAACTGCGTGACGGAGGCGGTGCGCAGCCTCCTCACTTGCGCGGCGCTGTGGTTCATCGTGTCCTTGGTGGTGCTCGCCTTTGTCGTCAGTGTGCACGAGGAGTTGGTGTTGATTTGGCTCTTCATCACCCTCTTGATTCTCTGGACGCCGGCCATCATCGACTCCTGCGCGATGGATTACATGACGTTCCTCTCCTTTGGCGCAGCGGCGGTGCGGCACGCGATGGACAGTACGAGCACCGTCCCCTCCAGCGTGCGCTTTGGCGTGCTTGTTTTCCTGTGGTGGCTGTCGACCTCGTTGCTTTACAACGCCACCATTCACATTGCGTGTTCTCGCTACGTAGCGGCGGCGGTGGCGCTGTGCTGGTTCCTCTGGTCGCTGGCCCCACCGCGAGAGCTGTGGGAGAATCCGCAAAGCACAGCACAGCTGGGACTGGAGGACGGCCACAGCGTGGTGCACCTCTTCACCGCCCGCATCTTGTGGCTCCGCGCTGTGGCGAACTTCCACTCCTTGCCGGCCGGGTCTTGGATGTACCACCGGTCCGACGGCGACAGCCAGAAGGCCTTTGATCTCCTCCTCCACGAGGTGGTGGCGGTGTGCGTGGTGTGCGTGGCCATCACCTCCGCGGTGCACTACAGTCTCAGCCCGGCGGTCCGCCTGCGGTGGCAGCAGCACGACATCGTGAGCACGACCCCCAGCGTGCTCCTTCGCAAGGCGATTCGAACGTTGGTCGTCGTTTTCTGCGTAGGCGCTTCTGTCGCGGCGTGGTGGATGGTGCGACTTTACGTGCTGCCCATGTGGACGCAGCTGCTACCCGACATCATTGGGAAGGGGCTGTGTACCGTTGCTGCCGTCACCACGCTTGGCAACCTCATGGATATGCAAGACAGCATGTACGATGGGTGTGTGCGAGTACTGGGCTTACGGAATCCCAAGATGGCCGCGGAAGGTGGCGGCTCATTGGTGTCCGATGAGCCGACCACAACGCCCACCCCGCGAACACCGCGGTCTCGCGTGCGTGACCCGAGCACTTCCTTTCCCTAGACTGTGGTCGTAGTAGTTGCAGATTTCCGCTTGCTTCGCTGTTTGGCGAATCTCTTTTCGATGATTGAAACTATGAAGCTTTTTTTTCTGGTCCTGCACCGTCACGTTGCGCAGTGACCAGCACGTGTGTAGCAGGTGGAGGGTGCCCTTATGGAAACCAGACACAAATGAAATATCCGTAGAGAGCCTCTTCTTCCTTCTCCTGCTTGCTTGTTTATTGTTGTTTTCCGCCTGCTTGAGCGGTTACACACGCCGAAAATGACGCTGCCACCGAACGGCGAAGTCGCTCTTCTTTCTCTTTAGCTGTCGTGGCATGACGTTCAAACCGAATCAAACCACCCCCTTTCATTGCTATCTGATGTGCATGGCATTCACACCTTCACAGTGGTAGAACAAATCTCTTCTACATCTTTCTGTCTCTCTCTCTGTCCTCTTAATTTATTTTTTTTTTTTTACAACGAGTAGCAACACAAAGTCTTATTCCGTAATCGAATCTGTTTTGTTGCTTCTCAACAAGCAGACCAACAGAAGGAAGATTCGCCACTTTCTCGAAATAAGAGCCCTTTTTTCGTGTGTGTCTTCTCAATTCTTTTGTGAATTCGCTTTTCTTCTTTTCTCTCTTCCTCTCTGTGCCTTCTCTGCTTTCACTCCCTCACCCCTCCGATTTCTTGTGCAACCATGCCTTTTGAGGGATACACGGTCGGCTGCTACCTGCTGGACCGCCTGGTGGAGGCCGGCTGCGATCACCTCTTCGGTGTCCCTGGCGACTTCAACCTGCGCTTCCTCGATGACGTGATGGCGCACCCCACGATGAAGTGGGTGGGCACGGCGAACGAGTTGAATGCCGGGTACGCTGCGGATGGCTACGCTCGCCTGCGCGGCCTCGGCGCCATCACAACAACGTGCGGCGTGGGGGAGCTGTCCGCCCTGAACGGCGTCGCTGGCAGCGCCGCGGAGAGCGTGCCGGTGATTCACATTGCCGGCGCCACTTCCACCAAGAGCCAGTCAAACCGCGAGCTCCTTCACCACACACTCGGCGACGGCAACCACAACCACTTCCTGCACATCAGCGCTGAGGTTTGCTGTGTGGCGGTAATGCTGACGCCTGAGAACTGCCTGACCGAGATCGACCGCGTCGTTACGGAGGTGCTGTACCGCAAGAAGCCCGGCTACATCGCTCTTCCCATGAACCTCGCGGAGATGACCGTTAAGCCGCCGGCGGCGAAGCTGGTGCGTCGCGAGCCGGAGTGCTCGCCGGATGCCGTGGAGGCCTTCAAACTGGCGGTGACATCGCGCCTGGGCAGCGCCCGCAACCCGGCCGTGCTCGTCGGCCACCTCGTCCACCGCTTCCGTCTGAGCAAGCAGGTGGACCAGCTCCTTGAGAACGTGCGTATCCCCTTCGCACCAGCCACGCTTGGCAAAGGCGCCGTGTCGGAGCACTTGGAGAACTACGTCGGCACCTACCTCGCGGGTGATAAGCCCTGCCCTGCCAAGTCAGTTGTGGAGAGTGCGGACGTGTGCATCTCTATCGGCGTCGAGCTGGTCGACTGCGTGACCTCGCTCTTCCGTCAGAAGATCGACCCACTGAACACCATCGACATTCAGCCCTTCTTTGCCAAGGTGGGGGATCAGATCTTCCACCAGGTGCCGATGGAGGTGGCGGTGAGGGTTGTCGAGGAGGCCGCGCTCGAGTTCCACTCCAACTGGTCGACCGAGTACCCCCAGGCGGAGGAGTTTATCCGCCCTGACAGCAACACCACGCTGGACTTGGCCCACGTGTGGAACGAGATTCAAGCCGGCCTGCGGCCGAACGACATCGTCGTGGTCGACCTCGGCACGTCGGCCTTCTCCTCCGTTCTGCTGCGCCTCCCTGAAGGCGCCGACTACTTCTGCCAGCACCTCTGGGCCTCCATTGGGTACTCGCTGCCCGCCGCGCTGGGAGCGCAGGTCGCCGAACCAAACCGCCGGGTCGTCTGCATTGTCGGCGATGGGGCAGCGCAGATGACGGTGCAGGAGCTGGGCCTCTCTGCTCGCTACAACCTGCACCCCACCTACCTTCTCATCAACAACGACGGCTACACCATTGAGCGCTACATCCGCGGGTGGGACTCGTCCTACAACGACGTTGCATCGTGGGAGTGGACGGGGTTGGCGCGTAACCTCTGCAAAGGCAATGAGCCCCGCACGCGCGTGATTGACTCCGTCGGCGGCGTCCTCGACGCGCTGAATGAGAAAAATGACAAAATGCTCTTTGCAGAAGTGCTGATTGGCAAGTTCGATGGCCCGCTGCGCAGCGCCGTGCCGCTTCCCGGCAAGCCGGCGAACTTGAAGTAACTGCAATAAGCAACAAGAAGGAGAGGTCTGTTACGCAGGTTTGGGAACAACGAAAACCAAGTTTAGCGAGAATATCCAGAAGCCAAAGGGAAAACAAAATTGAGCCAGAAACTGGCAGGATGGTGGAATGGCGAATTTAGACGCTCTTGATGTTAATGGATTCTATTCTGTTCTGTTTTTCATTTTGATAGGGCATCACCATGCGTTGAGCTAACACAGTGCTTAAACAAAGCGCACTGCACGTCTTTGTCCTTGGCATTTCTTTAAAGGGAGGGGCATCGCTTTTCTTTTTTATCTTTTTCTGCTTGTGAAATGGAACGCTTCTTTTGTCTTCTCTTTTCTTTTTTGGCGTAAGTCCATGAAGTTGCAAGCGTTTGATTCACCGCATTAACATACAGCACTCTCTTTACGTTGATATCTGTATTCCTCTACAAAAGAAAACAAAGGAGTCTAGGCTTTAAAAAATGCGCTGTTTTCATTATTACTGACACCTACTATTGCAGGTCAAAACGTCAACTTAACCTCGGATTGGCGTTCTCCTGCGATTGATGCGGGAGAGACTGGCTTGTTTAACTCACACACACATATATATGTGTATATATGTATATGTATTAAACACACACACACACACCCTCTTAATTTAGTGTGTTCTAACGAAGAACAGCACTGTAAAGCAAAAGGAAAAGAAAAAGCAATGGGTCAGTAATACACGTTTGTCGATCTGGCGGAAACGGTGTTCTTAAACGCAATATATGCTCAAACGGAACCTTTTATTGCTGAATAGGAGCACATTTGTCTATCTACAACGATATTCTGCGCTCGCGAAGACACTTATCAACTTTTTCCGTTTTCAAGTAGCATATGCTACCGCTGATAAGCGTGTCGCAGCGCGATTCTCACATGGGTTTCGTCACGTGAGGCGTAGGGCATTGTTTCTTTTCTCTACTATTATTGCTTTTCGATTTTGTTTTTCCGTCGGTGCTTTTCGCTCTCGAGCTCGTTCACGTCTTTCTCTCTCCGACGGGGACTCCTCCCCCCTCCCGGGCCCCATACTCCACTCCGCCGCGCCTCCCGCCTTTGTTTCTTGCTGATACGCTCCGTATTGTCTTCTCTCGTTGCTTGTTTGGACACATTTTTTTCTGTGATCTGGCTATTCCGCTTCTTCATCTTTTCTGTGTGTTGGTGGTGTTGATGCCCAATACGTTGTCCTGCGTGAAGCGCATGTGCGAAGAAAAGGAAAGAAAGAGTCAGCGGTGCAGAGGAGCTGCCACGGTTGACTAGTGGCACCCCCCCCGCTTCTTGGCGCGCTCCTGTTCTTTCATTATATACGTTATATTTCGTTCTTTTCCTTTCTCGTGCTATATCAATTTGATGATGACGATACCCACACGTTTTTGTGACAAGAAATGGTAATGAAAAGGCACATGTGTTTAGGTTATAAGAAACGGGGACACTACGAAACTTTAGCGGTGCGTCGAGAGCCCAATTGCGACGCGAGGCGCACGCACGCCCGCATTGCGCGACACTGCACCTCTGCTGCATGCTACTCCGCGGTTGCACACATGCGTGCGCGCTTCTTCATTGCTCCACTCACCTCCACTTCACGCGTTTCTTGCATTTTGTGCGTTTATGTTCGTATGGGTTGGATGGTCATTCTACAGAGAAGGCAGGTCGCCTGCATAAACAGGGGAGGAAATCATGTTTTGAGGATGCACCAAGAAGATACAAACACTCTCAACTGCGCTCGCCTTCGAATTAAAGCGCGCATTTCTACCGTGCTCGCGTGAAAGCTGCCTTTTATTTGCTTTGCTTTTGCTTGTACGACAGCTCTTCTTTTCAGGAGGAGAGGGGGTTCTTTGTTTCTGGTGGGAGATGAGCTGATCGCTATCCAACTACACCCATACGGACTCACATATTATCATACGCAACTTATACGTCAACAACACGAAGAAAAGCCCATTTCGTTCCATGGCTTTCTTTTCTCGTGATACACCGTCCTCTCCTGGTGGGGAGGGCGGTGCGCGGAGGACTGCCCCGGCGGACTACTTCAAGTCCAGAGAGGTTTACCGCAGCGAGCGCGGCCTCATCCTCGTGGACGCCTTCCGCTTTGTCGAGCATTCTTACATCTCCTGCTCTGTCTCTTACCAGTCCCCTCGAGCAGAAGCGCACGTAGTGAAACTCGAAAGTGCAGCAGACCAGCGGCAGCGCGCACCTCGCAAATTTTTCTTCCTTAGCCACTTCCATTCGGACCATTACACGGGCATTCGGCGCACGTGGCACACCGACACGATCTACTGCAGTCGCGCCACGGCGGCCCTCACGCAGTCCGAACTAGGCGTTTCAAGCGCGTGTCTGTTCCCGATGGACATGCACGAAACGTACGTTTTTTCACTGCAGACCGGCGTGTGCCTTGCATGCGTGCCGGAGACGCCGCTGCACCCACGCGTACAGGCGATGCTGCGTGGTGCTCCGTCACCTCCTTCGACACCCACCACCACTACAAGAATAGGCCACGTGGAGCAGGAGGACGTGTTCGCCGTACGCCTCATCCCCGCAAACCACTGCCCCGGCGCGGCCATCTTCTTTTTCGTATCGCCTCTGTTCGGTACGGTGGTGCACACCGGCGATTTCCGCTTCAACGGGTCGCAGCGACGTTGGCGGGAGGCGGTCTGCGCGCCTGGCCACCGCACCTACGTCTCCATTCCGCAGCTCCAGCAACAGGCGCGGGTCTCCACGTCGTCTGTCATTGCCGATGTCCCTCCGCTGCCGCCGTACGAGCAGTTTATCGAGGACGACGTCGCCCTGCGCGAGGTCGCTGAGAAGGAGGCGCTGGATGTGCTCTTCCTCGATAACACCTTCTGCGGTCCTCCGTACAAATTCCCCACGCAGTGGGAGTCTACGCAGACGGTGGTGTGCGTGTTACATTCGCTGTTGAACCGCGCGGCGAGGCGGCAGAAAGACGCAGCAGACGCCGCTTCGTCATCGCCGTCACCACCACGAACGTGTGTGCGCTGTGCGGTGCTTGTAGGGTGCTACACGATCGGGAAAGAACGTGTGGCACTGGCGATACGCGACGCCTTTCCCCGTGCCCTCTCACAGCCGTCAGCCTCTGATGGAGACAAGGAAGACGCCAAGCAGCGCAACTGGCGTATTTATGTGTCACCGCGGCGCTACGCAATGCTGGCCGCCACGAACTTTTTTCCGTCTTGTTTTGAAGCCTTGCGGTCCTCCGCCGCTGCGACGCCGAAGAAGGAAGGTGCAGCACTCGGTGATCCCAACGACGCCCTTACGGATAATAGTAATAGTGCGGGTGTTCCCTTTGCAGTGGTGGAGGACACACCAGTTCAATTGCCGGTGCTTCTGCAGTCTCAAACGGCGCAACGCATGTGGGCCGAGGCGCAAGCCACAGGTACGGGTCGCACGAATGACGTTGAAAGCGACGAGATGCCTCATTCACTCACGCGTGTGGCCGCACCTACGCCGGAGATGCGACGCTCCCTGGCAGCGGACTCCAGAACTGAGGTCTCGGACACACCCGACTCCCCACTATCTAGCAAACCTCGCGGCGACGACGACACGCAGTATTTGCTGAGTGTATTCCTGGTCTCCATGGCGAACGTCGGCTACCAGTCGGTGGCGGCGCTGGCGCAGAAAGGGCGCGACGCTACGGTGTTACTAGAGGACAACCTACGGCTAGACTTGTCGCCCTACGACTGCGTGCTGCTAGTTGAGCCGACGGGTTGGTGCAAGCGGGACAGCACGCGTGAAATCAACCACAAGTTGACGCTGCTGAAGGTGCCCTACAGTGAGCACTGCGGCTTCCAGGAAATGGTGCGCTTTGTGCAGTTTGTCAACCCACGTCGGGTGGTGCCAACCGTCTCGGAGGACGCTTTCAAGGCGCACGAGGTCTTCTTCGTGGAGAAAGCCCCACGGCTGCGCAGCCGAGTGTCGAATGTGCAGCCCATCACCCGCTTCCTCGCCAGCGCGCCCATCCCAAACAGTACGGAGAGGGTCGAGGTGGAAAAGGAGACGGCAAAACACAACGTGGGGGAACGGTCTCGTAGCGGCACTGCAGCATATGTCAGTAACGGCAGTCACGTTTCCACTACTACGACTACCGCGACGACGGCGGCGGTCACGAACGTGCGTACAAACCCGCGGGAGCGTCGTGCCAGTGTGAGGCACATGACCGCAGCGACCAGTGTGTCTTCGTCTACAGTCGTTCCCTCGGGCCAGCTCTCTGCGCCTTCGGTGGGGGAGAGTGAAGATGAACTGTACCCTTCTCTGACAGGGAGCAAACAAGAAGAACCTTATAGGAACGCGACAAACTTCAGAAGGTCGGCAAATGAAGAGCGAAAGCGTTCGCAACCGGCTGAGGGAGACACGTCTACCGCAGCTGCGGAGACGTCGTCTGCCGCACAAACACTAGACCGGCTGTTTCAGCGCGTCAAGGTGGACGCCGTGAGGCGTGGGAGTCAAGCCGCGTCGAGGTTGACAGGGAAGACCGGCCCCCCTCACTGCAGCAACGACCAGAACTCCAGCGAAGACGATGAGGACTGTCAGCTAGTACAAATAGTGCAAACGGTGGTTGAGATCAGCGATGATGATTGACATGGAGCAGCACAAAACGCAGAACAGTATCGCGGCAAACCAACGCTACCCAACCACCTTGTTTTGTGTGCTTCCACACTTACCCAAGTCGTTTATTATTTTTTTTATGTTTTTTTTTTTGCGGTTCGATTTAATTCTCCCGGTTTCTGCTTTCGTAAGCGAAAACAGTTTACTTTGCGGGTGATTCTTCTCTCTATTACTGTCGCACGAAAACGATGTGGTGAGAACCGCATTTACTGTGTTTTTTTTTTTTACGATGGAGCACAACTTTAGACCTGAGAAAGCGTCATCTGCTGCACCCATGAAAAGCATTTTTAAGCTCCCTCTACGCTACAAGTACTCGTGTTGTTTCTTCTCATCTTCCCCCTTTCTACGTTTCGTTCTTCGACTTCTTCTTTCGTTTACCCAACGAATTATTTCTTTCTCCTGCAGCATGCACTTTTTTCTTTTGACGTGCGCGTGTTCCACCGCTGACGCTTTCGCTGTTGGTTTTCAGCCTCACTCCTCCATTAGTCCTCCGACGTGTTTTCAACACAGTTTCATCCACCTGACATCTCACCTATATATACACCTCAGCTCCTAAGAAATGTCAGCTGCGAAAATCGTCATCGTCGGTGCAGCGCGCACCCCTATCGGTGCCATCGGCGGCGGCCTGTCTTCCATTGACCCCAGCAACCTCATCGTGAAGATCGCCACGGCCGCCCTCGCCCACGCCAAGTGCGACCTCGAACACATCGAGTACATCACGATTGGGCAGTGCATGCAGGACATGCGCAATATGAACATCGCCAGGATGACGGGTGTGCGCATAGGGGCGCCCGTCTCTGCCCCGGCGACGACGGTGCAGGAGAACTGCTCCACCGGCGGTGCGGCCATCCACGACATTGCCCGACGCATCCTGTGTGGTGAGATCGGTCTTGGTGTGGCGGGCGGCGTGGAGTCGATGTCGACCATCCCTCGCGTTCTCTTCACCGGTCGCACGAAGGGTCAGCTCTACGGTGACATGAAGATCATCGACGGCTTGCAGGGCGCCTTGCAAGATCCAACGGTGGGCAAGAACGGCACGTTGATGGGTCTGCTCACCGAGGCACTGGCGGAGAAGTACAAGGTGTCGCGTGAGCTGCAAGACGAGATCGCCTTCCGCTCGCACAAGAACGCGTGCGAAACGTGGGATAAGGGCTGGTTTGACTACGTGGTGCCGGTGGAGGTACCGGACAAGAAGAAGCCGTTTGTGGTGTCACGCGACGAGGGCCCGAAGAAGCTGGACATGGAGTACTTCCAAAAGCAGAAGGCGTACTTCAAGGTCGACGGCACGGGGACGATCACCTCGGCCACCGCCAGCACGGTCAACGACGGTGCGGCAGCACTGGTGATTGCCTCGGAGAAGCGCGCCAAGGAACTTGAGCTGCCGATCCTGGCGGAGCTCAAGGCATTTGGCAACATCGGCGTGCCGCGGGAGTACATGGGCGAGGGCGTCTTCAAGGTCTTTCCCAAGCTGTTTCAGAGAGCCAACATTAAGCTCGCCGACGTGGACTACTTCGAACTAAACGAGGCCTTTGCTGCCGTGGTGGGTGCTGCGACGAAGGAATACCCTGAGTTGAAGCTGGACAAGGTGAATCAGTGGGGCAGCGGTATCTCTTTGGGGCACCCGCTGGGCTGCACAGGTGCGCGGCAGGTCGTCGACATGTGCCATCAACTGCACCGCCGCAACGCGCACCTCGGCGTGACCACCCGTTGCGTGGGTGGTGGCATGGGCAGCGGCGAGGTCCTTGTGCGCTACGAGAAGTAATAGAACATAACTTTTTTTCCCCCTGTGCGGGCAAAGGGTGTACAGAGAGAGAGTGCAGAGTTCGAGTAAAACGGGCCGATGTGTCTCTGTGGATGTGTGTGTGTGTGTGTGTTTCATCACCTACCTACGTACGCGAACGTTGAAAAGTCCGCGAAGTGAGTGTGCTGTATGACGCAGATGCTAGCTGTCCCTCTCTCTCGTTTTTTATTGCTGCACCTCCGATCACCTCAGACAGACGTTTTTCTCACTCTCTTACCTTATCACCTTGCTCTCAGCAGCGCAAACGTGCTAATGTAATTTGCATTCAACCACCATTTTCCTTTTTTACCACTTAAACAGTTCCACAACAAACTGAAGCGTCTCCTTCTTTTTTCCTACTTCTTCCTTTTCTTTTGCTTATCTGCCAGCGTTACACAAATAATAGCTTCACTTACCTTTCTTGTTCTTCTTCGTGCTCCTCTTCTTTGTTCTCCTGCGTCACGGACGCATAGTACGCGCCGGCGTTGAAGCCGTGAAATGCGTGCACCTTTTCCTCCGTTTTGCTTTCTCTCTTTTATTACTTTTTTTCATTTTTAGGCTGCTGTTTTTGAAAGCTACCAGGGCTGAGTCTCGTGCCCCTTCTCTTCGTTTCCCCCCTTTTATGCCCGTTTACCTAGTGGATCTTCGGGGACCGCGATGCTACCCCTCCCCCATCTCTCTCTCCGTCGCTCTGAAAATGAGGAGTAGAATGATGAAGAACAGCACGTCTGCAAGACTCCGCGTAATGATCAGATCTAGAAGTTGGAGAAGACGTTGTTTTATGTCCCTTCTCGTTCACCGTCACGTATCCGGTAGCTTGCTCGCACCGTAAAACGCTATTGCATCTCGGTAGGTATCTCCTTCTCCCTCTCATCCCACATGTTCTGTTCTTTAACAAAAAAACTTCTCTGTAAACTCAAACCAACAGTGCAAGCAACGGAAAACTGCTTTCATTTGAAGCTTGTTGCTCCTCCCTCTTTCGTCATGTTGCACTACGGCTCTGCCTACTCTCGTTGCCTACGGCAGGTGTGTGGCGGCCTGTCGGGCGGCGGTGTCTCACTTCAGCACCGCAACGGAGCCGCCTTCACGCCTTCCACTTCGGCGTTTACTGCGGTGGGCGGTGTCGTCTCCGCAGGGGCGGCGCTGCATACGTCCGTCCGCGGCAAGGCAACGAACATTCGCATAGCAAACCGGAAGAAAGTGGAGATGTTCGTCGCCAAGCGCTACCACCTCCCGACGCGGCTCCGCACCGCCGCACCGGACATCGCCCTCGAGTGGGACTACGAGAAGAACCCAATGCACCTCTACCCTGAAATTGTGGGCATCGGCTACATGCAGCCGGTCTTCTGGAAATGCAGAGGCTGCGACCACTCCTACAAGATGAGCGTCGAGAAGCGTGTGGTGCGTGGCGGCGGGTGCCCCGTGTGCGAAGAACGGGAGTTGAACCGGTCTATGGCGCAAAATGACGCTTTCATGGAGCGCAATCTCGCGGGGGACGCGACTGCGGAGGAGACGCCGCCGCTTCTACCGGGGGAGGAAAACCGCGCGCTGCGGCCGAAGCGGACGACGGTGCTGAACCTTCGCACGAAGTACTGAAGAACGACACGACTCACAAGCACCTGCGTCAACGTTGTCAAGAAGGCTTTTTTTCCCCTCTCTTCCTCGCCACAGATCTCCTCGTAAATCTCGTAATAAATGATACAAAAAGACCCGACATGAAAGAATCAAAAGTGGACCGGTGCCAGCTGTCCACGTGGAAAGCGTACATTTGGAGAGCACACTAACCTTCCCTGTTCAGCACGAAAGGCGGCTAATAACCAAGGACGTGTTCTTTAACTTGCCTAGACGCTTCAAGTAATCCTTTTTGTTGTTGTTGCGAGCTATCCTCCTTCGAAGCCGCAGTTAATGTCTCTACTGCGCTGCTCTTTCGCTTTTCCTCTTTTGACACTGTCTGTATATATCATCCCTACACAACGATGAGCCCCAAACGTACAGTGATTCGTAGGGAGCTCGCTTGCACGTAGTCCATTCCACAACCTGATCACGACCTATTTTCTCTATCTGTGTTCTGTGTGCGTTCACTTTTATCATTTATTACCATGTCCTCGTGCTGCACCTAAGCACAATTGGATCATCCTATTGCGTACCTTTTCCGTAGCTGTATTGTATTTTCACTATTACCTTTGGTGGTTCCGCTTTCACGAGTAAAGCTATTCTTTCCTTCAGTTGTTGCCCGTTTCTATTCACTTGCACGCCTTCAAGCGTTGTTCACCACTACCGTGCCGTCGCTACTGCTGTTGGGCAACGTTTTTTTTCCTCTACCCGTATCAGTTAAGTCCGGTGCACCGTGCGTGTGTGCACGTTGTTTCAGTCAAAAGGGTAAAGCGGAGCACTGAAGCAGCGGGCATGCTGCAATTCGAAGTTTTGAAGGTACGAGGAACGCAGAGCGTCACGCTGCACACGAGCTCGCAGGCCCTTCCAACGGAATTTGCCCGGTGTGAAATCCGTCTGCTGCGCCGCAGGTCATTTAAAAACGACTTCTTTACCCCCGTCGTCTCGACAAATCATGTCCTTTTGCTTTTTCCCAACTCGTGTGCCCCTGTGGTGGGTGGGGGTAACAGTAACGCCGCTGCGGCCTCCCCTGCACTTGCCAGGGATGCCCTGCCAGCTGACGGCACATCAACGGAGTTCTACGTCACGAGTCAGGCGCAAACCTGCATCAGCCACTTTCTGAATCGTATCGAGTCTATTCCGTTTCGCATTGTCTACGCTGCGGCATGCAGCTTTTCAGGCTGTGCCGTTCTCGTGCTGGAGTGTCTCGACATGGAGGATGTGCTGAACGTACAGCAAATATGCGCCGACGTGGCGAGTCAGGGCAACGATGAGCGCACCAGCAGTCTTTACGTGAAGAGCTTCACGTGCGCCGGTGGAGCGCCGGTGTTGGTCGATGGGCAGCTCCTCATCACGCACTATTACATCCCCACCTGCCCTCTGTGTGGGGATCGACTGGAGAGTACTGTGTCGGGTCACCCGCCGCAGACGCCGCTCTGCACGTGCGCACGGGGCGGCAACACCCAGCAGTGCACCTGCTTTCTGTCCTCCGCCTGTTTCGTGTGCCGTCGCTTCGCCGAGTCACTTGAGCAGGCACGGCAACCATCCCCGCAGCAGCAACAGCAGTCGCAGTCCCACGCACCACCGGTGCAGACGATCAAGTGCGAGGCGTGCGCCAAGGCGGGCGATCCGTGGATCTGCCTCATTTGCGGCTACGTTGGCTGCAGTCGCTACCAAGCCATGCACGCGAAGGACCACTGCGTCGCCCACCAGCACTTCTTTTCCATGAACTTGCTGACCCAGCAGATTTGGGACTATGACGGCGACTGCTTTGTGCACCGCGTCGTGATTCTGCTCGACACCCACACCGGCAGCTCCACACGAATGCAGTTCCCTGGCCGCGAGGACCCACTCTTGGAGGACGGCAATGGCGGTGCCGCAGTAGCGAACCTGCCAGACACACCGGAGGCGTGGAAGGCGGAAAAGAAGAGCATCTCTGCCAAGTACGACAAGAAGCTCATCTCGTCACACACGCAGTACGCCATGGTGATCAAGAGCGAACTGGACGCGAAACGCGCCTTTTACGAGTCACAGCTGCTCGAGGAAGGCGGGGCGGAGGACGGTGCCGGTGCGGTCGACGACGAGGAGGGCGGACAGCCGCTCACGAGCGAGGAATTCGAGCGGGAGGCGTACTTTGACCTCGCCAAGGCGTTCGAACCGGTGGACTCCGTCATGGCCGACGTCGGCGCGCGGCGACGCAAGGTGACGACGATGTTCTACGCAGTGAAGAACCTGGAGCATGAGCTGGACATGCGCGCCGAGGAAACCGGTCGCCTCGAGAAGCAGCTGGAGGGCCTCAAGAAGGAGCTGCGGGGCGTGATTCAGCAAAACGTCGCCAACGATCTTCGCCTTAGCAGCAGCATCCACGACATGAAGGAAACGCTGCAGGACATCGCACTAAATGCCCAGACACAGCGCCGCCTTGCCGCGCGGCTTGGTGATAATCAAGTCTCCCACATGGTGGTGTCCGGCGGCCCCGCGGCGTCGTCAAGCGGCACAACACCGTCCCCCTCCCCCTCTGGCAATCGCACAAAGGCAGGAAAGAACAATTCCAAGTCACCTAGAAAATAGGAGGATGATACGTGCCACATGTCGGGTTTAGTTTTGTACACGAAAACGTGCTTTTTACCTCTTCTTATTATGCGGATGCGAGTGTATGAGACTCTGTTTTATTTCAAAATGCTAACCGTGTTTACGCAACCACTGCTGCTTAAAACTGGCATCAACGAAGCGATGGAGAAAAGCTGGGGCTTTCTAATGCCATTTGAACAGAGTAAGAGGAGAACGATGGGAGAACGGATTACCTTCCTTGGACAAATGCACGACATGGTAGATTCCCTCGGATTACCAAAACGAAAGATGCGACGACCTTGTTGAGTATGCAAAGGGAGTAAATTTGTGTGCATGTGTGTGTGTGTGTGTGTGTTTTGTACCGTCGCCACCACAACCCTCTCGCTCTTCTTCATATTTCCTGCTCTGTTTTTAATAAAGATATATTTTTTTTCCACTGGAAGCAGCCAAATAGCGTGTTTAGCTGCACGTCCTCTTGCGTTGGTTCTTCGTTTTGCGGAAGGCACCTTCAACTAAAAAAAAAGCATAGGAAAAATGAGCTCTCTGCTGTCAGATGAGCCGCTGTCACTGACACTTCTGAAGCACGAGTTGGAGCGGCTCACTCCGCAGCACAGCGCGCTTCAAAGCGGCGCAGAGGAGGACCGCGCCGCCGCCCACCTTTGTAACAAGATTGTGTCGTCGTCGTCGAAGCTCGCGTCCAGCAGCGACGCTATTGCCTCGAAAGAAGCGGCGGAGGCGTTCATGACCACTTCGTCGGACATCCTCACCTCGATGCATCGCCTGATCCTTCTGACTTCCAAAGTTCACGAGAACGGGAAAGAAGATACCGATGGCGGCAAAGGTCCTGCCGGGGACGCAGCCGCGTCGCTGCATCCGCAGCTTTCGCGGTGCACGGGGGCGTGGGCGAAGTGGATGGTGTACGTGCCATGTTTGCCGCATTTCTATGCGAGCTGCATAGCCGTGCGCCTACCCGCCCTCCTTGCCTCCGTGAGCGCCCGTGGATCATCCCACGTCTGGGGCAGTTTCTTTGGCGAAACAGCAGAGTGTACGCTTCAACTTCTCCTTCGCGCCTCGCGGACGCTCCCACCAGAGGTGCTGGGACGCTACCTCCCCCCTCGCTCGCTGCAGCCGCCGTGGAAGGTGCTGGTGACCTGTGCGCAGTTCTCGTGGGCGTCGAACCGGCTTTGTGGTGTACTCGAATCGGAGGGGTATACTACGCCCTCCAGCAGCAATGGAGCTGCAGTGCACGACCAGCTTCAAAGAGCAAGTGTCAATCCAGTGTTTTTTGAGGTGCAGGAGCGTGTTGAGCTGGCGCACGCAGACCAATTCGCCCGTGACGTCCTTCTTTTTTCGTACGACTCCGTGAATTGGAAAGCTGGCAACGCCGTGCCGACCGTTAAGTCGGTGGCTCCGTCCATGTGGTGCCTCTTCCTGCGCTGTCGCAGCCTCGCTTTGCACGGCTTGACGGAGCAACGACAAGACGCCCCCTCCCTTTCTTTTTTTCAAGATGGTGTTGCCCGCCGCCTGACGGCGCGTGTGCTGCAGCGCTCCATTGACGGCATTCGCTCGTGTTTGGCGAGGAATGCGACGGACATGCACGCAGACCGGGTAGAGCAGCTGACGACACGCGACGTGCCCTGCGTTGTCCTGATCACTCGTCTGTGGTACCTGTACCTGCAGCCCTACCCCACTCTCTTGAAGACCCTTCACGCCTCGTTGGTGCGGTTGGTGAACACAGCTGTGGAGCTGCGCAACCCTCTGACGATAGAGGAGATAAGCATTGGTGTGGGCGCGCACGTAGATGAGGAGCTCGACGAGCATGCACGGCACGTGGAGGCAGAGGAACACGAGCAAGCGAAAAGAGAAGCAGCGCGAGCAAACTGCTTTCTTGATGTTGTGTGGGACGTGGAGCCACTGCAAGAGTACGAGGTATTGTTGGATGTTGCCGGCGTTCCATGGAGTCCCTCCTTCTCACGTGCGGCAGCGATACAAGCCGTTCTGGACGAGCGCGTTGTGGTGACGACGGTAGAGTAAAGTCCTGAAGTTGCTGATGACGTGGTTAGATGGCACAAGGTGCGCCTCCGCTCCACAGCTGCTACGGAACGGATTGCAGTGTCTCGGCGAAGTACGATGTGGTAGATAACGTTGTGCATACCATCGCTGGCGTTTTCTTTTGTCCTTTCTTTTCCTGACTCTTCTATCTCGCTGCTTCTCGAATGCGAGTGAAATCTTCTTAAAACTGCTCTTATTGCGTGTCACCGGACGGTCTGCTGCGATAGTAGTATCGCGGGCCTGAGCAAGGCAGGTAATGTGCGAACGCACAGCCTCACCCGTCCACGCATGACGGAGTCCGCGAAGTTTGCCCTCTTCCCTCGGAGTGTCTATCTGCGCCTCAGCTTCGTTGTTTCCCTCCTCTACTTTTCACGTTTTGTCCTCATTGCCGGAGCCCCACCTCAACCTCCTATTGTGACTGACCGGTATCGCCAGAAGAGCGAAACGGCAAGACTGCCTGTCGTTGCCTTATCCCTCTCCCTTCCCCCCCCCATGAAGGCATTTACAGGTGTGACGGTTAGTGGTGCGACGCCGGCGCTGCGGCGCACAACGCACCACCTCCTGCGCACAATACTGACGTTGGACCGGGCCCCCTACGACGCCCAGCTGCGGGTCCACTTTGTTTCGCTGCAGCACATCCACCACCTGAACCACACCTTCAAAGGCGTCGACCGTCCAACGGATGTGTTGACATTTTCATCCACCGGGGCGGCGGATAGCTTCGTGAACGACCTTCTGTTCGGCGACGAGGATTGCCTTGGCGGTGTGGCGGACGAGCCGAACCTCATTTTTGGCGTGGAAGCCGGACCGACGCCGCATCAGTTATCTTCATCATCACCCTCGTCCTCCGCAGACGACGTTGGAAGTCGTCTTTCCCGCTCCATGGTGCGTCTTGCGCTGGTGGACCTCGGCGACATTTACGTCTCGCTCGAATACATGCAGAATCGATTCAACGCATCGCCGTCGCGCTGTCTGCCGCTCGTGCCGTACTTCAATGCAGCAATGGTGCATGCCACTCTGCACGCCCTCGGCTACAATCACACGACGCCGCAGGAGTTGCTGTGGATGGTGCGACGTGAACAGCAGCTGGGGTGCCGACTCGCCGCGTTGTCGCGACGATCTCCCGGTTATCTTCCACCGCCGGACCTCTGGGACACAAAGTAGCCTGCTGCGTAGGTCTTCACGCTGCTGTGGTGGCGCAACCGTGCGAGCGGACTCGCGTTTGATTCGCTGCTGCAACGGGTTTGTTTTCCCTTATTTTTTCTGAGGGGGATGCACTGCCTGAGCCGGCGAACCGTTTCACAAGATAAGCGTCACGAAACGGGTAATATCGGCTGAGCAGTGACAATCTAAAAGATGGGACGAAACTTCGTTTGAGAAAAAAAAACGCACTTCGAGGTTGGATGGATTGGCTGAGGTGTGAATCGCCCTTCTTATTAGCGTTGAGAATGTTGCTCAGTAGAGCTGTAAGCCGCTGCGACTTCTCCCTTAACATCTCCGGTTTGCTCTCTCCCTCTCCGTTTGTTTGTTTTGCCTCCTTCTTCCATCCCACACTGCTGATAACGCCGTAGAAACGAATGCTTTTGCATTGAAAACGTCTCACCCCAGCAGAGGAAAATCCCCCTTGCAAATCACCGCAACGTTTATTTGCTGTTTTTGCTTTTATCATTGTTAACTTTTGAAAACAAAAAAGAAAGAAAGAAGAAGAGACCCGTTGCCCTGGCAACAAAATGGAAGCTTTTCGTCAAAAGCAAGTGCGGTGCCGCACGACACTTGCATCGGGCGTGGCGAAGGATCAAAATGGACACACGCTTCGCTCTTTCCACGCACCAACTCGTGGCGGTGAACGCGAGAGTGAGGCGTTGGCGGACAATGATAGATACGCCGGCCTTCTCAAGCTGCACGGCTCGACCGTTATAAATTATAGTCCGCTTCAGTACATTCAGAAGATGACGTCTGAGACGTTGACCGACGTGGAGGCGGAGCGCGTGGTATACCCTTTTTGCGCCTCTGCGGTCACTGCACCCTTTGAACAGGTGCTGCTGGCGTTGATTGACAAGCTAAGAAGCACAGTAGGGGCGGTGTCGTGGAACCGGCCAGTGGCGCACGCAGAGTGGGAGACGGACCTGCGTTTTTGGGGCCAGTGGTGGCTGGTGCTCCGCTCGCGCGAGGAAACGGGTCGTACTCTGTCGTCAGCGGATCAGCACCCTTCCGGACGGCGGAGTCGGGTGAGCTGGGTGCACGGCATGCACAACGAGCCCCTCGTGCCCCTGTCCACCAAAGCTCTTCTCACGAGGCTCCACGACGATAAGGAGGAGAACCGCTACGCGCCTCTGCTGCGCCGCGGTGCAGGGACGACGGAGGAGAACCAGCTGATTGCCGATCTCGCGAAGCGCCTGACGGGTCCAACAGACCACTTCGACATTTTTCACCTTAGCGGTGTGCGCATGGCGCCCGATCGAATGCACGTGCTCTTCTTCGACGGCTTCTTCAAGCTCGCCTCCATTCCGTCGCGAAAAGCGGCCGCCGCCGCCGCGCAATGCGAAAGAGATGAGGCTCGCGAAGGGTCGTCGCTGACTTCGGCCGCTGCGGTGCACAGTAAAGGCAATGCGGCGTCGGGGGAGGAAGCCGAAGAAACGCTCTCGACGCTATCGTTTTCCTCCTGTCAGATGGGTTCTGCAGGGGTTGTTGTGCTGCTGACGGGAATCGCCGCTCTCGCGGGCCAGGGCATGAGCAGCATCAGCTCACTAGATCTCTCCTACAATGCGCTGCAGAGCTGTGTGCTCTACAGCTTCTCGCAGATGTTGCGCTTTACCTTTGTGAAACGGCTAAGCCTGCGTGGCAACAACCTTGCCAGCGTCGACGTCATCCCTTTCCGCGAGTTTTTGCTGGAAGGGTGTGAACGGCAAGTGGAAGAGCTGGACCTCAGCTACACGGAGTTGACCCCTACGCAGATCGCCGTGTTGATCGAAGCGCTTCCGCGTCTGAGTAGGATGCGGGTTCTTCTGTTAGAGGAGGTGACCATTCCTGGAAGCAAGTGGCCCTCACTTGTCCGCGCCGTGGAGCGTACGCAGCTGTGGCACCTGCGTCTCGTCTCGTCCAACGCTGTCTTTTCCACCGCCACCGCTCCTCCTCCCTTCTCTTCGATCGCGTTTTATGTAAAGTCTATCGAGGAGGTCTGCGCTCGCAACGCGCAACGCGCGGCGGAGGCGAGTGGGGCTGCCGCGGCGGCTGCGGCGCGCAACGGCTTCTTCGGCCTAAACGGGGCGAGTTTTTTCGAGGCCTTCTTCCTTTTCTCGCAGTTGAAGGGCTGCAGGATGGGTGAGGGCGAGTCGGCGTTGCCGGGTGACTACACCGCTTTCACTACCAATGATCCCAGTCTTGTCTAAGCTACGGCTTTCGGTTTGCTTTACTTTTTTGCTTTTAATGCTTGATATATTCGTGTGTGCAGCGAGAACTGCAAGACACGGATCAGAGCGTGCTTGCCGCGTCTCCTTCTGTTGTTGATGTTATTGTCCTCTCTTTATTTCTTCTCTTTTTTTTTTTTAGTTGATATGCGTGTCGGGGCGCAAAGAGATTTTCTCTTCTACCGTTGCAGTCGGTAAAGCCTAATTCTTCTATTATATTGGAACTTGAGCTTTTTTTATTTTTTCCTCTTTTTACTGTTCTGTGCAGCTCGACGTTATCAAAACGAAAGGAGTGGGTGTGTGTGTTTCCCACTCGGCCAAATACCGAATAGCATCTTGTTTGGAGCCATGAAAGCGAAAGCAACGAACTACTCCAGTTATTTTTTCTAGTGTGTATGTCGTCTCAGAGACGTGGGGATAAGAAGACTTGTCTCGTAAGTGTATAGAGCTGAAGCTCTTTCTTATCTCTTGTTTTGGCCAGCCTGTGCAGAATCTAAAAGGCTTCTGTTGGACGTCTTAGATGGCCTCTCTCTCTGTGTCTTTTCCCCTGTTGACTCAATAAAGATCTTGCTTATGTACCTCGAGTCCTTCCTCCTCCTCCTCCCCTCTCGTTTTAAGATGATTCGCTAATTTATTATTCTTCTCACGCAGCGATAGAACGAACCGGCAGGGATTTGCTTTCATTTGAGGTGAATGTTTCGCTTTGCTGTGCGCCGTTTGGCTGTCGCGACTGGCAGCGGTGCCGCCGTCGCTGGGGCTGGGCAGAACATGAACTCGCAGCAGCGCGTGCTGGAGATCCGCTCTCCCTTGTCACTGCTGCGCATGTGCTACCGCAGCATCGACATCACAGTGAAGTCACGCCACGCGCGCAACTTTCTCAAGAAGCGGCTCATCGACCAGTGGGCCGAGAAGAGCAAGGAGACGGACCCTGAGAAGCAGCGCTTCTACATGGACCTCGCCGGCTCGCTTCTGCAGGCCCTTCACACGGAGCGCAACCCGCAGCCGGGGAAGGTGGTGGTGTTTCAGCTGTCGCGGCGTGTTGCCTACGAGGCGAAGTTGGCGGAGCGAGAGAAGAGCGTCGGCACACGCCGTGTGCGGCGCATGCCAAAGGAAGTGAAGTCTACTCAGCATTGAATGATGTTGTCATGGAGTGGCCGCGGAGAGGTGATATTTGTCACCAGCTT
Source organism: Leptomonas pyrrhocoris (assembly GCF_001293395.1). Classification (NCBI taxonomy): domain Eukaryota; phylum Euglenozoa; class Kinetoplastea; order Trypanosomatida; family Trypanosomatidae; genus Leptomonas; species Leptomonas pyrrhocoris. Next base: position 1,143,700 of record NW_015438361.1, read on the forward strand.
CTTAAAGTTTTCTGCTTGTTTGGCGTATGTGTGTGGGTGTGTCCTGGATATGGTAGGACGGAGTCTGTTTACACAAGGCACGATCCCAGCTGCGCTGTGTAGTGCTTTTCTTTTTTTGTTGTTCTCTCGCTCTCCCTCTCTCTCTCGGTGGGGAAAGGAACTTGAACGATCGGCGTGTACTTGTGTTGCTGCACTCACGTTTCACAACTCAACAAGGAAAGAGAAACGATATGTGAGAAGGTCCACAGTAATAGGGAGAAAGAACCTCTGTTCGGTTGACGGTGCTGAGCGTAAAGGGAGGCAAGCAAGCTCGCCTTCTATACTTTGGCGGGGCTTCTCCGCACGCACGCAAAAGCGATCCGTCTTGATTGATGGTGGTGGTGTTCTACCGGAGGCTGTCATTCTCTGAGCCTTTTTCTTTTTACATGCCTTCCCCTCCACCCATTGAATCGTCTCTTTTTTTCCCTTCCGTTTATCAATCATGATATGCATCTCCCAGTCCAACCAACTGCGCACCATTATTATTGTTATTACAGTGGCACTTCCTTCTCCCTCCCATTCAACGCACTGTAACGAGACGGCGAGTTGCTCCTCAAAGAAAGTGCAGCGCTGGATATTTCGACTTTCTGCTCCTCGCCTTCCACAAAAAAATCGGCGTCACATCTTCTCTGCATAAACTTAACTGCTTATTGTCCCCCTTCCATCACTTATCCCCTTTTCTTCTGCAATCCAATCGTTCGAAATACTCGCTTGAATACTACGTTTGAAATTCGGCTTGTCTGACTAGAGCATTATTTGAACTACCTATTTTTCTTTCTTTTTTTTTCTTTTTACGTGTTTAATGCAGACCTGTCCTTCCACCCGTGTGTCGCCTCTTCGGCTGGCGGCCGTCGCCACCGCAGCGGGTTTTGTCGCCTTCGCCACCCTTCGCACGTTGCAGTCCGTCTACTCACGGCCGCCGAAGATGCCGGAGCCTGACATCCCGACGAACCCGGAGGACGGTCCGGTGTGGAGCCTCATCAAGCGTGTTTTGTACCGCCACTTCTACGTGGTGCGCAAAGGTGACCCGCTCAAGAAGTTGCAGGAGTGGGGTGTGCAGTTCAACTACAGGCCGTTTATCATGAAGATTTTCTTCCGCGCGCATGTGGTCCTGTCGAGCCCGGAGGACATCGAGCACGTCCTGCTGCGTGCTGACACGAAGTTCCAGAAAGCCTCCGGCTACGACCTCGTCCGCAGCGTCGTTGGTCGCGTTGGCCTTGTCGCTATTGGAAACAAGGAGCTGCACGCCATGCACCGTCGCATTGTCATGCCCATCTTCAGCTCGCAGAACGTGCGGGGCATGGCGAACGAAATTCTTCGCGTGCACGCCCTCGTGATGCTGGGCGGTCTCTTCGACGTGATTCTGCGAGGCGGGGAGGAAGACGCAGCGGTGAACCTCAGCGACCACGTCTTTCGCATGACGCTGTCGGCCATGGGCGAGGCGGCCTTTCGCGCATCACGCAGCGAGTCCATACGTGTGCGGCAGCACTTCGATGCCATGATGAAGTTCTCGCGGTTGAACTACTTTTGCCCCTACTTCAACTCGGCTGCCCAGCGCAACGCGCGCAAGATGCTGAAGGAAATCAGCGCCAACTTGCTCGACAAGAATATGCAGATGCGTCACATGAACAGTCGCCGGTGCGTGATGGACGCGCTGATCGACGAGCTGTACGTCCACTTGAGCATGGAGGACGTTTTGGATCACCTCGTCATGTTCCTCTTCGCCGGGCACGACACCACGAGCCACACGATGGAATTCCTTTTCGCGCTGCTGGCCGCCCACCCGGCGGTGCAGGACCGACTCTACGAAGCGCTGGAAGACTTAATGCCGTCCACCTGCACCTGCCCCACCGCCGAGGAGCTTGTGGAGTGCGAGTACTTGGAGGCGGTGGTGAAGGAGGCGCTGCGCATGTACCCCGCCGCGCCCATCATCTACCGCGACGCCTGTGAGGACGTGTACATGCCGTCGTCGGGCGTCGTCATTCCGAAGGGCATGACGGCGGTGATCAGCCTCTTCACGCTCCACCGCAACACCCACACCTACGGCGATGACGTGGACACTTTCCGGCCGGAGCGGTGGCTCGGGGAGGAAGGGGCGGCGCTGCGCAAACGCTGCGGTCGCTGCGGCTTCATTCCCTTCAGCTGTGGCACGCGGAGCTGCATCGGTCAGGAGTTCGGCTTCTTGGAGCTCCTCATCGTCGTGGCGCTGCTCGGCCGCCACCTGCAGATGGAGCTGCTCGGAGACTTTCCGGAGGCGCGGTACAACATTACGATGGTCATGAGCCACCCCGTCTCCGTGCGTATTCGTGCCCGCCCGGGCATCGATGTGAGTGAGGTGTACGAGCGCATGAACGCAGTGCTGGACCTCAGCGACGAGGACTCGCTGACGTCAAGCAACGCCTCGGCTGCCGTCTCGGAAACGTTGGTGAAGGGACTGAAGGAGTGCGGGTAAGCTGCTGTGAGTTGTTTGTTTTGTTTTAGGCCGAGACCCTCTTTTTCGCTTGGGTTGTTCCTGAATCCTGCGCAGGTTTCTTCAGTGAACACTCATCTTCGTTTTTTTCATCGTTCTCATGTGTACAGAAGCACTAACGCCTATTGGCTGCCTTTCTCTTTCCGCTTTTTTTTTTTATGGAAACAATCACTGACGACAGTTTGTTGCCGGAACGGCAGCGCGAAGAAGTGTGTGTTCACCTACACCTAACGGTGTTAATGATTTTCTTTCTCTATTGCAGTTGTCTGCTCGACCTTTCCAGTGGCTATGTATATAATTCTAGTCCACTGCCTTTTTTGTTTGTCTGGGACGGGTGTGAACTGCGGGTGCGTTGTGTTTTTGTTGTTGGTTGCTGAACGACGAGGGCTCTTTTTTCCCCCCTTTTAAGTTCGAGGCGTGCTGCCAACAGAGCGATGTGCATATCTCTCTTCGTTTTTTTGTTTTGGTTTCTCTCCGCTTCCTTTGCCATTAATATTATCTTGCTCATTATTTCTCGTTATTCTTTTACGCAATCTAAGAAAAATAAAGCCTTCCCACATTTGGGGGGGGGGAAGACGGCCGGGTTTTCTTTTTTTTCTTTTCCCAACATTCTACTTCGTCGTGAAACCTCCCCTAACGCACCCCACTGTTTGTGACAGCTTACAACAGCTCCTCGCTTCAATGAGGAAATGAGGTGCAGAAAGCGTTTCTTTTGGTTTTAAAGGCATTTCTTGTTTTTCCCTTCTAACATAGTTTGCTTCGGCATTTCCGTAGATCGATTTCGTCTCTTTTTTTCACTGTTGTTGCCGGCCCTCCTTCAATTAAACCTCTCAGCTTCTTATCTCTTCGGTGCTTTGTCCTCGAGTCGTTTATACATAGGCATTTCAACTTTTTCTTTTCTTCACTTTTCCTTCTTCATGTATTATTTTGGGCTGCGCATGACGAGCGGCCACATGTGCAGATGCAATTATTTCTTTGTTGTGTATTGGTAATCGTTCATGTTGGTGCTGCCTTGTTGTCATTCTTATCTCTCGTCGCTTTTGTACATTTTGGGGGGTGGCTCCTCACTCGCCGTTGCGGATCTGTGTTGGCTATTGCTGTTATTGTTGTTTTCTCTTCCGTCTTCCTACCCCCCCCCCCCCCCTTCCGAGTCCTCATCTTTGTCGTGTTCATCGAGCGGACGTATTCTGTTTTTGTGCGGCTCGTTTGATTTAAAGAATGAAAGTGAAAGTGAGGAAAAACTCACGTGAACCGCGTCCAAGCTGAGCAGCCGCCTCTTCTTTTCTGTGTTTTGTTTCGTCTGGTGAACCAATCATCACGCAACCCGCCCCTCCGTCCGACAATTACCTCTGCTCCTTCTTTCTTTCTTTCTTCGAATCATTCGTTCAGGGAGACGTTCTGTTTATGCCGCATCCTCAGTCTGTACACGCCTCGTTGTTCACCGTTTCCCACTTCTTTTCATGCTTTCCTTGTTTTTTGTTTCTATTTTATTGGGCATTTATTCGAGTTGCGGAGCGAGAGAGATGCGTAGGTTCTTTTTTTTCTCAAAACCCGCAACGCTTCCGTTCTTTGCAGAGAAATGTTTCTTTACCCCGCAGGGAGTATCGGTGGGTTCCCTAAATCTGCCTCTTATTTCTACTTTTCTCCCCCCGAGAGGAGGTTGGTGTCCCAATTGTGATGCTTCCCACGTCAAACCCCTCCTTGTCTTGTGTGTGTTCTTTTGTAATCGCAGTTTATGCTACCTCAGCAGTTCTGCTGTATTTTTTCTTTTCTTTTCTTCGATTTCTCTTCGCCCATCTGCTCACACTCCCGCGGAACTTTTTCTCTTCTACTCCACTGCGGGGTGGATCAAGAAGCGCACTTCTTCCGTTATACATATATATTCATAGAAGAGAAGTGTGTTGTTTCCGGTGTGTGTGTGTGCATTCTGTTGGCAAGCGTCGTGACACACACTTCACTTTCCAATGAAGCGAAACGTGCGAATTCTACTATTTACTGCTTCTTGTCTAACGTCAGAAAGCTATCAAAACAGATAAAAAGTCGTTGCGCCTTGACCTCAAATATATATCATCTATTACCCCTTACCATTTACTTATTGGCCTGTCTATCGCACACTGACGCGAAGACAGCCTCCTGATTGCACGTTCAAATGTGTGCCGTGCGAAGTTGTTGACGCCGAACGGCTTGAATGCATTTCTGAAGGGCTTGATTCGGAATGCCCACTTAGGTTCGTCTTTCTTTTTTTCGGAAACCGTCAACTCCTTTTTGTTGTTGCTGATGAGTCCTTCTCCACCCTCCACCCTCTCTTGCCCCTTTCTTGCACCGATGTTCCTTTTGGAGTTTCCTCTCCACGACTTCTGGTCAAAGCGGCACAGTTGTTAGAAACGAAGTGAGTTTAAAAAACAAGAAAGCGCGAGAGATAAGGAGACGTTTCTGTGCCGCCGTGTTTCATGCTGGTGCATCCACCCACACGTTTGCAGTGTGGAAAAGAGAAAAAACATAACGGGCTACCATGTGGACAGCGACGGCGGCATCCGGCAAAACGAGCCTGTCGCTCTCGCGCCTCTCCGTCGTGACGGAGGAGCGCTCCCTCCACGAGACCGCACCCAACGTTGTGGCGCTGCTGCCGGTGTCCACTCGTTCTCCGTCGAGTACGTACGTCGCGGTCGCTGCACACCCTGACAGCGACGGAAGCTCACCCGCCGCTGGCTGCAGAGGTGCTGGAGGTGGCGGGGCTTTGGAGGGGGCCGACTTGCTGTCGCTTCACAAATCTACGCTGCAGGACTTAATAAATAATGTGAAGGCACCGACGCTGCGTGCAGTAAATGCCGTTCATAGGCCTGTGCTGCAGCTGTGTCTATACAACTTAAACCTCTCTTACGGGACACGATCAAAGGATCTTGCGGCTCTCGCACCGGATATGATGTTGATTCAAACCGTGGACTTGACATGCGAGGACTTGCGTCTCGCGCCGTCGCAACAGGCTGCTCTAAAAGCGGAAGAGAAAAGGGAAAGTGGGAGCCCCGCAGCGGTGCTCTCCCCTGAGGCGGTGGTGGTCGAACAGCTTGCGTGGGTTGGCGTGCGGTTCGTTGCGCTGAAGACGCGGCAGCGCCAGCTGTTGCTCGTGCAGACGGGTCTTTCCACGCGTATAGGCGACGCCTCCGCGGATGACGTCTCTTCCGATGAAGAGGAGTGGGCGGCGGCTGTGGATCCTCCGACAGCAAGCCCCGTTCGCAGAGTTTTTCGTTATATCGCAGATTTCTGCAGCGCCACGCTATCAACACCACCGCAGCCCAGCGTCGAGACCTCCGTTCTCATTGTCGCGGAGACGCAGCACGTCAGCGCGGTTGTGTGCGAGACCGTGTCAGACACTACCGCTCGCTCTCCTGTGTCGTTGCGGGAGTACACTTGGAAAGTCGGGCCTTTCAATCACATCAGTGCTGCTCCGGCACCATCAGCACGTGATCCGGCGGCGCTGTGCTTGTGTGGCTCCGCCGCCAGCAACAGCATTGAGGTGTACAAGTGGTCGCTGAATTCCGTTGCACCGCCGGTGTGCGTGCACCACGTTCTCCTGACCGCTGGGCACTTCTTCTACGGAGCTTCTGTCACGGCTCATGACGGTGTTCCTTTGCAAGGAAGGTCCATCGACTTCTGGGTTGTGGGCGCTGCGGCCGTTGACCTCGGCCATCCGAGCAGCACGGTGGCGGTAAATGGAGGTGCGATGCTTCCTACACTCTTCGAGTCATCGCCGGCGCCGCTGCCCTCCCTGCGCGGACTCGATGGCCACTACTTTCAAGTCGAGCCTTCTGCACCCGCTCCGCAAAAAGAACCACGTGAATTGCCGAACCTTCCCATGCCGTCCACCGAGCACCGCACCTTAAACTCCGTGTGGCAGGGCAGTCCTGTTCCTCGCGGACAGAGGAAAAGCGACGGAGAGCCGCACGACACGCAGCTTTCTTCTCCTGCTGGATGCGCTGCGGCTTCCACGACCTCTCTGACGCAGCTGGAGGCGATGGTCAGTCTGCGCATTAGTGCCCCGCACTTCCTGCCACCCGGCAGCCGGCGGCGCAGCGATGGAACGGCGCAAAGCCCGGCGCCTTCCACCGTGGCCATGCAACGGTACCTCCTCCACATCCATTGTCCAGTGCACACCTGCAGCGAGGAGAAGGACGCAACTTGTTGCTCAGAAACGGATCCACCGACGGCTACGTCACGGCCCGGATGGAGCAGCAAGCTGCTGTCACTGGACACTGCTGAATGCGCTGCCGCACTTCGGTGGCTGGCGGAAGATGACGACGCTGCAGAGCAGCGGCGTACTGAGGAGGACGTGCCATCATGGAAGCTGGACCCCGCTGCTTCCCTCGTGCAGTTCCCATCAGGGAGTACGAACGCCGCGACGGCTGCTTTGACACATGAACTTACGCTGCACACCGCACGTCGAGTGCTGAAACTGTCGGTGGATAGCTTCCCCTCCTCCGCGTCGAGGAGAGCAACGGGCTCGTTTCCACGCGCCGTCCACGTCCGTGGCACGCACGAACTGCTTTCACCAGAGCAAGTGGTGGGTTGGGGTGCGGCCCCACAAGTGCGAGGCGCATCTCCGCCTCTTCTCCTCCTCTCAGGTTACGGGCACACGATGGATGACGACAGCTCCGGCGAAGGGCGGCAGGTGACCTTGTACGGACAGACGAGGGTCAAGACAACATGGACAACGATCACGCGCATTCAAGCATCTCTTTTGGTCTCGTTGTCACCGTGGAAATCTGGCAAAGCCGATGCCATCGAGGAGGGGAAGACGGCCCAAGTGGATAACGAGAAGCTCTTGGCTTCGGTCAGGTCAATGGTGGCGGCAGAGGGCAGTCGTCTTCAGCGGCACTTCGACGAGCGGATGGATCGCCTCGAAGCGGTGCTCGGGCGGCTTACGCAAAGGCAGTCCACGTAGTTGATTGAGCTCTGCTTTCACGTCGGCAGTCGGTGCTTTTTGCGTGTTTATTGCTTTGCTGTGAAGAATTTCCGTTCCTTTTTTTCCTCCGCTCCCGCTTTCCCTCACGGTGGTATTTTCTGCTAAGCGTCGCCGTTTACAAATAACGTGCAAACGAGAATCACCCTTAAGACTGTAAATGAAACAGAATATCCCATTTCCGCATTTCTGGTGCAACTATTATTAAAACATGGCCGCAAAAAGGAAGGTAAGTGCAGGACGTCTTTCCACTGTCCTTTGAAAAGCAGTTTCACCTCTTCGCTTCCTGCCTTTCTCCTCAACCTCTTGAGTGTGATCAACGCCTTTTTTCTGTAATACTCCGCAGACACACCAGCGCCTTTGTCCTTCTCTCTCTCTTTTTCTCCCAGCCATCAGTTGGGGCCATGATGGAAGCCAAAAAGATCGAAGAAACGCGCACTCTCGTGCAACAGGCCAACAGCGTGTTACTCGAGCACCTTAAACAAACGCCACGCACCTCGCTGAGCCAAAGCGAACGGCGCAGGCTTCGCGAGCTGCTGCGATCACTGCTCCCGTCCCTCTCCATCGTGCGCTCGTTTGAGCACCTGCATCGCTTCCGCAGCGTCTATGTGACGGTCGAAAACGCAGTCGAGCAGGTGCTCACGTGTCCGGCGCTCAGCGAGACAGAGACGCCGCCAGATGATGGAACGCGTCCTACGGGAGAAACTGCAAATGCAAGTCTCTTCTCCGAGGCTGCGCAGCTTGCAGCGCCGACGCCGAGGGCTGCTCCAACTCATCCAGCTGACGCCGAGGCAGACGCTGCTCCTATGTGGAAGAACTTTTACGGCTGCCAAGAGGCCATCCTTGCCCTTCGCCAGGCCACCACCCTTCCGCTGCGCTACCCGACCCTCTTCACCGGTCCGCGGCGTCCGTGGCGACGTCTGCTGCTGTACGGCCCGCCCGGCACCGGCAAGACGCAACTCGCAGCTGCCACGGCGACGGAGTTCAACGCCGTGTTTTTAAGTGTGTCAGCGGCTGATCTGTTGAGTAAGTGGGTCGGCGAGAGCGAGAAGCAGGTCCGGCACGCGTTTGCGCAGGCGGCCGCTGCAGGGCCGCGCTGCATCCTCTTCTTTGACGAGGTGGACGCCCTCTGCGGCGCGCGCGGCGGTCAGGGCGAGAGCGAGGTCGCGCGCCGACTCAAAACAGAGTTTCTTCTTCACTTGCAGAACGTGGCGGCCACGGTGGTGGTGCTGGCGGCGACGAATCTTCCGTGGGAGCTGGACGCTGCAATTGTGCGCCGTTTTGATCGTTTTGTGCACGTTGGCCTGCCGTCCTTGGAGGATAAGCTGCAGTTCTTGCGCGATGGGATGCGCGGCGCTGCAAACACGGTGACCGATGCCCAGCTGCGTCGCGTGGCGGAGCAGACGAAGGGCTTTTCGCTGGTGGACCTGCGCCGCTTGCTCTCCGATGCCGTCATGGCACCTGTGACCGAGTGGCTTTCCGGACGTTCTTCTTTCCAGTGTAAGACGACGGATGGGAATGCTGTCCAGAATGGCAGGGCAGCATCTGAAGAGAAATGCGGAGGGGGGGCTTTGTTGCCTGCGAATGAAACGTCTCTCTCCTCGACGTTGCCGTGCCGAGTGCACTGCGGCGGCGAAGAGGTCGACGACGACAGAGCAAACGGAGAGCAGCGAGTGCTGGGCGACGCGAGCAGCGGCAGCGAGACGTCCGCAAATGCCGGCTTCACTACTTCGTCTGCGTGCACTTCAGCAAACGGTACGCAGAGCCCTGTTGATGCCTCTCTTGCAGAAATTCTATCCACGACGTCGGATGCATCGCTCGATCGCGCCTGTGAATTCGATGTTCCATCGGTGGAGGTAAAGCACTTTGAAGAGGCGTTGCGTCGTGTCGTTGCGACAACACCCGCAGCGGACGCTGCTCGGTATTCCAGTTGGTCCTCCCACGTTGTGCAGTCGTGAAGGGTGCGTTGACTGGCGTCGTACGGTGCTCTTTCCCCAACCAACTTTTTGTGTGTGTGTGTCGTTGTGTTGGTTTTTCTGCTATTCTTCGTTTGTGAGTTCTGCTACTGTTTGTGTTTTTCTCTTCACGATTCGTTTATTGTTGTTGTTCTGTTTCGAACCATTCTATTCCACGACAGTCTGAATGTTGAACCATTCGTACCCGCTACTAAACTCCACAATGCGATGTGGAGTAGCGCTGGCGTGGATGGAAGGGTCACCTGACCTGTTCTTATCTTTCCTGTTCTTGGGGTACTCAGTTTCATTTGGACTTGCTGGCTGTTTTCCCCTCCCTTCTCTTTTGGTGTTCCCTCACAACTATTCTGTACCCTCGACAACACTCCTTCTACCTCGTTCCTTTACCGTTTTGTCCGCATTAGGTCTTTATCAGCCTTTCATTCTTATTATTAGTTCATCATGACCATTCGGGTGGTGCTGCAGGCCATGGACCAGGGCTACCTGCTCGTGGACAACGACGAGAAGTACGTCCGCGCCGGCCGTGGGGTGATGCTCTACATCGCCTTCCTCGCCGACGCAAAAGATGGGACGATCAGCGACGCTGAACTGCAGCGCGCCGTCGACGTGTTGCTGCAAACGAAGATTTTCACGCACTTCTCACCGGAGAAGATGATCACGCGTCCGCAGTCGCTGGCGGAGTGCCCGGAGATGGACATTCTGATTGTGCCGCAGGCCTCTCTCGGTGGGAAGGTGAAGAAGGGTCACTCCGTTCAGTTTCACGAGCTCGTGCCGAAGGATGTGGGGGCGGCGCTGTACGACCGCCTCTGCCACTTCATCCGCGTCGCGCGCGGCGTCAATGAGGCGCTGGTCGACGCCAACGGAGCCCCGATCAACGAGGACGACGCGCCGAAGGCCGAGGGATGGATCAAGTACAGTGGCCGCGTCATCTCCGGCACCTTTGGCAACCGTCAAGGTCTTCGCTTTGAGTCCGAAGGGCCCTTCACACACGTGTTTGAAATTTAGGCGGTCAAGATGGTCCTGGAAACATGCGCCTCGCCATCACGCATCGAGACGCACGCTGCTAATCTATCGATCTCACAGCGTCTTTTTAATATCGAATTCCTGGGTGGCACCATAGCTGTGCTTTTTTATTGTTTCTATTTAATACCACAGTTGTTGCATCGTGAAAAAAAAAAAAGAGCTGTGTACATGATCTAAATGGCGGTTAAAATTGTATTCTCCAAGCTCGTACTAATGCCCATATTCATCTCGGTTTAATAATCAAAAAACTGTAACTTGGTTATCTGGATGAATCTGGTTGAGGTCGAATGCACGGGTAACTACTTACGTTTCCGTGCACACACTACCGACACGTTGATCCCCTTGCTTTGTATCTACGAATGGAACTACAATCTTCAATAGCATTCGGCTCCTTAACTTCATTTTTTGACCTCCCTCGCATTCTCGGCCCCTCCTCTCGACCCTACGCAGGGATTTTCGTCGGCGTAGCAATAAAGAGCTCCTCCGAAGCTGCTTCGTTTTTTCTGATTAATTGAACTCATCGAAACACCGCGTATTTGAAATGTCGCTGGCCACCAGCTCCGCGGCGCTTGGTGAAGCTGTACAGCGGACGGTGACTGGCGCAGCGCAGCCCGCGTTATGGACGCCGCAGCAGCGTTGCTACCGTGAGCTCATGCGAGCACTCCGCGGCGCCTACTACCACGACCGATCGAAGCTCTTCTGGGCACGGCATCGTGTTCTTGTCGAGTTCTACAAGTATTCCCGAGTGGAAGAGGAGAAGGACGTTGCGTTGCTCGTTGGCATCGGCGGTGAGGTCGCAGCGTTCGTGACGGAGTACATGAAAGTCGATGTGGGGGCCATCATGCAGCACAACGAGAAGATGCTGTCGCTTCCGGTAGCCGTGGCAAAGCGCTACCGTGAGGACTATCTGTTGCATGAGAAGCAGCACGACTCGTGGTGTAAGCAGAAAATACGGCTGATGATGGACCGGCGTCCCCCACCACCGTACCCTTTCTTCTAAAATAAAAGAAACAGCAGAGGGGCAAATAACGACATGCAGAAGGTCTGTGGTTTAGAAGTGGACGTTCTTGAAATGCTACGGTGCCAGGCTTCTTTTTTGTCTTTTAGTCGCGGCGTTAATTGGCTGTCTTGTCCTCCACCTGCCAGCGTTTGTTGGCAGTTGGGTTTCTCGTTACTTACACCAGTGTTCACAAAATTATAGGTATTTAATAAGAGCACACCTTGCCTCTCAACATTCGTCTTCTCGAAAAACGGCGTGGAGGGTTTCCACGAGTTCCGCACCTTTGTTTTTTCTTTTGAAAGACAATACAATCCTGCGTCAACGATTTGTTGCTTAAAAAAGCGGCTGCTACGTTGCGTTCTGCACGCAGTCGTGGTTTACCGTGACTTCCGTGTTCTGCCTGCCTCTTCACCTTTTCTCTTTCTTGTTCCTGCTCTTGTTGTTGTTCATTATCGCCCCAGCATCTCTAGTGAGCCCAAATCCAACCGTGAGTATCTCTCTTTCGAAAATCGACTTTTAATCGTCAAATTATTTTTACTTTTTTTGAAGTTGTTCTCGTTTATTACTCTTTTTTTGTTGTTGTTTCACAATCCCTCAAAATACATCCGAAACAAAGTCATGGCCGCATTTATCCCCGACTCCAACAATCGCAACAGCATCACGCTGCGCAACGATGACGGCTCCAGCATTACGGTGTACGAACAGGGCGCCCACCTCTCCAGCTGGAAGTCGACGGATGGGGTGGAGCACCTGTACCTGAGCCCCAAGGCCATCTTCGAGGACCGCAAGGCCCTCCGCGGTGGTGTGCCGATCATCTTTCCTCAGTTCGGCGGCTACGGTCCGATGCTGCCGGTGCACGGCTTCGCCCGCATCCGACCGTGGAAGATCGAGGACTCCGAGAACGGCCGCGCCACCTTCAGCCTGCACGCTGGTCTGGCGGAGCTGTTTCCGGAGGGCTGCTCCCTCTCCGATAGCCCGCAGAACGCCGTGAAACTCCTCTACACCATCCACTTCAGCAACATGGAGCTGAAGCTGACGATGAAGGTCACGAACACGAGCGAGGAGCGCGAGGCGCCGTTCCAGTTTGCCTTCCACACGTACTTCGCGGTGGAGAAGCTGCATCGCACCGTCGTCAACGGCGTCAACCGCTCCCCTTACGTGGACAACAATGAGTCGAAGGGCGACCCGAAGGCCAAGGTGCATCAGCCGGAGCCGCTCTGGATTATTCGCGAGGAGCACGACCGCGTCTACCCCGGCCAGCACTGCGCCATCCTTCTGCAGGACCTCGAGGCGAAACGTGCGATTCAGGTGTCTACTCCGAACCTGCCCGATGTGTGCATCTGGAACCCTGGCCCGGAGAAGTGCGCGGCGCTGAAGGATATGCCCTCGGACGGCTACCAGCACTTTGTGTGCGTTGAGCACGGCAACATGCTGAAGCAGGTAGTGGTGCCGCCGAACTCGAGCTGGACGGGCACGCAGGTGATCACTATACTGCCCGGCAGCCCGGCGGATGCGAAGATGTGAACCGACGTGGAGGCTTTGGTGGAGTCTATGGAGAAGAAATGAAAGTGGGAAAGCCTGTACGTTCGGTAGTGCAACCGGTGCTCGTGCAGTTCATTTTGCAAACAACAAGACACGACACACGAACGCAAGATCGTCGACGGCGTACTAAGGTGTGTGCGTGAGGTGCCTGCGCACCCGCACACACACACACACACCGCAGTGCGGCCCACGAGCCACCAACAGCTTTCTTTCACGACATCCCCTCTTCTTTCAACTTGAAAAACAGCTTCATTTGTTTTTCTTCTCTCGTAACGCACACGTCTCTTAACAAGGCCTCTGGATTCCTATCAGCGAGGGCGTCATCGACGCCGCACTCGCTGCAAAAAAGCACGCCTCCTTTCTCTATCCCTGATGTTCCACAAATGAGCAAGCTGCTCTTGATACGACGGAGGTAAGACGGGCACCCCGCCATACACTCGCTTGCTTCAGCAAGTGTGTGTGTTATTCTTTTCCCCTCCTCCTCCTCCTCCTTGTTTCGCGCCTTTGCCCCGCAAAAGCAGAGAGCAGACGAAGGGGAGAGAGGGAGAGAGAAAAGAAAATTATGACCACGGTGCAGCATGGCACCGGCCGCTAAAGCGATACAGTACCGAAGGATAACGCGAATGAATAAGTTTACCACATCGTTTCGCGCAAAGGATTTCTCCTCCACACACTGGAGGTGAACTTTTTTTTCTCATTACTACTACTACTACTACTACTACTACTACTATTCTTATTGCCCTTCTTTGTGGGTTGTTGTTGTTGAAGCATCACCTGTGGTATGCTGGCTTGACACTTTCTTCATCCCATTGCATCGGTTTCCATGTGAAACCCAAACACAGCACCCCTGATTGGGAAAAGGGAAAGAATTCTGATCAAAAACATTTCTTCTTCTTTTATTTGGCGCGGTTGTATCGAAATGTTCACTGCCCTCTGTGGAGAGCGGATCGTAAACGTTCAAGTTGATTAGTTTCCCTCCGCACGTTTTCATGGAGGCTGGGTTCAAGTCCTCTTTGATGGTCTCATTCCTGGCGCATGTTTGCGCTGGTTTATTTTTGTTGGTTTTTACACATTTTCTGAGAATACTACTAGTTTTCTTTCTCCTATTTCTTGGGTAATACATCGTATTAGGTGGTGTGTAACGTACCTCGCACCGGCAACAACAAAAAAAAAGAAGAGGAGGTTGCAGTCATCAGAGCTCATTGACGCTGGGTTTTCTGAGATCATGCGTTATTACCATTTGTTTCTTGTTTCTTATGATTATTGTTTTCTTCTTTGTACGCGAACGTTTCCCAGTAGTATCAAATGCATGCACATCTCTCCGTCTTTTATTTTCCCCACCCCACCCCATCCCCTTTTTTTTCGCGTATGCAATCGTCTGCCCCCCGCAACTACATATGAAAGAAGTGGGTGTTGCGTTGACGGTTCTCCTTGCTCTCCTTCTCCTTCTCGTTCTTGTTGTGGGGCATTTCCTTTCACGTCGGTGGGATGGAATTCAAGAGGAGGGCTTCGCTGTTGTTGGTGAACGACCGCGCACAGATACAAGCTGATGGGGTTTATCTGTGCCGGCGAATGTGCTCGCATTTATTCAAAAACACTCCCAGAAAAAACGAAATGTATCCGCTAAAATGGAGGTACCTCGATTTTCTCTCTGTTTCTCTGACGACAAAAAGGATAAAGTAAACTGAATTACACACGCCAAAACACTTCTCATGTAAATGAAAAAATATGGTTAGTATCTCTCAGTTCAGCATTTAGCGGGGTTTTTTTTTTTTGAGGGGACTTTGTATGGAGATGTCATGAGATCGGAGCTGAAACAGGAAATTGGAGGTTCTTGTTCGTTTCTGTGTTGCGAAACCAGCATCCAAAGTAGGTGTTCTTAGTGGAACAGACCGGATCGAGAAACATCCTGTATTGCATCTCCTCTCGTTCATCTCGTCATCACACTCCTTTACTCGACTCCATTTCTTCACTTTTTTTGTGGACGGCCGTCTGCACGCACTCGCACGCACACTCGACCAAAGGTACAAGACGCCTGTGTGTGTCACACACAAACGCACATACACCTTTCTCTCAATTCATATATATCTGCATGTGGACGCACTGCGCGCGCGAAATCACGAAACGCGAACCAGACAGAGTTGTTCAAGATGTTCCTGAACCGTAATGAGACCTTCCTGACGTCCTTTGTTCTGGACGACCTCCTCAACAGACTAGTCGCCGGCGTGTACGAAAAACGTCCTGTCAGCTCCCGCGAAGTGCTCGAGCTGATGTCGGAAACTCTCGAATCCACAAAGATGAAACAGTGGTATTACAGTGAAACAGTGCGGTCCTTCAAGAGCACAGTCGACGCACTGAATCGGCGCGGCTTTCCGATGCAGATGACGTGTCCGTTGTACTTCCGCGTCCCGCTAGAGGACGGCGGAGTGGACGAACTTTTCCCCAGCGGGTCGCAAGTCGCCGTAACACCGAACAACTACGACACCTTCGGCATCATGTTGAAGCAGTACTACCGCTACAGAAGCAATCCAGACGCCGGCGGCTCCTACTACGACGCGGCGCGCCGCTTCCTGCCCATCAATGTACACCGAAACCTGCTGAATCTCAGTTTTTTACCGGTGCTTAAGCTTGTCTCGGAGCACTTATTGAACCCAGACTCGCCGTGGTGCGTGCGCTCGGAGGAGGAGTGGGCCCAGCTTGGCGTGACCTACGCCGTGCCGCTGGCGGGGCGCTTCTTTCCGGTAGACCCGACAAAGCCCGCCATGACGTCGGTGCCTTTTGCCGAGGCGAGTCGCTACGTGGAGCTGGCGAGTGATACGGTGAACAAGCTCAACAACTTGCTCAAAACCGGCGCAGCGCTCAACGCATTCCGCTTGACTAGCACGGCGGCCCCGCCGCAACCGTTGCACCCGCCTTCCGCAGCGACGTCACCGGAATGCGACGTCGCGACGAGGCTTTCGCCGCTTCCACCGCAGCAACAGCAGCGACAACAGACGACCGCATCGCGCGTGACACACTCATTTAATGAATTTGCAGAATTAGAAAGCATTGGGTTACGTCGCGAGACGTGTCAGAACATGACAGCAGCTGAGCTCAGCTTCTGGGACTACATCCTGCAGCTGCGGCGAAACCCAACACTGACACAGGACGTTTCTTTTCGTTTAGAATTTGGAGGGGGAAAATACATCGACCTCGAAGCCAACGGGGCCTTTATCCCGGTGACCAAGTACAACGTGGCGCAGTTTTTCGAGGCGGCGGTGCAGCAGCAAGACGAGGTGCACCGCTACATCAACGGAATCGCCTCCACGACGACGATGGCGACAACGAGCAGCGCGTTGGCGGCGGCGGGGGTTTCGCCAGGGGAGGCCGGGACACGGCGATCGTCCCTTCCCATGCTGCCGCCGCCGCCGGGGGGAACGGTGAGGACGGCCGCCGCACCCGCACCGCGGCGATGGCGACGGACCCCGACTCCACCAGCGCAGGAGAGTCGGTGGCGTGGAACGAGACGCGGCTGCGGCGGTCTGACGTGGACTCGGCCGTGGTGCGCTCCATGCTGGGGCTGCGCGTGCTATACCACGAGAACCGCCTCACCGCGGCCGACGTCGGCGGGCAAAGCCTTCGTTTCTGCATCCCGTGCGCGGAGGGCGTGTACAACTTAATCCCCAACGGACGCGAGATCCGCGTTGGTCTGCGCAACTTTGGGGAATTTATGCTCCGCCTCGAGGAGGAGAAGCGACGGGTGGAGGCGGACGGCGCAGGCGGGCTTGGCGACGTGGTGCTGCCGGTGGAGGACAACGACAAGGGCGACGCGGACGCGGAAAGCTTCTGGACAGACAGGAGCGTGTTAGAGATCTGGACCTACGAGGTCACGACGGACCTGTTGGCGCGATCCGGCCTGCCGCCGGAGGAGGTGGTGCTGCAAACGAGCCTGAAGTGGGACACCAACTTTCTGCGCAACGCCGACGATCCGCAACGTGTGATGAGTGGGCCGCGAGGCGAAATTCTGCCCGGTCAGCTCACGAACTACCTCGCGCTACTGCACCGTCGACTGCAGACGATCCGGCTCGCCATTCTGGACGCGCGCAGGTGCAGCAGGCAGCCCTCTGACGGCGACAGCTACGACCTCGGTACGGCAGAGCTGGCCGCCGCCGCCGTGGTCGATGTGGTGCCCAACACCGCGACACCCACGTTCTACACGCCGCACCAGCCGCGTCCCGTCCCTCCCCCTCCAACCGAGGCAGACCTGAACATGTTATTCCCCACGCACAACACAGGGGGTCTTCTGGCCCCACCTCAATCGTTCAATCATTAATACAACGCCTTCGCCTCCTTCGTCACCTCCCTCTCTCTCTTCTTCCCCGTTTCGCGCCGGCCGAGATTCTCCTCCGCCTTGGTGTGGAAAGGCTTGTTTTTGCGCGTGTGCGTCGCCTCATCGCCGGCTTTCGTGACGTCTCTCCTCGCTCCCCTCCGGCCCTTCTTAGACAGTACTCACTTTTCTTGTTTTCTTTTTATTGCTATTTTTTTTTTCAAATCTCCAATAGAATTTTCTTTCCCTGTTCCCCTTTTCTTTTGTTTTGCCGTTGTGTATCTCCCTCGTCCACAACACGCACACCTCCTTCTCACACAACGAATGAAAAAGGGAAGCTCTTGAGAGCCGCAGGCAGGGCGCGCATCAACCACATCGACAGACAACGCGAGAGAGCGACAGACACACACGCACGGCAGGCTACTCTTTGCCTTGTGCTTTGTGCGACAACACTTTTTCGCCTTTAGACTTGCAGGTGTCTCTACACATTCCACGTGTGCCACCATCACCGCTCTTTCCTGTTTGGTCCGTTTTTTTGTTGTTGTTTGTTTGTTGAAGTGTAAATACAATTGATCCGCATTCCCTGTTTCTGTTTTTCTGTCTTGTCCATCACAATGGTTTGCACGATGCCACTTCACTTTTTTTTCCATATACTGTGACTATCGTCGTCGCACATTTTCATACACCCACACCCACACCCACACACCCACACACACATACACATGCATACACGGATATCCACAAATGATTGGTGTTTTTTAACTTTCTATACTACTACTGCTCATGTTGTGGTCGCTTTTCATGGCATTTCGTTTTGTTTTGTTTTTCATGATCTCTCCGCGTATATCAGCGTCTTCTTCTTTTTGGTTTCTCTCACCGGATTGTTGGTAGTGGTTTTTCTCTCATCCTTTTTTCATGTTGTGCCCCTCTCTCTCTGTCTCTGTCGTGAACAAGGACGTGGGTCCACCACGTGGCGGTGGTACGCCGTGAGTCACGCAGAAACCCTGGGAGCATCTTGCAGATGCACTCTCCTTTGCGCGTGATCCTTGTGCTCGTGTGTGTATGGCAGCCTCGCTGACACACTGCGAACCCACGATGAGCTTTCTTAATGTGTATGAATACGTTCTCTTTTTATCTCTTAGCCTCGTGAGTTCGCACGCTGGTCGACCAAAATGGACACGTACGCGTACACACGCATGCGCCTCGCTGCTATAAAATGAAGTTGGTGTGGAGGAGGCGTGCCTTTATATTGGTTGTGAAACGCGTTGAGCTACTTGCTCGTTCCCCAGGCGTTCCACAATACAGCTTCTCTACCGCAGCGTTTCTGCTGCTGCTTGTCCTTCTCTTTTTTCTCTTCTCTTGCTGAATGGCGAATTGTGCCTTCAGATTTCTTTTGTTGTTCTTGTTGGGGTTACGACGGTGTGTGAGATCTTTTTTGTAGTCGTCGTTTTGCCCTCATCTTCAAAGTCATCCGTAATTGCGACCTCTGCGAAACAAGAGTTTGCGGTTGGTCGGATTCGCTGCTCGCGCATGGGTTTTCTTTGTACAGCACCGGCACACAAGTAGGCGAGCCTATGTACTCTCTCGCTTTCTTTGTTTTTCTTGCCTGAAAGTTTGCGATAAAAAAAAAAAGAATGCCAGGAGGTGAATCGAAAGCTCGATGATGTGTGCTTTTCCTTTCTCTTCTCTTCTCTTCTCTCCCCTCTCTTCGATCTCTCTTCATGAAAGGCTGTTTTGGGGGTTTCCCGCCGTCCTGTCCCCTTTCCACCCCACGAGGTGGGAATGCAGACTACCTGAGTCTGCAAGAAACTTCCTTTCGTATAGTCCCTTAATCATTAAAGCAGTGCACAAAGGATGTCAACCCTTAAGGCGAAAAGAAAACGATACACGGGATGTAATGATATCTACTTGCACATTACTTGCGTTTCCTCCTTCTCGTTTCTTATTTCCCTCCCTCCTGGGTAGAGAGCAGTCGACTAGGTTTCTTTTCTCTTTCACTTTTTCTTCAGCAGACTACTGTGTGGATCATTCTTCTTTGTTGCCTGTTCGAGCACCCGCTTGCTTTCGTCCTCCTTCTTTGATTTGGTGTGCACGAGGTACCGAATCGGAAAGTAAAATGCACCTCCACACTCCGTCACCTGTCGTCGTCGTAATCCGTTGGTAGGTTTTGTTGCATGCAGGCTCGAAGTGTTTAGTTGTACGCCTACAGAGTCTGCTTTAATTTCTTCTCGGGTGTGTCCGACGGGTAGTTGCGTGGGTGTGGACGCGTTTGGCGTTTGCAAGTGATGGCTGCAAGACCCGTCGGCTCGCCTTTGCTCACACACACACCAAAATGTTCTCCTCTTATTTTTCTCTCCTCGGCTGGCATCAGCCCTCAAACAATAAGAAACGTTAAGTGCTTTAATTCCTTTTATCTTTATCTTTTTCTTTTGCCGCGTATGAACGCCTCGAACGGAGTCGAGCTATACTGTTGACTGGAAGCTACGTATCCTTTATGATACAGGTGTCTGTGTGTGTGTGTGTGTGTGTGTTTGTGTGTTTTGGGTCGTGTCCTATTCAGTAGCTAAAGATTTTTCTGCTCTTCCAATTACCCCCTGTTACGTCGGAAGCACTCCGAAGGTTATTGAAATCTGACTATAAACTTCACCTAACCGCCTCGGAGCACTACAAATCTGCCGAACGAAGACAAAAGCTTTTTTGTCTGTGTTCTTTGTTTTACAAGCATTATCTGTTGAAAGACGTAACACGCTTTTGTCACAGATGCTCGCTGCTTTGCCCTCCTCCCTCCCTCTCTCCCTCCCTTCTCCAAACACACGCATTAGCTCTAATTTGACTGTCTCCCTTTGCATCTTTCGACTTTCTCCTGTTCTAGTTATCGTTTTCAGCGCTAGGCAGGGTCAGACACCAACCGATCCCCCGTTCTTCCGTTTCGTTTTTTCTCATTCAATCTCTTCCGTATAGTTGCGGCTGTCCTGTGTCTCGGTCGTGCTTCTTTGCAGTTGTTGGTCTCGACCATTTATTAATCATCTTTGTGTTTGTATGTATTCCTGTTCACCTGTGTCGTTGTTTCTCCATATAAAAGCGTGCGCAGAAAAATAGATCTCATTGCGAGTGGCATAACGTTGAAGATGGCGCTCTTGTTTCGTCGTGTACTCTTGAATTAGAGCGCGTCCACTCCAGCGCTGCCCTTATTGCCTCTGTGTATCTCTTTGTCTACGCTATTTATATATTTCCGCCGTTGCTGCTCTGTGTTTAGCTATATGCTTATGAAAAGAAAGGTGCACTTTGTAAAAGATACTGCATAAACACAGCCGATGGAGTCTGTCGCTCTCGTCTACCGCGAACGGCCAAAAGGATTCCTTTTCTCCTTGATCTTCCGCGCGCATGCAGTCAGAGCCATTTTCATGTTGATATTACCGTTGTTTCTTCTTTTTTTTTGTCGCTCTGTGGTATTACCCGCTCGGCACACATGACCCAGGTTATTGAATATTCTCTGATGTACCACAGTGTTTCTTTCGTGTGTGTTTCGCTATATTTTTTCTCTCTTCACGCTGACTCGAGTGCTGTTTTCTTCTTTTTTTTTTAGCGTGTCCGCCGCCTCGTTCTTCTCCTTTTCTCCTCTCTTCTGTGGCGTTGGTCGCTGTAGCGCTCTAACCTTTCTGCGCAGCTTTTGGTTTGTGTGTGTGTGTGTGTGTGAAGAAGACGTTGTTAAAGTTTATTTGATCTCGGCCGTGGGAGAAGAGAAAAGCGAAAGCCGTTCTTTCCGCTCTCTTTACTTTAGTTCATCGTTCGTATCATGCTTGCCGGTTTCTTGTTCGCGTTTGTGTGTGTGATCATCGGTGCTTCCTTTGGTACGCGGCGACGCTGGAGCAGGCGAAGCCAATGGGGTAAAGCAGCGCCTTAATTATACTGAGGCGATGACACCAATTCTGAAGATAATTTTCGCTGCATTTTTGCTGGTTTTATTCAAAGGCCCATTAGCAGTATTATCCATCATAATTGTTTGTTTCTGCTTAAATATCAAGAGATTTTTTTCTTCACCTCCACATTAGCGTATATGCAACGTTAACGCGTTATATTTTTTGTTGTTTTCTTGTTTTCGTGCTATTTTCATGATGCGCTTCTCCTGTCTCCTCGACATTCTCCTTCCTCTTGTTTCGTTGGTTTCCGCTACGCCGCCTATTCCTCTGTATCTTTCTGTTTTTTTTTTTCTTTGCTCTCAGTGTCACGTGATGTATTCGTTCGCTCTTGTTTTATTGTAACTAGAGCGTATATGACTTTAACTGTGTGTGTGTGCGGGTGTGTGAGAGTAATCGTGTTGAAGCGTGATGTCTACGCCGGCGAAACAAATGTGTTGTCGACAAGGCCCACGTGCCCTTCACACGACTGAGCATATCAACATATAGATGAGATGCAGTTCTTTTCCCGTTTGCTCTTGTTGTTGTTTTTCCTTCTTTAGTTTCACCTCTTTAGGGGGTCCAGGTAGCATTTTTGATGCATAATTTTCTTCGTGCTAGCGCTGTGGCGCTCCGCAACTGTTATTCCTTTTTTCTGTACTGGCTTGTGTCTATTTCTGATCTTAATGACAGAGATGCTTAACAAGAGAGAGAAAAGGAGGAAAAACGGTAGAATAACAAAGGTAAGGCATGGTGGCCGCATTGCATGTTGTGTCTTGTACATGCTGTTACTGTTGCACAGTCTGCTTTATTCAACCCACGTGTTAATGTTCTTTTTTATTTTTGAGGGTGTGTGTGTATTTCTTTCGCTTTCATTGAACGAGCATTGTCTCGCGTGTTCACCTCAGCTTCTTTTTTTCCACGTGTTTTTCCGACCCTCACCGTTTTCCCTCGATCTTTACACATGTTTTTCCTGTGCTCCTCAGCTTCATTTATCGTAGTATGTGTTTTGCACTTCGATCTGTGTGCCTGAACGGTTCCAGCATAAAGGGAATTCAGCAGCGTGGGAGGGACGCGCAGGAGAGTTGGTGCTTACCTACTGATCTCCGTCTGCGCGCTTTTCATGTTTCCCTTCATCCCTTCAGCTACTAGAGGTTTTGCTTGTTGCTGTTGACTTGGTCGCTATTTTTCATCCAACTTGTTCTCGCCCACCACAAGCTGAAAAGAACCACAAGGAGGCAACCGCAAAAACTATCTCCCGTCTTCCTACTTTCTGCGAGACCATGGAAGGTGTTGTGGGTCATAGTATGCTGCGCTGTACCCCACCACAGGTTCTACACGCGTGTGCTTGAATGAGGCACGCACCGCCTTTTTTTTTCCTTTTTTCTTTGATATAGAACGCAGCTTTTTATTATTATTAGGAGTACTACTTCCTTTACTATGAACCTTTTCCTTCGTGTTCTTTCAAATGTGTATAGAGAGTGCTTTCACGTAACTACGTCTATAGCTTTCTCCGCTTTGTGTGAGGCAATTTGGGTTCTCTGTCCTCCAGTCTGAGCATTCATTTTCTTCCTTTGTTCTCTCACATTTCTAGATCTATTGGGGCGTGTTTTGTTTTTCTGTGGTTTCCTTTGTCTGTTTGTTTTCTTCTGCAGCGCACATCACTCTCTTCTTTCTCCCCTCACTGTTGATTACCAATCCGTTTAATACCGGCTTTATATATATATGCATATATATAATATAATATTGCGCTAATACTATTATTACTATTATTTTGTGGTTCAGCTTCTTTGGTTTACGGCGTTATTCCAGTTGTAATACTGCCTTTTCATCCTCCTTTCTCTCCGGTTCTGTTGCGCTTTACTAATATTATTACTGCTTTTTTTGTTTTTCCACTCTACCTCGCAATGGACGCTTTTCCTTTTTCATGTGTGTATACGCTCTAATTTCACTTGTCGAGCGCGGTGGCGACCGTCTCGTTGCGAATGCATCGCTTGCTTGTTTGTTTGCTTTCCTTTCACCTATTTTGGGTTTTTTCTTTTTATTCTCTTCTCTCCTTCATTCTTGCTTGGAGAGGTTGTGATAGCAGACGTGGCTTTGATGAATGCGAAATTTGATAACGCAGAGAAACAGAGGGGTGGCTTTCTTCACAGCTGAGCAGCAGCAGCAGCAGCAGCAGCAGCAGGCGGTCGATGAGCGCAGTTCACCGCACCTCGACCTGTGTCCTTTTGTTTTTGTTTTTTGAATGACGCGACTCATGTCCTCCCTCACTTGTCAAGCCAATGGTGCTCCTCAAATGCAATGAGGCCGTGGAAAAAAAAAACGGCAAAGCTGTAGCTTTGCGCTCGCCTTTGCTTTATGTCGAGCAACCCGAAACCTCCACTCGCGAAAGGGGCCATTGCGATTGGCAGAACTTTGCCTTCGCTCATTTCTCACTTCTGATCCCGATTCTTTTTGTCTCCATTTCTTTCATCTGAAGTGTTGGCTGTCTTCGTAGCACAACGACGAGCACGCTTTCACACACACACACACACACCTTCCTCACTTCTTTCTTCCCTAAATTCTTTGAAATCTATACACCGCTCACGTTTTTCTGTGGCTACGTAGCAGCCTTACTTGACTTTTCGTTTTCCCATAATCCGAATACATTGTCGATCATTTTCTTGCGTTTCCTGTGAGGCTGCGCACCCGCTCCTTTTCTTTGTACTCGTATTGTCTTACATTTCATCCCCTCCTTATTTCGTTCTCGCTTTTTGCGAATACACAGCAGCGATGGGCGGGGGTGCAGCTTTCTGTGTTGCTCCGCTGACGTGGCAGGACGGTCTCGCCCGCTACCCGCCTGCCGCATCGCAGGAGTGGAACACCGTCGTGCTGCAGCCCGGCGACTACGACGAGGATTTCTACACCATCATCAGCAACTTGGAGCAGCGGCACCTACTTCACGAGTTCTCAGAGGCGGACTTTGACCACCTAGGCCTCACCTTCAACCTTGTCACGGCGCAAGGGACACAGTACAACTTGATCCCAAACGGTAGCGAAATTCGAGTGACACGGTCGAACGCCTACGAGTACTTCCAGCGCGTCCGCAGCGCGTACGAGGGTCTGCGGCAGAGCACGGCGATGCACTCCCCAGCACCACCACCACTACCACCGGCAACTCGTGCCACCGCGCTTTCGCCACCACAGCCGCGACTCCGTAGTACCGCCACAGGGCTTCGGCTCACCGTTCAGGACATCCCGTCTCTTGAGAGGCTGCGCTGGAGTGCCCGCAACGACCCGGAGCGGCTGATTTTCCCGCCGGGTGAGAAGCTGCGGTGGGCCGTGGTGCCGCGTACAAACGACTTTATGATTCGCCTGCGCCCCGACGGCGAGTTCCGCGTGGTCGATCCGGATGACCTCCCCCTTTTCTTGGATGCGGTGGTGACGACGATGAACGAAGCTGAACGCGCTATTGAAAATTTCGGCTACTACCCGCCCAGCATCATCTGTGCCGTGCCAGCGGAGCTGACTGGAGCCGCCCCGGCTACCCGCTGTCAGGGACCGTCGACACACGCCTCGCCCACGCCAGTGCCTCAGCGGCGTGACAGCGGAAGCAGTCGCACTTCTCTTTACGCATCTGTCCGTGCTGCGTCGGCCGCAGCGGCGAAGGCAGCTGTAGCGACTGGGCAAGAGCGGCGCTACATTCCGAGCGCGTCTCCTGCGGAATTGGAGAAGCAGCGGGCGCTCTTTTCGCCCATGCACGGCACCGGTAACATTCTCGCCCCTTTTCAGGAGATCAACATGTAGGTGGTGTTCATTTTCTTTTTTCTCTCTCTCCTCATTCTTTCTGTAACCCCTCTGTTTGTTGTTGTTGATGTAGCCCGAAAGGAACCCTGTGCGTTGTCACCTCTACGTAGCATCAACCGCCCCCCCCCCCTACCACATGCATTACCGACTTTCGGCTGTCTGTCTGTGTGTGTTCTTTTCCCCGTTTGTCTCTCGCACACACACACACATGTCAATTGCCATTGTTTGATGTAAACAAAGCGGTGCTGAGTAGGTTGAGTGCGCCGCTGTGTAAATAGGCTCTTGACCTTTGGGTGCTGTCGAATTTCGTGTGTGTGTTTTTCCGGTTTGTTGGTTAGTGGAATGGTCTTGTTTCGCGGCTGTGCATCTACAGAATTTTTTCTGTGTCGCGCTTATTTATTTATTTTGTTTTTGCTGATGGCAGGGATTTCTCTATACATTCGCCCTCACCTGATGTCTCCCTCTTTTTTTTTTCTACTCTTTCTATTCGTGCGGTGCAGTTTTCCTGTTTTGTTTTCCGTTATTGTTGTTTCCAGAGTGTCATGTGGACTTTGCGTAGCACTCCTCGCACACACTTGTACCACAAACTTCTTCTAAACCGCTCGCTAGTTGGAGTGGTTTACGACTTTTTTTCCCTTTCCGTTTTTGACAGTAAAACACCAACGAAAGCCTTTATACCTGGCGGCGCCTTCTCTCTTCCCCTCCCTTTTTAATGGTGTTCAGCGCTAACGCTTTTTGTTTTGCTTTTGTCGGTTGCGAACGCGTGAAAGGAAGTAGGCAGGATTATCTCTCCTTTTTCTTCCGACATCAGAAATGAAGTCACGTCGAAGTTCGCTTCCACCCTCACGTGAAACGACGCTTTTCCCCGTTTCTTACAGGTTGTGCCTGAGTGCACCTTGACTCGTTAATAAGCGTATGATAACTGCATTCCCTCTTTGATAAATAACGTGTAAGGAAGAGCACTACGCACACACTTCTTTTCCCACGTTGCCCACGCAGCGAAAGACCTTTTTTTCTTTCTTTCTTTTTTTAATTCTCTTCAGATCCAAAATATACATATATATGGTGCGCCTTTCCCTCCCTCCCTCCTCTTCTCCTTTCATCATATTTCTCCATCCTCCATATATGTTCTTTTCTTCTTCTGCTTCCCAGTTTGTGGTTCTTCCTTAGATTATACCCCTTTTTCCTTTTTTTTGACGCTTGCGAGTTGTGTTTATAAACATATGTTGGTGCGCACGTGTCTCCAACGCAGCGATCGCAGTGAAGTGAAAAGGCGAAGAGAACCGGCAGCCGTCGAAGCGGGGTGGCACCGCGACCTTTCCATCGGTGCAGCCTGTGCTTGCACTGTTTATTGTTCTTGAAGACAAAGGAAAGTGCAGCTTTTTTCTTTCAGGCACATGTTTCTTCCGATTGAAGACACCAAAAACGGAGATTCTAAAACTCGCTCACTACAATGACGCTTTTGACTGGGCAATTTGTTGTGGAGCTTTTTTTGTTTTCTTATGGAGAATGCGATGAAGTCGACGAGTTCCATTTCACCTCAGCGCTATCTGACACTCTTCCCTTTGCCTCTCTTTCTCATCTCGGGCATCCGCTCCCGTGTGCGGACGCACGTCTTGAAACAGTCCTCTCATGAAAAAAGTTTTGTGGTGGATGTACAGACAAATACGCACATTCCTTCACTACGCGATCGCTTCCGCCAGCGGCTTACTGAGGTGCACAGAGCTTACTCTGCATACATAACTAGATACGTCACAGACGGGGACACATAGTGTGCCCCAACTTGCTATTTTTTGTTTCTTCCCACCGGTAATATTTTCTCTCTCCCTTTTTAGTTCGCCATCGCGATGAGGTTGCTGGGTCTCGCTGGGCCTACCGTGGTGGGGGCCTCGGTAGTCTACGCCTACCTGGCCAACCACCCTACCGTCGCCCAGACGGAGAACGGCACCGCCTACGCGTTCCCCCTCTCCACTCTCACCTACTGCGGCCTTCTCTTCTTCGTGTACGTCTCGGGGGGGCTGCCGCGCAACCCCTTCTTCCCCGCCTTCGTTTTCCGCAGCAATATCTTCCCTCTCCTGTACAAGCTATACTGCAGCTACGGCGTCGGCTATCGCTTTCTAAGTGGCGTCCTGCATCAGCCCGTCGCCTTCCCCCACTCCGACTACCGCAATGGCATTCGCTGCCTCGACGCGGGCAGCCCCCTGCGCCTGAAGGTGCCCCCCGTTGGCGGAAAGAACGCACTCCCGTTTCTGCAGAAGTTTTACGCCCGCGGCGGTGGCGTGGTGGACGCCGCGCTGTGGAGCGGGACGGCGGGGCGTGGCGTCGTGGTCGTGCCGGTACCCATGTTCTCCGACAACTACGCCTATTTTATTATCTCGATGCAGACGCAGAAGGTAGCGGTGGTAGACCCCGCAGACCCGGAGATGGTGCTGCGCTTTCTGCGGTCGCTGCGCGGGCTGCTGCGGGTGCCGCTGCAGCTCACCGACGTCCTCACCACCCACAAGCACTGGGACCACGCCGGCGGCAATGAGCTGCTCACCCAGTACGCCAAAACGGGGCCGCCGCCACCACCGGCTCCCTCCCGCTCGCGTGCTGCGAGGGCGAAGGCAGCAGCGGCAGCAGCGGAAGCGGAAGCGGCAGGACCGGCACCGATACCGCCGGAGATGGAGACGACGCCGCTGCTGGACCCACACCTGCGCATCATCGGCTCTGACGTCGACCGCCCGCTCGCCTGCACCGAATTTGTGAACGATGCGTCGCCCGTCTTCACGGTGGCCGGCGGCGGCGTGTCGGTGCGTGCGATGGCTGCCCCGGGCCACACGAGCGGGTCTCTCGTCTTCGTTGTAGGCACCACGGAGGTGGAGGCGGGGGCTGTCAACCCCAGTCCCGCCCGCATTGCCGTGTTCACAGGGGACAGTCTCTTCAGCGGGGGTTGCGGCGCACCGTTCGAGACGGTCTCTGTCACGCAGATTATCAAAGCACGAGAAACGTTTTTAGTGGACAGCCGCATCCGCACGCAGCCCGCTACGGGGCAGGAGGTCGCCGACGAGGATGTGTTGCTGTATGTTGGCCACGAGTACACGGAGCGGCTGCTCGAGGAGGTGGTGAAGCTCATGACGCGTGCTGTGCAGGGCCGCGGCGCGGCGGCGGACGAGCGAGGAATACGCTACATCCAAATGGCAGCGGAGGCCCTGCGTGGGGTGAAGGTGCTACGCGAGCAATCGGACGGCCTGAAGGATGCGTCCCTTATCGGGCAAGATGACAGCAAGCAGCGGCCCGCTTTTCGCCTTCCGTCCTGCACCGTCCCGACGTCCCTAGCGATGGAGAAGACGGTGAACCCGCTGCTGACGGTGGACGCCGCGGAGCTGGCGGAGCTGGCGAGGACGGAGAAGGAGGGTGGTATGGACGCGAGCGCGGTGGAGCGCACCATCTACGGCGCCGGTCGTCGCTGTTTGCCGTCTGAAGAGAAAAACTAACGAGCAGTTTTGTCCTGCTGTGTGCGTTGTCGAGTTTTTCCTTGCCGCTCGTCGCTCTTACGCGGATGTGTTGTTCTGCGTGTCTTGACGCTTTCTGTGTAGCTCTCGGAGCACTAAGCGATCGATGAGAATCCTCTCTGGAAATTCCCGTCGACATGTTGGTTTTTTCTTCTTCATATGTCTCGCCACAATTCGTAGCCGCCCAGCTGCTGTCGTGGAAACGATAAAACTTAATCACACCGACCGTAACAAAAAAGTGCTTAAATATAGACTTTGATTTCGTCTTTAACACCCATGGCATATTCTGGTCGTTGTTGTTCATGGCTTCCGCTGCCGGCGTTTTCATGCTGCTTGTCCCCCGCAGCACAGCCCCAACGAAGAAAACATTTCAATCATGCACATCTCATTGGAAGGCAAGTGTGATGGAGAACGCTTCTTTTGCAGTTCTCTGTTCACCCATTTCCCCTGCCATCGCGTCAAAGAAGAAACACATCTCTTCGCACTCTTCTTTTCCCTTCCTTGCATTTCTTTATTACTATTCTTATTGTTTGCCGCTCCTTTCCGTAGTTACTTTCATTTTTGAGGAGACGAAACGACACCCCGTGGAGTTTGTTTGGCGTTCTTTTTTGTTTTGCTTTCATGCTTCACAACTTGCTCGATTACGCATACCAACAGCGACGTTTTTTCTCTTCTCCTTTTCTTTTGTCGAGCCGCCTTCATTCCTTTTCGTTTCTATCACACTTACTCTCCTTTCACGATTTAGCTACTGCAAGTCTGCTAAGAGCCATTTGTTTACGGCCAACAGTCAACGAACATGACGGCACCTTTTCTTCCAGAGGCCGGAAACGGCGTGCTGCCGACGCCCTCGCGTACCCACGCGCCGGATGAGGTCGAAGTGCTGCCCATCGGCAGCGGCGGCGAGGTCGGTCGCTCCTGCGTGATTGTGCGCTACAAGGGTCGCGCCGTCATGCTGGACTGCGGCAACCACCCCGCCAAGAGCGGCCTCGACTCGCTGCCCTTCTTCGACAGCATTAAGTGTGATGAGGTCGACGTCGTCTTGATCACCCACTTCCACCTCGACCACTGCGGTGCCCTGCCTTACTTTTGCAATCAAACCTCCTTCAAGGGCCGCATCTTCATGACGAGCGCCACCAAGGCTTTTTACAAGATGGTCATGAATGACTTCCTGCGCATCGGCGCCGGTGCGAGCGACTTGGTCACAAGCGAGTGGCTGCAGAGCACAATCGACCGCATCGAGACGATAGAGTACCACGAGGAGGTGACCGTCAACGGCATCTCCTTCCAACCCTTCAACGCAGGCCACGTGCTCGGGGCGGCCATGTTTATGGTGGACATCGCCGGCATGCGCGCGCTCTACACCGGCGATTTCTCCCGCGTCCCGGACCGCCACCTGCTCGGGGCCGAAGTCCCGCCCTATTCCCCGGATATTCTGATCGCCGAGAGCACCAACGGCATCCGCGAGCTCGAGTCGCGCGAGGAGCGGGAGCACCTCTTCACCAGCAGCGTGCACGACGTCGTGCGTCGTGGTGGGCGATGCCTGGTGCCCGTCTTCGCCCTCGGCCGCGCGCAGGAGCTTCTCCTCATTCTGGAGGAGTTCTGGGAAGCGCACAAGGAGCTGCAGAACATCCCGATCTACTACGCCTCCTCCCTCGCCCAGCGCTGCATGAAGTTGTACCAGACGTTTGTGAGTGCGATGAATGACCGTGTGAAGCAGCAGCACGACAACCACCACAACCCTTTCGTCTTCAAGTACATCCACTCCCTGATGGACACCAAGTCCTTCGAGGACAGCGGCCCGTGTGTGGTGTTGGCCTCCCCGGGTATGCTGCAATCCGGCATCTCGCTGGAGCTGTTCGAGCGCTGGTGCGGGGACCGGCGCAACGGCATCATCATGGCGGGCTACTGCGTCGACGGCACCATCGCCAAGGACGTGCTGGCGAAGCCGAAGGAGGTGACGAAGCCCGACGGCAAGGTGCTGTCGCTGCGCATGAGCACGATTGAGGCCGTCTCCTTCTCCGCCCACTCCGACGGCCGCCAGACGCGCGACTTCATCCACCATCTCACGAAGGTGAAACACACGGTGCTCGTGCACGGCAACCCTGGTGCGATGGGCCAGCTCAAGAACAAGCTCATGCAGGACTTCCGCGAGCGCGGCATGGCCGTCCACACTACGGTGAACCAGGAGTCGATTCGCATCCCGTTTGTGCAGAACCGAACGGCGAAGGTGATGGGCAAGCTGGCCAACACGTCGGTTCGCGAGGGCGAGTTTGTGAGCGGGGTGATGTTGGTGTCTGGTCAACACCAGTACACCATTGTCCACCCTGACGACGTGCCGGTGTTCACCGACCTCAGCGTGAATCGCATTCAGCAGGCTATGGTGCTACCCCTGCCGCGCCACCGCTCACCGCTAGAGGTGCTGCTGGTCCTGCAG
This sequence comes from Leptomonas pyrrhocoris, assembly GCF_001293395.1. Lineage (NCBI taxonomy): Eukaryota > Euglenozoa > Kinetoplastea > Trypanosomatida > Trypanosomatidae > Leptomonas > Leptomonas pyrrhocoris. Next base: position 1,174,620 of record NW_015438361.1, read on the forward strand.
CGGTATTTCGCGCAGAGCAAGCTTTTTGAGGAGGTGGCGCCACGCACGGCCAGCCCGCAGGAGGACGAGGAAGCCCGGCGCGCCGCCGCGGAGCGTGGCGAAGCGCGAGACCCGGACACCACGCAGCTGTTCGTCTCGAAGGATGTCACGGTGGACGTGCGCAAGAGCTCGCAGGCGCAGACGACGCTGACGATTACGTGGTACAGCAGCCACTACAACGACCTGCTGGCGGATGTGACGTGCATTGCCCTGGCGAAGCTGGCAGAGGAGCCGCATGAGGCGGAGGCGGAGGAGGTTCTCGTGCCGGCGGACGTCGCTGGGCAGGATAAGCTCTTTCGTGTGAAGTGCTTCCACCACATGATCTCGCAGTTCTACCCCGCTGTCACGACGAATCTCGCGTCTGGCAACTGCACCATCACGCTGGCGGATGGGCAGGTGGCGAACATCACGGACTGCATCGAGATTGAGCTCGAGTCTGGCGCTGGGAAGAAGGACGTCGACTACGACGCGCCGAAGGTGCTGGAGCTGAAGCGGATTCTGAAGCGCATCTATCTCACGCTTTTTCCCATCCCGGTAGACAACGGGTGGTGTGACTGCGGTATGATTCACGGGGAGGAGCCGGTGGTCGAGTAGTAGGCCAGTGGGGATTGACTTTAGAAACCGAAAACTTGCTAGTGGCGTCGTCGGGTCGCCCATTTGCTCCGCTGCCCCCTCTTGCAGCCGTTGTTGCCTTGTCGCTGTTGCTGTTCGTGCTGTTTTTGGTCTTGTGTGTTTCGTTTCAGCGAACTCTCTTCGCTATGTCGGCGTTTCTTTCCGGGTGGGGGTGGGGGGGAAGGGCGTTGATTGTTTTTTCTGTTTCTTAACCTCCTCTGTTTTGTGTCACTCTTTTGCGGCTCATATTCCTACAGTGCCAGCTATAAAACCTCCTGTTAAACCCCCAAAAAGGTAACATTATTATATACTCATCTACGTACTTCCGTTGCGTGAGTCTATTCCTTCTCGCATGAGCTCATTCGCTGCTCGGGATCGTCGGCTCGTCGCCCCCAACTGCACTCTTTTGCGGTTCTTGCTGTTCAAGAATACACCAGGAACATCATTGCAAAACTATTCGAGTGGAGAGGCGTTCTTGTTTGGTCAAACGCCAAATGCGCGCGCTGCTTTCGTACATTGAACGCGCTGTGAAGCATTGCCACGCTTAAGAAGAAGAAAAAAGATAGAGATGCATGACATGCTCCTACGCAAATTCAGTACCACTATCCTCTCATCTCCTTTTGTTATGCCTGCCGTCGTCTGAAGTAGTCGGATCAACGTTAGAATCGGTGCTTCGTTCTTTTGTTTATTTCTCCCTCTGAAACAGCGTAGATTTTAGGGCTCTCTATCGCCGTTTGCACAACAGGCTTTTTTTTTCTTAATCCCCTTTAACGCCTCCACCGCCGTCCATGTCTACGTTGCAGACGCAGCGCAGAGAGGACAGCGCCCCACACCACGAACGCGTGAGCTCCACCGGCTCCCGCCACAGTAACGGTCACCCTTACAGTTGTGTTAGATCACCGACCTCCAACGACGGCGCGCGTACGTTGTCGTCGACCTCGGCCTCGGCGGCGGCGGCTAACCTGTCCGCGCTCGTGCCGCCGTCCATGCGGCCGCAGGTCTCCATCACCACAATGGGGCGCCGCTTCTCGAGTTCTTCGGAGTCGAGCTCCTCCAGTAGACATCGCGGGAGCCACTCCGCGCAACTCCAACTCGACGGCTTCGGCAGCCCCGACAGTTTTGAGATGGGCGTCAGCTACAGCGGCATGTCCCCGCCCCGTCCGTCCCCCACGAACCCCAGCCTGCGAAGGCAGCGCCGCCGCCGCCGGTCCTCGCTGTCCGACGTTAGCGTGAGCACCGCCGAGGAGGAGTGGGGTGCCGCCACCCTACCACCACTACCGGCCGCGGTGGCGCTTCCGTATACCTCGCCCAACCGCACCATCAGCGCTGCCGACTACGCGCCTTTGTTAGCAACAGCAGAGAACGCGGAAGAAGCAGAAGGTGAAGTAGCAGAGTACGTCTCACCCTCCTTACTGAAGCTCGCACGTCCCCGCTTCGGTCACGAGCCGGCAGTCGTGCCGCCAACCCCCACCTTTTTCCCCGCAGAGAAGGTGGACAGCGCCACTCTTGCGGAGGCCAGCCAGCCATCTTCCTCCTCCGCCACGCCCTCCACCCTGGCTACGGCGAACATCGGAAACGCGCCAGTGTCCACCTCCTCCGCCTCCGCATCACCACTTCCGACCGCCGACGTCACTCTCGTCTCGACACCGGTGGCTGTGCCGCCTGCTGAAGTTGCCGGCGCCGTCAACACACCGCCCCGCCCCGCCTCGGTATCGACGCCGCATTGCAGCCACGGCGAGGATCTCGACAGTCCCCACCCATCGGCCGACAGCGCCCACGAGAAGGAGATGTCGAAGGTGCCGTCGTCGCCGTCACAATCCGCGCAACCGACGCTGCCCCCACTGTCTCCGCCGCCACCGCCGCTCCGCCACGGTGCTCCGGCCCCCGTCCACGATGTGGGGCCGATGCCGCCCATGGCGACCGCACCGCCCATCGCACCGCGACACCTGCACCCGTTTGGCGCGTTAGACGCGGAGGCCCCTGCAGAGAAAATAGAGTTTATGCCGGAGGGGCCGGAAGCGCCAGCGGAGGCGTCGCGTAGGCGTCACGACCACCACCAGCCCTCACGTACCGCCACCACGCCGGAACCGGCGCACGCGACCAACAACCGCACCCGCTCCGCACGACGACCAACGCAGTCCGTGCAGACCGCCAGAGCTCGAGCGCAGCAGCGACGTCACGCCGTCTCGACCTCGCCGCACGCACGTGAGACCCCGGTGTCGCCGCTGCCGGAGTACTTTCCGGGCGCGAAGCGGCTCGACGACGATCGGGTGCCGCTTTCGACGAAGTTCGTGCTTGGCACCGCGTGCGTGGTTGGCGTGGCGGTTGTCTTGTACCTCGGTTGTTCCATCTACCGGTACGCGTCCGTCAGCGTGAGGGAGACAAGCACGCCAGCTCCCACCTCGCGCTTTGCGTGGGCGCGCGCACCGAAGACGACAGTGGTGAGTGATAAGGACGCGGCGAGGGTCGCGCGTGAAATTCGTGACCGCATTGTGCGCAACATGAAGGGAACCCTCTAGAAGGAAAAAAAGTGAACTGCTGGCTGTGGCAATGAAAGAAGGTAGATAGTCGCGTGGCTTTAAAAAAAAACTGAGAGCAGATTTCGCGGGCAGCTCCGTCATCAAAACAGACCTTTATCCTGTGATACTTCTAACACCCGTGTTTGCTGTTTGTAGCTTAAAAGGAGTTGGAAGCGAGGCTTGATTTTTTTAGCTCATGCCTCTGTTTTCTATTTTGGTTGTTGTTTTTTTTTTTCACTTTGCGCTGCTCTTTCTTCGTTGCTTCACCTGAATAAAAGCGTCTTTTCATTTTACGTTAATTTTCTTATGCTTGTTGCCGTTCGAGAGGTGCCCATTTTATTGAACTTTTCAGTTTGTCTGTTTCGCGTGTTATCTCTTTCACGCCATCTCTTTATCTGTATCTCTCTCTCTATCTCTGGATCGTTCATCGGTGTTTGTTTTCTTTCGTTTCCGCACCTTGGCGCAACGTAACTGCTTCGAAGAACTGTGAGTTTTTTTTGTTTGTTTTGCTACGCGCGCTCAAATATCGGTATACTGACGTTGCTGTCGACCTCGTCACGGAAGTGGAAGGTGTTGGACGCATCGACCCATTTAGTGTCTTTCTTGCTCTGGGATGCGTGGGTTCGTTTTAAGAAAGAAACTTCTCTCTCCTCCGCCCAGACAAGCGAACGTTCGTCGGTGGACGCGGCGAATTGGCGGAACGGCATTTCCGCGATCTAAAGTGGTCAGTTCGATTTTCTTTCCTGTACGGAGTCGTTCAGACGGTTTACGCAACGGAGACCGTAACCTCCTCCACATTCGTCACTGCGGTTGGGAGGCGAGATGTGCCACTGTTGTTGTTTTTCTCCTGCGCGCGTGCCTTCGAGCTCCCGCTTTCTGTCTCTTTTCGGTACCGCCTCTTCTTGGTTTCCCTTTCTTCTTCTGCTTTTCTGTTACCGTTGTTTCTTGTTTTGCAACCACAACATCTTCCGGCACCTTCACATGCCGGTGCCTCACCTACGAAATCAATGCCACACAAGTGCCGTTCACTCTGTCCGCGTAGTGACCTCTGAGGCATTGCATTCACAAGCCCTGCAGCATAAATAAATAAGAAGGAAAAGGTTCTGTGAGAGAGTGTGTGCGTGTGTGGAACTTGGACACCCTCTGTCGTGGTAGGAAGGAGAGCTTTTGATTGTCGTCGTTTTATTTTTAATCATCGTCTTTTTTCTCGCTGTGTTGCCGAAGCACCGCACTCTTCATTTGCGCGTACCTTTGTTGCACTAGAGTGAAAGCGAGTACTGTAGAAGTTATATTGTCGCTGCGAATTGTTGCAAGGACCTCGGCTGTCTCGCTCCACGCGCACACAAGTGTTAGTTATATTCTCCTGACATCATCTCCATCCTCATGAAGACGGAGGAGAAAAAATCTACGATCAAGCGCGAGGAGACGCGCTCTGACGAGGATGAGGAGAACAACGAAGAAGAGCTGAACTGGTGGGAGCAGGAGAACCTGCGCATCGCCGCGAAGGGCGAGCGTCGTTGGGAGACGCTAAGCCACAATGGCGTGCTCTTCCCTCCCCTGTACGTACCCCACGGCATTCCCATCTACTACGAAGGCAAGGAGTTCAAAATGACGACCGAGGAGGAGGAGGTGGCCACCATGTTCGCGTCCATGAAGGAGCACGACTACTACCGCATGGATGCCTTCCGCCGCAACTTCTTCGAAAGCTGGCGCGAGATTTTAGATAAGCGCGAGCACCCCATCCGTCGCCTCGAGCTGTGCGACTTCGAACCCATCTACCAGTGGTACCTGCGCGAGCGGGAGAAGAAGCAGACTCGCACCAGGGAGGAGAAGAAGGCCATCAAGCAGCAGCAGGACGCGGAGGCGGAGCCCTACCGCTACTGCGTCTGGGACGGGCGCCAGGAGCAGGTCGCGAACTTTCGCGTGGAGCCGCCGGGGTTGTTTCGCGGCCGCGGCAAGCACCCCCTGATGGGTAAGCTGAAGGTGCGGGTGCAGGCGGAGGACATCACGATCAACATCGGTGAGACGGCCGAGGTGCCGCCCGCGCCGCCGGGCCACCACTGGGCCGCCGTGCAGCACGACCACACCGTGACGTGGCTCGCCATGTGGCGCGATAGCGTCGCGGGCAACTTCAAGTACGTGATGCTCGCCCCGTCGTCGAGCGTGAAGGGGCAGTCGGACATGGCGAAGTTCGAGAAGGCGCGTCGCCTGAAGAGCAAGGTGGACGACATCCGCGCGTCCTACATGCAGGACTTCAAGTCGAACGACACGCACGTGGCGCAGCGCGCCGTTGCCATGTACTTCATTGACCGCCTGGCGCTGCGTGTGGGGAATGAAAAGAGCGAAGACGAGGCGGACACGGTGGGGTGCTGCTCCTTGCGCGTGGAGCACATCCAGCTGCTGCCGGACAACGTTGTTCGCTTCGACTTTTTAGGCAAGGACTCCATTCGGTACCAGAACGATGTGACGGTGCTGCCCGAGGTGTACGCGCTGCTGCAGCGCTTCACACGTCGCAAGTCACCTGCAATGGACATCTTTGACCAGCTGACGCCCACGCAGCTCAACGATCACCTGAAGTCCTTCATGGACGGGCTCTCGGCGAAGGTCTTCCGTACCTACAACGCCTCCATCACCCTCGACAAGTGGTTCAAGGAGAAGCCTGTCAATCCCAGGTCGTCGGTGGCGGACAAGCTGGCCTACTTCAACAAAGCCAACACGGAGGTGGCCATTCTGTGCAACCATCAGAAGACCGTCTCCAAGAACTTCAAGACACAGATGGCGCAGCTCACGGTGAAGTCGGAGCACACGCGCAGGACGATGGAGCTGCTGGAAAAGGCCCTCGCGACGGCCAAGAAGCTGTCTCTCGAGGCGGCGGCGGCGGAATTCCTCGCCGAGGAGGATCGCGTGCAGCGGGCGTGGCTCGAGAGCTACGGCACGGAAGAGCAGAAGAAGGAGTTCGAGGAGATCGTGGTGAAGCGCTCGGCGCTTCGTGCACCGTCGTCCAAGAAGAAGTCGTCGTCCACTGGCACGAAGAAGGCGAGGTCGTCTGCGTCGAACGGCAAGACAGCCAAGAAGTCGAAGTCGGCCAAAAAAGCGAAGTCGGCCAAGAAGTCGAAGAAGCCGACTACTACGAGAGGAAAGAAGGCGTCTGGCAAGAAGAAAAACGCGGCGGCCGCGGAGGACTCCGATGACGAGCCGCTCATGAACTTGGCAGTCAAGAAAGAGACAACGAAGAAAGCGGGGGTGAAACGGCAGCGTGCGGTCAAGGCGGAGGATAGCGACGACGACGACGTGCCGCTTGCTGCTCTGAGCGCATAGACCTGACAATTAAACCTCTAAAAAGAAAGAAAAACAGAAAGAGAGACAGTGTTTCTGATTCTGTGGGGAATGGTGAAGGATGTAGTGCACGTTCGTGTTTCCTTTTCCCACTAATGGAGAGAACACGTCATCACATTACCTTTGCTGTCGCTGTTTTCGTTCATCTTCGTTTTGTGTACTTGTATGGAACATCTCTCTCCTGCAACGGTTGGATTGCATCATTAATCGAATAACATGGACTTTTAAAGGGCAGAAAGAGGGCAAACATAACCTTAGCACTGTTCGGGTGGATGTATTTGTGTGTGTGTCGGACGGTAAGTACTGCAATGGTGGCTTTTCTGCGAGTTCCGTACACTCCCACGCAGAGTGAAATCGTTACCTTTCTCTTCGTTTCGCACCCGCAGCGCTTTTGTTTGTTTGTTTGTTTTTCCGCCTCTTCTCTCTAGATCTTTGTTTCTCTTTTCTTTGTACGAAAAAAACAGTGATGTTTGGTGGTGACGTGTTGTTGCTGTTGCTGTTGCGTACAGTCACGCATTCAGGGGAGGGAAGGTGATTTCCATTCAACGGCGACACGAGTTTTTGCGCCGCACCATCCATTTTCTCTGTAGGTGCGTGTGTGTATGTGTGCCCGTGCGCATGTTGTCGTGTGTTTTCTATTTCCTTTAACAGCTGGCGTTTTTTGTAGAGCGCAGAAGCACACCTGCTGGACTGCTGACGATTTCTCTGGGAGGCGAGGCAGCCACAAGTCGCTTTTGTCGGATGAGCATGAACACCGGCCGCAAACGCTTTGCAAAGGAAAGAAACTGACATAAAAGTTCTTCGATATCAAAAAGAAAAATGGAGGGAGAAGAGCTGTGCAGCGTGGCGGAAGGGAAACCCGTTTGACTTACATGCTCGCGCGCATTTTTTTCTTCCTCGGTTTGCGAAGTTGAAGCGCGGCTTTTGGGACGCAACGCAGGTTTTCATTTTTGGGAAGGACATCGCGGTGCTTTAGCGTCACGTGTCATGCTGCGCGTTACCTCCCTCAAGAAATCTCATTAAAAAAGAAGACAACCTCTTCTTGTTGGCATGCTGTCTTTTAACTGTCACGATGGATTTTATTTTAATATTGTTGCAGTCATTCTTGTTGTCTCCCCTGATTATCTTTTGCCTTCTGTTTTTATTCTTGTCTACTCCTTCATACACAGGCAACACGGAATCTCGCATGCCATCTGCTCCAGCTCTGCGACTGGGTGTTGTGAATCGCCACCGACATACACGTCATCGCATCAATTGTACTCATAGAAACATTCATAGAAACTGCGTTATAGAGCTTGACTAATATGCGCTAAGATAGATAGCCAAAACACAACAGAATCTTCAATAAAATATTGTTGCAGACTTCTGTGCCTCATAGATTTTCCTTTGCGCATTCGTTGTTCCCGCTCGTGTTGTCTTCCCTGTCTAGCGGCTCTCGCTCGGTGGTGACTTTGTTTCCACGGCGCTTCTTCCTCTGCACAGAGAGTGCAGTAGTGCTTCATTAGGGGTTTTTCATTTTTCTGTTTGATATATCCCCTCGTTGTTTCTCTGAATCGTTCTTGGCGCACCTACATACTCATGCCCTTCAACACCCTTTCCTCGGTTGCGCAAGCAATCCCCGCTGTGATCAACTCCTCCCTGGAGAAACTGTCGTGCAGCGCGCGCGGAATCGATGAGGTGGATATCTACCCAGCTGTCCTCTCTGCCCTGACCGCCAACGGCGCACCACACGGTGTTGCGGCGGACGCGCTGGCCGTGGTACGGGCAGCAAGGTTAAATCGCTCGCACAAACTAAAAGATGGAGCAGGCGCACAGGCGCGGAAGCGTGAGGACTCCTACATGGCGAGTTTTAATGTGGGCATCGCGATGAGCCTCCACACCGTCCTTCTCTCACGCAACCGGATCGGGAACCTGCTAGGCATCGTGCAGTTCAAGCATTGTGTACGGTTGTCACTGCTTGGCAATCGCATCCGCACGATCGAGAGCTGCGAGCCGCTGGCGTTGCTACCCGACTTGCAGTATCTTTCTCTCGAGTTCAACCCGGTCGCACAGCTGTCTCACTACCGCGCGCACCTCCTGCGCATCTGTGCCTGGCCACATGAACTCTCCGCCCAGACGTGTCGCCTGCGGAAGCTGGACAGCACCGCTGTCACCTCTGCCGAGGTCAAGCACGCAGTGCTGTGTCTTCAACGAGAGCAGACATTGCTTCCCGAGCTGCTCTACCGCATGCAGCTCCTCGCGTTTCTCGGGGACATGGAAAAGAGGAACGGCCTGCATCGTGAGTTGCGACAGCGTGGGTGGGTGTTTCAGCAAACCGCAGACGCCGTGACACTGGACGCCACGCTGGAGCGCTGTGCGGCGTACGCGCTGGCTCGGGTGCCGGTATCTGGTGCGGCGCATCTCGTGCGGCTGCTTGTGCGAGACCGGCACCGACTCTCGGCGGGGCAGTCCGTTGCGGATCGCCCCTTTTCGAAGTGTCACGCGGAGCAGAAATCTGCTGCGGCGTCTCCCGCACCATCACGGAAACCTGCGTACGAACGGAAAGCACGCTCCACGCCGGAGCACGCCAGCGAAGTCGACCTCAAAGATGCCGCGGCAACTGTGGACGCACCGTCCACCCCAACCTTCTTTGGATCGGATCAGCTGGACGACAGCCACATCGCCAGCGTGAGCAGCGTCGCCTCGTGCTCTTTCCTTCCCGATCACTCCGATGACGACATACAGGCGATGCACTCGCTATCGAATTTGTTAGGAGCAAAAGAGCTGGATTGGAGTCGAGCCGCGCTGCGTCGAGCTGACGCGTTGGCTGCGAAGGAGACGTGTAAGGAGTGGTCGTGGGATACGTTTCGGCAGGCGCTCGCCTTTCTTGATGTGCGCATCTGTGCGGTGCTGCTGCGGCTGGCGCGTGGATTGGGGCAGTCGTTGAGTACGCACGATGTGGACCGGCTTTGCCAGGTGTGGCTGCACGCTGTGACGCACTGTGCACCGACAGAAGAGTTGGCCCTGAACGCAACAGGACCTCGCCGACTCGTGTCTGCCGTCACAGTCACTCCTCGTAGGAAGCCAAAAACGCAGCTGCGTGGGACAGAAAAGGTCATTGAGGTGCGGAGTCCAGCACTCAACGAACAGGGCGGCGCTTACGAAGGAAACCAACGTCGTGTCAACGGTTCAGCGTGTGTCCCGCCACCACAACCGTGTCCCAGCGGTCGACTCCCCGTTGACGCAGTCGCGCAGGTCACCAAAAACGTGTGGGACGTCGGCGAGCAGGACGCCTGCCTCTCCAACACCCTCTCTTCCCTGCCCGTGGTGTCAAGCGGGGTCAGTGACGACTGCACCGACATCTCAATGACGTCGCTGTTGTCGACCGACTCACCCATTCAGCCCCGAAAAACGATCCCCGTGCCAACCGCTGCGAACGGTCATATGGCTCCTCGTGCCCTTCCGTCGGAGCAGGTGCAGCAGCAGCAGCAGCAAAACGCAGCAAGTCCCAGTCCTTCTCAAGTGCCTGAGGCAACACATAAGACGAGTTCTTCTGACGTTTCTTTGGCATTGGCGGAGAAAATGTTTCGGCGACAAGTCAAACAGCGCGCGTTTCAGCAGTGGTGTACATCGCTGCGTCATCGCTGGCAATCGCGCATCGCCACTGTGTACATCCGCGACAAAATAAATGAGGCCGTACTGCAGCCTCGGCTCGAGTGTGTGCGCGGTCCGGCGTGGAGTGGTCTGCTTCAGCACGTGACCTACATTGAACGTAAGCGAGGCTACTTTAACTGTTGGCGGCGCCGTGCGGGGGACAAGCGGGAGGCGCGTGCGAAAGAGCTGGAGCGCGTGTCTGAGGCGTGGCGTGCGCAAAGCGGCGAGTTGGCGTCGTTGTCGTCTTCACACCGGCAACAGGGAGAAGAAAAGGACGCAACAGCGGCAACGCGGCGATCCACGACTCAAAACCTTTTCCACGCATGGAAAGTGAAAGCAGAGCAGAAGGCACTGTCTCGTTGCACCACCGCACGTCAGCGCCTGCTGGCCGAAACGCCGCACACACCAGAGACCTTTCTCTCCCTGCACCCGCGGTCGGCCACCGTGCGTGCCGCACTTCGCGTAAAGTCGCCACTCAGCTCGCCCGTCATGTCTCGTCACCAGCTAGAGGAACTTCTCCAAACAACAGGAAAACCACAAACTGATGAAGATGGCTCCGCGCCGCCTTCGTCTCCTTCACCAACGGGCGGCTTTCGCCGCTGCGATCTCGCACACGAGTTGCCGGTTAAGGTGACGAAATGGCAGGCCGCGTCGACTCCCGCTTCCGCACAGGGGCACAAGGACGCCGCTGCGCACATGCAGCTCGACGAGGACGAAGGTCGTTTGTCTGTCGCGCCGTCGAGCTCTGACGGCATCAGTGTGAATAGTGTAACGACGCCTTTTCTCGCTGATCAGCACTTCTCACAGGCACATGGGAGAGTGGAAACGTCGAGCACTTATAGAAGCCCGCAGGAAGGTCATCCGCAGTCGGCCGGGGTGCTTCGCGAGCTTTCGCCACCGCCGGCGATTCGTATTCTGTTCCCCACGGATAATGCGGCCGGCTCGTGTGCGTGCTCTCCACCGGCGCCAACGTCTCGATCACGTAGCAACGGCAACATCGGCATCGCGTTGCCGCAATCCGCATCTTCTCCGATGCATCCTCCTCGCTGCTCTGTGGGCGGGTCCATGGCTGGAAACTTCGCCGTTCGCTTGCGTGGTTGTCCGCAGCCGAGTCGCCTGCCCTCCACCACCACCGCCCGCCGGGCGATCATCGCGTCCTCTACTCGCCCTAGCAGCCACTCAGCACCACGTCTGGAGAGTAGTGTGCGTCACACAGCACACAGTGATGATGCGGCATGTCCCTACCCCGCGGAGGACGTGGAGGCCCTCGTCGCACGAGCCAAGCAGCTGGAGGCAGATCGTGTATTTCTCCTTGCGGAGGTGCGCAGGCTGTCGCTCGCCTCGCAGCGCAACGGAGAAGCATTTACTCCCACTCCCGACGCATCTCCTAAACCGTGTCTTCACGCCGATGAAGATTGCCGCTCACCGATGCAAGATGACGCAGAGGAGCGCCGCATCGCGCAACAGTGCGAAATCAAGCGCTTAGAGTCGATCGTGGTGGCACTGCGAGACGAGCGTCACAGTCTGTTAAGATCCGTCAAGACGGAAATCTTTCAGTACTGATTGCCGAAGGTGACTCCTTTTCTCTTCCTATTCTTTTTGGGCCCGATACAAGCATCAACGTCCTCGCTGGACCTCTACAAGAAAACGGAACGGCTGAAACGACTGCATCGAATTTGAAACAGAGCTACGCTTCTTTTTTCAGTGTGACTTTTCTCCTTGCGTGAGTCTGGGAAAAGGAAAATTTTTTCCGAAGATCACCGTGAGCGGCGACAGCGTAGCGCGAGTTTATAAAACGCAGTGGTCTCCCTCTTCACTGTGAGCCCACCTCTCTTCCTCTTTATATTTTTATCTTCCTACACCGTCTTTCCCTAAACTCCTTCTCTTCTGTGTCTTCCGTGCCAGTCCCTCGCCTTTACCCCCACGAGCACCGTAACGCGAGGCGGTACAAGGAAGGAAGAAACGTGGATTAAGTTCCCCAACTTTCACACCGGCAAAACTGCCAGGGAAGAGTCTTTTTTTGAACTCCTCTTGTTTTTCTTCGTACCTCCCTCTCGAGATGTTCGGCGGCGGCGAGGAATACTTCCAAGATCCGCCAGAGATCGATCGTGAGACGCTGGCGCGCTTCGCATCCTTCTGCGCACGCCTGCGTGCTATTGAAAAGCCCGGCAAGAAGTCCATCGCCGAGGCGGTCGAGCTGGCGCGTGCGGTCGGCGACACCCTCCTCACGTACGAGTTAGTCGTCGGCGCTCTTTTCCGCCACATCAAGACCTGGGCCGGGCAGAAGCAGCTCGCCTGCTGGTACGTGCTGGACAAGCTGTGCAAGGAGGACCGCGACAAGTACGGCCACACGGCAGGGAAGTACATTTTAGAGGTCGGACGCGACTACATCCCGTACGAGGATGTGGAGCTGGCGGGCAAGTACGAAAGCCTCGTCGAGCACTGGGAGAACGTGTTTCCCCCGCACGTCGTGGATGCGCTCTGGCTGGCGAAGAAGGAGCGTCTGTGGGCCGTCGACCACCCTGCTGAGATGGCACAGCAGCAGAAGGCCGAGGAGGCGGAGTGGGCGCAGGAGGAGGAGGCGATGCAGGACGAGGACGGACTGAACGACTTCGGTCAGCCCTGCATCGACTACCTGCAGGGCCACTGCAGCTGGGGCGACAACTGCCGCCTCTACCACCCACCCGGCGAGGAGGGCACGCTGCCGGCGGAGTGCCGCATGGGGGACTGGAAATGCTCGGCTTGCGGCGTCATTAACCGGCACTTCCGCCGCCGCTGCTCCAACTGCGTCCGCGAGAAGCCGCAATACAAGAAAGGGCGGCAGCTGTCGGTGGAGGAAAAGCTACTCTCCACGCCGGACCCCAACGTGACCGTCGCCTTCCGTCAGCAGTTCGGCTACAACCCGTACGTTCCCGAGGAGGCGATTGCGCACTTCAAGCTGCGGTTTGAAGGTGTGTCGAATGAGGACTACCGCAACGAGCGCGCGGCCGCCTACCGTGTGCGCATCCTTGGCCGGCCGCCGTCCAACCCGCAGGAGGAGCGGTGCAAAGCAACGAAGCACTTTCCAGATGTGGACATGGAGCCGGACGAGGACTACGACGTGGGCAGCGACGGTCTCGTGACCAAGCGGGCGCGCACGGAGAGCTTAGTCCCCGCCCACACGGCTGCCAACAGCGCCATCGCCCTCTTTGCCCAATTGGTCATGGAGAGAGGTATTCTAGACCCGACGGTGCCGCAGCTTTTTGCGGAGCTGTCGCGGCACATCCGTCAGGCCGCGAATGATGCGTCGATGCAGCTGAACGAGACCCAGGCGGAGGTGCTGCTGTCGGCGTGCATGCTGGGCTTCACGGCGTGGAACGCCAACAAGGGTGCCGTGCCGTTTGTAGCCTCCTTCTTCAGGGCCATCCGCCACAACGAGACAAAGCTGGGTCTCTCGGCGGAACAGGCGGAGCAGCTAGAGTCTATGGCGAACATGTTTCTCGCGTAAGGCGTTGCGTCTGTTGGGGAAAGGGGGAAGAACAAGGGAGAGGGGGCCTGATCACTATCGGTGGTGAGTCCTTTCTCCTGTGCCTCTGTGAGTCGGTGTTGGTGGCCGTAGGCTATGGGTCTCCTTTTCTCTTTGCGAACCACTACTGTGATAAAGTTAAGCAAGGAAACTCTTTTGCTTCGCCACGTTGAAGCAGCGGCAGCGCCCGAATGATGATGGCAGAGAGAGTAAAGGAATGCCACAAAACTGCAACGTATAAGCTCTACGTAGGTGCGTTTCTTCTCATCTTTGTTCCGTGTTCACTCATAGGGACCGCGAACCGCAGATAGGTTTTCGGTCCTTCTCGTACGTCTCCACGCGGTGACGGTGACGGTTTGCGAGCCCATCACACACACACACGCACTTAACTTCACTGTGTAGTACACCGCAGCACCGTGCTCTGTATTTGGCGTGTCTGGCAGATCTCGCTGCTCCTGTTTTCCTCCAAAAACTCGCTTTTTCTCTCTCCCTCATCGTCCTCCTTCCTTTGTACACCCTCCTGCACATCCATTACAACGAAATGCGGGTCAAGATTCTTCTTTGACTGTTTTGACACGGAACTTCTCTCAAAAAAGGAAAATATTTTTATGTTACTCTACTTTCTCCTTTTTCACTATTTTGCCTTTCCTTCTGTCTTTTCCACACCGCCTCCGTAACGCAACCTCTTTCTCTAAAGCCACTCTCTACGGCCCGCAACGCGCTGTTTTGCCGCACGCTTACTTTTTCTTTCTTTCCCTGACCTGTAGATTCTCTCAGCGCACTTCCACTTCCCTGCAAAGCCTGTCAGGGTTCAACTCTTTCTCCATCACTTCTATTGTTTTCTTGACGTCTTCTTGTTTCTCACCGTCACCACTGTTAAACCCAATAAATACTTTCCCTTCGTTTTCACGTTCCACCATGTCCTCCGTTCTCCTTGTTGAGCCCATCACCTTTGGGCCTAACCCGAAGACAAAAGACAACGCACTCATCCAATCCATGACCGTCAGCAACGCCATGGCGGATATGGACCGCTCCCGCGTCTGCGCCCTCGTCTCGGATCTCAGCGAGTTCTTCGAAAGTCAGTGCGGCATCCACGCGGTGGTGATTCGCCAGGCAAGTGAGCCGAAGCTGCATATCCGCCCGCTGATAGATAAGGGCCAGAGCGTGTGCGTGGCGGACAACCTTTCATTCCACAACTTCGTGGACGCCGAGGGCGTCATCCAGCGCCGCGTCGTCGTCTTTCATCCCATGAGTCCGCTGCGTCGCGGCGAGCTGGCGCGGAAGCAGCTGGTCGACCAGATCACAAGCGTCGCCGAAGCCGGGGCTGCGGTGGAGGTGATCGACCTGCGCGGGTACGAGGCGGAGGACAAGTTTCTGGAAGGCTCCGGCTCCCTCGTGTTCTCTCCCGGTTGTCGCTACGTGTACATGGCCGTGTCGCAGCGCAGCGACCCCGAGGTGCTGGACACGCTCTGCAGCCGCGAGAACTTGAACATCCCTGCGTCTAACCGATTTCTCCTGCGCTCGAAGGACGGGCTGCCGCACACCAATGTGCTCGGCTGGTGCGGCCATGGGATCTGTGCGTGGTGCTTCAACAACCTGGTCTTTGAAACGGAGGACGCAGAGACGGCCTTCTACGATCACCTCTCCCAGTCCTATTCGTGTGTGATGGAGCTGAGCGAGGGGGAGATGCACGGCTTTGCCGGAAGCGCTGTCGAGGTGTTCATGCGGCCGTCCGGCGTGAACGACGGCTCCGCCCACAACGCGCTCGTTATTTCCGAGTCCGCATTGGCGGCGCTGTCGCCCAAAAACCGTACCCTGCTCAACGACTGGTACGATGTGGACCACATACACACATTTTACGGTGAGATGCTGGAGCGCCGCTGCGGCACGTCGTTGCCGTCGTGCATTGCTCTTTCCTACACCCACGGGTCGTGCCCGCCGGCACCCGAGCAGGAGTCCATCTGTGAGATGCTGAAACTTGGTGACCGCAAGTAAGGGAACGTCGTAGCGTATTTTTCTTTTTCTTTTTTTCTTTTACTTTTATGTTTCTCCTTCCCCCTCCCTCTCCTTCTCCTTTTTTATAGTTTGTGTTGTTCCCTTTCTCTTTTTCTCCAATTCCATCTCGCTTCCGTAGTGTTTGAATCGGAAAGGCTATTTACTTCCTTTCTTCTGAAACATTGGAAAGAGCTAGAAAAGAAAAAAGAGAAAAGCAGCAATGAAGTCGTGAGAAGCACACACCAGAAAGGTGGCGCTTATGCGCTCTAACAAGTGCAGTGCCCCTCCCCCACCCCCCACCCCCCTCTCCCCTCATCAAGTATTTCCCCTATCGACACTCGCTGCTTCCCAACCTTTTTTTCTTTTCTGTGTCTCCCTCTCTCTCCATCTCCATGTTGTGCCGAGCTCTCGCCAAAGAACTCGAAACCTCTAGTTTTATTTCTCGCATCAGGTTTTCCTCACTCTCTATCAAGTAGGTTTTTTCTTCGGTATCTTCGTTAGTTACTGCAATCCACTCACGATTGACTCTCTCCCGCAACCATGAGCTCCGTCCTCCTTGTCCAGCCCGTCCAGTTCGGCTCCAATTACAAGATTGTCGACAACGCCTTCATGGTGGTCGAGGACATCACCGACGAGAAGCAGGAACGCGATGAGCGTGCCGCCTTCCAGGTGCTGCAGGACCTCCGCAGGTGCATCACGGCGCACGGTGTCGAGGCCCGTATCATACGCAACCGCGACGAGCCGATGTGGCGTGAGCTGTACCTGACTCACGGCGATGCCATCTTTCCGAACAACTACATGTCCTTCCACCACTTCACCGACAGCGAGGGCCACATCACGCGCCGCCTCGTCATTCTCTACCCGATGAGCCCCTACCGCCGCAAGGAGATCCCCGAGGTGCAGGTTCTGCAACGGCTGGAGGCGGCGGCGGCGGAGGGCAGCATCACCCTGCTCGATCTGCGCAGCTACGAGGCGGAGAACCGCGCCTTGGAGGGCACTGGCGCCCTCGTCTTCTCTCCGGATGGCCGCTACGTCTACATGACCCGCTCCGGCCGCACCGATGACGAAATTCTCAATATCGTCTGCAGCGAGGAATACTTGAACATCCCGGAGGAGAACCGCTTCCTCTTCACCTCGGCCGTGCCCCGCGTCGGCGGTGGCGAGGACCTGGTATACCACACGAACGTCATTGGCTGGTGTGGCAAAGGCATCGCCGCCTTCGCGCTGGACCTGTTGCGGTTCGACACGGCGGAGCGGGAGACTGCCTTCCGTCGCCACCTCGAGCGCGAGTACGACTGCGTGGTGCACCTCACGGTGGAGGAGATCCGCGCCTTTGCCGGTAACGCCTTCGAGCTCGCCACGCGCAGGCCGGACGGCTCGGAGCACCACTTCCTCTGCATGTCCGGCACGTCGCACAGCGGTATGGGCGAGAAGAATCGCGCTCTGCTAGAGAAGTGGTACGGCGGCGAGAACGTGTGCAGCTTTCCGAACGAGCCGGTGGAGCGCCGCACCGGGGGCTCCATCCGCTGCATGATGGGCGCCGCTATTCTCCACGGTGATGTGCTCCCGCGCTGTGGCGAGCCCACCACGCTCGACGTGTGCGGTATTGTGGAGCGGGCCGAGTAAGCGGATGGGGAAGGAAGAGCGAAGGGTAGAATAACAGCGGACAAGTGTGTGTTTCTTTTTATCCGTATTGTCTATTGTGCAGGAAAACAGAGGCGTTTCTGTCCTACTGTTCTCTCGCCACTTTTTTCGCCTCTGGTGGCGGCTGTCGATGTGCTTCTTCTTCGCTTCTCCTGCCTTGTATCGAGTGTTTTGTGTTTTCTCGGGTTTTAAAAAAGAACTGTTAGAGGAGAAACGCGAGCACCGTTGCAGCGTAGGATGCAGATCACCGAGAACAACAGAAGAACAGGAACTGTTACGAAGAAATGCACGCACTCCGCAAATACACTCGTCCCTCCGCTTCTTTGTGTGCACACACACACACACCTACCTTTCTTCCATATATATATATAACCGGCAAAAACGAATTCTGTCGTTATTGTAAACGCATGCGAGCGCCTTTTATAATATTCACTTCTTCCTTTTTTTGCTGTCGTTTTCTTTTTCATCGAAGTTAAAAATAGACGTACTCCGCCGTTTTTATGTGTTCGTATCTTTGGTGTTGTTTTTCTTTCTTTTATTTCTTTTATACGCCAAGACAGAACGTGATGCTCTTCGCACCCAGATCATTTTCATTCGATGACGAGGGTCAAGCGCAGAGCCGGGAAAGAGTGAACGAGAATTTTGAAAAGGTGATTATGAACACTTTAAGATGGCGCTACAAAATGCTACCTCTCTACGTCTCGTCATCCCTTTTCCGTTTGTTGTATACACCGCTCCTGTCTTTCTTTTTTTCCCCCTTATCGTTCTCCTTCTACTCCTTTGATGGAAGACGATTTAGTGTGCATGTTTCTCGACTATATATTTCTACTGTTTTTTATTTACCATAATGGCCGACCTTGATTGATTATTAAGATGCTCTCTACACTTCCTGTTTCACGTGTCACTCTGTCGTTTTTCTTTTTTTTAATTATTGTCTCTTTTTATGTTGATTGGAGTAGTTTTGCGTCCTCGTTTTTAGTTTTTGTTTGATTCTTCGATTTCTATTGCTCTCCGTCGTTGTGTGAACCGTCTATCTGAAGACTTGTATTTCTTTCTCGCCTCCCTTCTCGCCTTGTCCACACATCTTCCTCCCTTGTGCCACTGGCGTCTTCAGGGCTTCGCAACTTTTCGCACACGCCTGGACGTTTTGAGAACTGACGAGCGTGTTACCGCATGTCCCACCAGGTTCTTTAAAACCCTCCGCTTATTTAAATGGACAAAAAGAAAAAACAAGCATTTTTTTCTTTTTGGTTGTTGTTGCCGATCATCTCTTTGTTTTCTTTTCCTGCTGGGCGGCGTGGGGGGGGGGGGGGTCGAAGGGGACTGCCGCCTGTATTTGACCCCACACCCCAGCCCAAGCGAGCACGGCACCACAAAAACAGTTTGTGTAACAAGCAGCACCCATGGCCGTATGTCTGCGCGTACATTGAGTCAAAAATAATTCGAGAGTTTCTTTTTTTTTCTTTCTTTGCGTGGGTCGTCAACAATTGCGTTGTCTTCCGAAAAAACAATGGAATTGCGGTCACCGCAGTTGAACTGCTCTTCTTCATCTACACCACGTTAAACGGAAAATCTCACCTCTGTACTTTTGTAGTAGGAAGTTAAGAAAAAAAGCAGTTATCCGCGGTTTCAGCATTCCAGAGGAAAGATAGCGGGTGGTGTCACGAGCGGTTGCTCTTGAGAGAAGTCTGTCTCCGGTGCTGTAAAAAGAAAGGGAAACTGTCTTGTGTTCTTGAATTACGACTTCGGTGAAAGCGTCTTCTTAGCTTCCCGCTGAGCAGTCATCGTTGAAGGCAAAAAACGGAAGAAGAAACTCTCGTAGCACACAAGGTGTTGGTGGGACTTAAAGCTACGTCTCAACAGCTTTATATAACACTCCTCACGTGTGAAAACTGCTTCTTTCTTTAGTAGCTCGCCGTGTCAAGACGCTACACCTTTGCCACTGACCTTGTCGTCTCAAATAAACAGGCGATCATCTGCTGTCTGCGAAATCGACAGCGTTTCTTCGTTCCCGAGCCTCCTCTCTCCTTTCCCACTCTTTCCACTCGAATCGTAGACTACTGCGTCTGTTTCCCCTCCTCTTTCTTTCCTTTTCCTTTGTTTGTTAACATAGTTATGAAAGCAGCAAGCATGTACAAGCAACTTGGGGTGCGTGGACTCCACGCGCTGGTTCTTCGATGTGCTGAAGTGCCTTCCTCCGTGAAAGCGGCGGATGCAGCGGTCCACCATTGCCTTCACCGCCACCTGCGCCGGTTGTCCTCCTCTTGCGTCTCCACTACGACAGCGCTTGCCTTCGCCACCCTCACGCCGCGGCGCTGCTTTGGCACCAATGACCCGACGAAGCCCACCGACACCGACGCCCCTTCCAGCACCGCCTCCGCCGATCTCAGTCAAAAGGACCTCATTGAACTGAACAAGGAAGCCTCTGAAGCCTTTGAAAAGGGTGAGTTTCTCGTTGCCATTGATGCATGGGAGAAGGTGGAACGGTCCAAGCAACACACACCGAACAGCCCTACGCTCATGAGCTGCCTCAACAACCTTGCCTGCGCCTACGGCGAGATCGGCGACAGCGTGCGCAAGTTGAAGCTGCTCGAGCGCTCGCGGGAGCTGGTGAAGGAGGTGTACGGCACCGACCACCCCCAGTACGGCATGGTGCTCTACAACATGGCCAGCGCGAAGGAAGAAATGGGGCTGTACAACGACATGAAAGCGCTGCTGGAGGAGTCGTTAGCCTTGCATGAGAAGCGTTTCAACCCCCGCCACGCCAAGGTGGGTCGTGTGCTGCTGCTGCTGGCCGCCGCGCAGGATCACCTCGGCGAGCACGACGCGCAGGTGAAGACGGCGGAGCGGGCGCACGAAATTGTGCAGCGGCACTGCGGCCCAGACCATGTGCAGACCACCCTCGCGATGATGACCCTCGGTCGTGCCTACGGCTCCGTGGGGCAGGTGGAGCGGCAGCTACAGCTCGCGCAGGCCGCCTTCAACATCCAGGAGAAGCGGCTCGGTCCGCGTAACCCGCAGTTGGCCATGACGCTAATGGAGCTGGCGGAGGCGCACAAGGCGAACAAGGACTACTACAATCAGCGGGCGTTGTTGGAGGAGGCGGTGGAGGTGCAGCGCCGCTCCTTTGGGCAGCAGCACACCCACCTCATCGACACGTACATCGCTTTGGGGGACGCCTGTGGATTGTTGGAGGACACGAAGATGCAGGCGCAGTACTACCTGGAGGCTCTCAAGGTTGCTCGACAGCGCTTCCAGGGCAAGCACATCGCCGTTGGCAAGGCGGCACTGAATGCTGCGCGTGCCTATCTCCTTCAGGGGAATATGGAGAAGGCGTCGCAGCTGCTGAGAGAAGCGCGCGCTATCTTGGAGCGCAACGTCAGCCCCGTTCACCCGCTTTCGAAACAGCTGGAAGAGGCAGCATCACAGCTCAAAAAAAAGGCGCAGTGAAAGCCTACACACACGTTTCACTACCCACACGCAACGCACAGGTGGAGTTCCCCGAGGCGTAAGAATCCCGGGGTGTATTGGTCGTGAGTTGGTTGTAGTAGCGATAGAAGTGGCGTTACAATGAAGCATCGAGTGGCGTACATGTGTGTGCGTATGAGCCGCTTTTGTTGTTATGGTATTCCCCTCTTTATTGATCACACAAAGGAAAAACAAGAATTCCGTTCCATAAATAAGTATATTTGAAAAAAAGGTTTTACGAGAAAAATTGAGGTGCTTGTGCAGCGCTGCGCATCAAACTTTGTGTTATCATTCGAACTGTGAGGCACCTCAAATCTGTTGCTGCATCTTATTTTTATTTTTGATGAATTCGTGTGCACCGCGTTACTTTGAACTCTACGGCAAAGGAAAGAAACTCCTGTTTTATTTTCCTCCCCTTTAATTCTCCTCTTGCGTCGGCACACCTCCATCGGTGTGTACTCTGACTATCTTCTCTTCTCAACGCGCAACCGGCCACGTCAGCAGCTATTTCTATTATTATTGTTGCTGTGAGTACGCAGCACTCTAGATCTCGTGCCTTCATTGCTTTAGACACCGGTTTTTGTTTTCCTAGCTATCAACGTGTTTTGGCGAAACGCATTTTCTCGTTCCTTGCTTACCTTTCCACCGCACTGTGGTGAGAAAGATACGTTTTTGAGTTACTATTATTATTGTTAATTAAAAAGGTAGCTGTTAAACGACGCTTGGACTGCGATGTCGGTCATTAAAATTGAGGAGGTCATCTCGACCACCAAGAAGGAGCGGGTGGCAGCCCACAGCCACGTCAAGGGGCTCGGTCTCAACCTGGATGGCTCCACAAAGGACATCGCGGACGGCTTCGTGGGTCAAAAGACGGCGCGCGAGGCGGCCGGCATCGCCGTGGATTTGATCCGGTCCAAGAAGATGGCCGGTCGTGCGCTGCTCTTCGCCGGGCCGCCCGGCACCGGTAAGACGGCGCTCGCCCTCGGCATTGCGAAGGAGCTGGGCCCGAAGGTACCCTTCTGTCCGATGGTGGGCAGCGAAGTGTACAGCGCGGAGGTGAAGAAGACGGAGGTGCTCATGGAGAACTTCCGCCGGGCGATTGGCCTGCGCATCAAGGAGAACAAGGAAGTCTACGAGGGTGAGGTGACAGAGCTGCGGGCGGAGGAGACGGACAACCCGCTCGGCGGCTATGGCAAGTCCATCTCGCACGTCATCATCACCCTCAAGTCGCAGAAAGGCTCGAAGCTGCTGAAGCTGGACGCGGCCATCTACGAGAGCTTGGAGAAGGAGAAGGTGTCGGTGGGCGACGTCATCTACATCGAGGCGAGCTCCGGGGCAGTGAAGCGCGTGGGCCGCAGCGACGCCTACATCGGCGACCATGACCTGGAGGCGGACGAGTACGTGCCGATCCCGAAGGGTGACGTGCACAAGAAGAAGGAGGTGATTCAGGACGTGACGCTGCACGACCTGGACATGGCGAATGCGAAGCCGAACCAAGGCCAGGACGCGCTCTCCATCGTGAGCAGTCTGGTGCGTCAGAAGAAGACGGAAGTGACGGAGAAACTGCGGCAGGAGATCAACAAGGTGGTGAACAAGTATATCGACCAGGGCGTCGCGGAGCTCGTCCCCGGCGTTCTGTTCATCGACGAGGTTCACATGTTGGACATTGAGTGCTTCACCTACCTTAACAAGGCGCTGGAGTCAACGCTGGCGCCTGTTGTGATCTTTGCAACGAACCGTGGCAGCTGCCGCATCCGCGGAACTGAGATTCGCGCCCCGCACGGCATGCCCACCGACCTGCTAGATCGTCTCCTCATCATCCGCACCTCCAACTACAACGTGAGCGAGATCACCTCGATTGTCGAGATCCGCGCGCAGGTAGAGGGGGTAAAGATTGCGGGGACGGCGGTAGTCAAGCTGGGCGAGATCGGAGAGAGCACCTCGCTGCGCTACGTGGCGCAGCTGCTCACCCCGGCGCTCATCATTGCGGAAACTAAGGGTCGCGAGATTATTGAGGAGGAGGACGTGGATATGGTGAATGAGCTCTTTAAGGACGGAAAGGCATCCGCGCGTCTTCTGCAGGATCACGCTGAGGAGTACGTCTACCAGTGATTTAATGAGCTAAGCAGGCGGGGCGTCGTTGGGGTGACGCAATTGGATAAAGGAAGGAGGAGAACATGGTGACGACAGAGAGAGAACAAGCGCCCCACCATAAGCTCCTCAAGTGCGTTGGTTAAGTCTTTCTTTTTATATATTAAGAGTTCTGTGATGTTTATAGTGTGCTAAAATGCAAAGAAAGTGAAGAAGCAACTGACCCCATTGCACCCCTTCTCCCTCTCCTCAGCAGCGAAGCCGATTTGACTTTACTGAGGAAGTGCATGTTTGTCCTGCCGTGCTGCTCGTTCACGACGCTCACGATTAAGGCATTCAGCACGGTGTTCTTGTTTTCTTCTTCTTCCTTGCCCACAACACCTTTTTTTCCTCCCAACACTCCTGTGCTCCTCATCGTCTTTTATTTTATTTGTTTTGTTTTCTCCATCGCACACGAACTTATTTAGCCCTGTTTGTAAAATAGGAAGGCGCTCCGCCAATGCACGCGTCCCTGTGAGAGACATCCGTTCTGAGAAATCTGCTCGCGAGAGCTTCCCGTCAGAAGAAGCAACACACACAACACTGTTCTCTGTCATGCTTGAGTTTTTCCTGACCGCACAACCGGCCCGCCGCATTGTGTGCCGCAACGAGACCACTTATGTGTACTTTTGGCCCTACCTGTTCACGCGCGAGGTTCCCGGGGCTCGTCCCCTGAGTCGGTGGGCCGCGCGTCGTGGCGCCGCCGTGCACGGAGCCGTCCGTCTGCAGCCGAGCGACAACGCCGTCGCACCGCAGCAGTGTTACCTGATGGTCACCCGACCCGTCGAGCAGGGCCGCGCGCTCATCTCGCTCCCGCCTGCCCTCGCCCTCGGCGTCTCCTCCACCGAGGCCAAAAAAGGCTCCTTTGCGGGGCGGTACAACCCACTGGAAAGCCTGGCGCAGCTGCTGGCGCGCGAACTGCACAATCCTCGCAGTCCGCACCGCCCTTACCTGGAGTTTCTCTACGACCTGCACAACACTGCCACGGAGGAGGAGCAAGAGGCACTTCTAGCGAGTCTGCAGTACGGACGCGCTGGTACCCTAACGCAGCAACTGGAGGCAATGTACGGCGGCAACACGTTGCAGGCCCGTGGCGTGGCCAACGCGCCGTTCCTCACCAAGGAGGAGCTCGTCTCGCCGAGTCAGCGGGTAGAGTGGGCGCGGCTACAACAAATGCGGCGGCGGCTGGAGCAGAGCGTGCCGCACTTTGCCGCCAAATCCACGTCCTGGGCGCTGTCGATGGCGCTGAGTCGCTCCATGGAGGACGACGACGAGGGCCGCACCATGTACCCGATCATCGACTTCTGCACCCACAGCTTCGCCCCGAACGCGGGGGTGGTGGTGGATGGACAGGAAAACGCAAAGGTGGTGCGGCCCGTGCAGTGGACGGAGACGGACGGCGCTGGCCCGTGTGTGCATCTTGTGACGCTTCGTCCGCTGCAAACGGGTGAGCGGGTGACGGTGCGATGGCACGCGAGGCCGGCCACGACGCAGGAGGACGCCGAGTTTTGGCGGCTGCGCTTTGGGTACGTCCCCAGTGAAGGAAACAACGCAAAAGCAAAAAGATAGTTGGTGAAATCGTGACCGGTCTCTTTTAAATTTAGTAATACAGTCGCGCTTTGGTGTTGCTGCTGTGTGTTGCTTTGCTGTTCACCGCTGCTTTTATGGTTGTCATGCGTACCATCTCTTCACCTAGTTACGTATACATACGTTTGTTGTAGAAGTATTCGCTCTCTTTTCGACTGGCTTCCGCCTTCGTGGTGTGCGTGTGTGAGAGCGGAAAACGTGTGTGTCCTCCGCGTTTAACCATCACACAGAGTTGAGGGAACACATTTTTGTTCTTTTTCCGATGCCTTCGTGAGACTCCGTTAGTTGCCTGTGTGTGCGTGCCGGTGTGCGCCGCATCTCCCTCCTTCAGTTCATTCTTCGAAAATCTGAATGTCTCCCTCCTCCTTCCTTCTCCATTACCGGCCACGGCAATCAGAAGTCAGCGAAAACTTACATACATATCCTGCCACTCTTGTGCGCCGTGTCACAAGATTGAAGCACCAAATCAAAAAAACTAACAACACTTTTTTCCTTGTTTTACGCAACCGCGATAATTTCTCCCACAAGCGAATCGACGGCACCGTTTCTTCTCCTTTGCCCGGCAGACACCTTCTTTACCTCGGCTGAAGTTGAATCAAAACACACACGCAAAAAGAAAACCGAACTGTTCATCTTCGCTGTTGTCTTCTCGTTATAATGCAGCAGTCTTCGTTTGAGGTGGCCGTGAGCAGAAACAGCCAGCACTCCTTCGTCACCGTCTCGCAGAACTATCTGAACAGTGTGTTGCAGCCGCTCTACAGCGGGCATCTGCCCCCTGCGGTGCCGCTGCGCATCACCGGCCAAAATGGCAAGGACATCTACGTTGGCTGTCTCACCGCCAACCCGCATAATCTGTCCAAGTTCAAGATACTCTTCCCGCTTACCCTGTGCACCGACTTGGGGCTGAGTGAGGGCGAGCTTGTGGAGTGTGTGCCGCTCTCCAACGCCCCACGCGCGACAAAAGTTCTTGTGGCCCCTCTTACGGTGGATGACAGCGAGGTGGTGGAGCAGAACGCGCTGCGCATAGAGAACTTGCTGCTGCGCCAGGTGCAGGTGGTGTTCCCGTCCATGATCATCTCCGTCGCCATCTACGCCGGCGTGACGGCGAAAGTGATCGTCACGTCGATCGAGTGCGGGGCGTCGGAGGAGAAGCTGCGCAGCGGGTGTGCGACGATGCACGAGGGCACGCACTTTGTGATCGCCACGCGTGTGCGACGCGAGCTGGCGGATGCGGCCGCCGGCAACGACGCCCCGCCGTTGTGGGCCTTCGTGCGTGGGCGGCCGTCGCCGCGGGCCTCGGCGCAGCCTCGCGGTGACGCTACCGCTGCTGCAGTCGCGGCCGCTGGTGGAGAAGGAGGGACGGTGAAGGTGGGCAGTGCGATGGCGGAAAACTACCACTGGAAGAACGGCACCGTCCTCGGCGCCCTCGACTGCGCGATGGTGGCCACGCTGGACAAGGAAGACTTGACGCCGGGTTTCCTGCGCACGTATTTGAAGACGGTGGTGGTCTCCGTCGAGGAGGTGCGCACGACGGGTGAAGATGGAAAAGACGAAACGGACGTGTGCGAGCTGGATTTCCTGGCGCAGGCCACCAACGTCCTCCTCACCCCACATGCCATCGACGCCCCAGCAGCAACGGCGGCTGCCGAGACCACCGTTGAGGCGCAAAACGACGTCACCGAGGCGGCGCAGTCGCCGCTTATGTTGCCGTCCACTGCACTGAGCTTGGACGACGTAGCGAAGGTGCACGGCAGCGTCGCGCACGAGCTGCGGCAGCACCTGCTCGCCGCCCTCCACCAGTCGGCCATGCCGCACTTCGCCAACTTACACCACAACAACGTCCTTCTCTGCGGTGGAAAGGGCTTTGGCAAGACGACGGTAGTGCGGGCGGTCTTGAGCACGTTGCCGGACGTGCACACCGTTTCGCTCGAGTGCGGCAAGACGAAGTCCTTCTCCGCTGATGTGGCGAAGGCGCTGACGGAGTGCGTGCTGTGCAAGCCCGCCGTGCTGGTGCTGGAGAACTTCGACAGCATCGCTCCCGCGCAGCAAGAGGGGAACGTGGCTGCCATGTCCGCTATGACGCAGGCCACGCTGGAGTGCACCCTGACACGCTTCTGCTACCAATTCTCGGTCCGTCCTGCCGGTGCGGTGGTGGTGCTGGCGACCTGCTCCAGCCGCGACGCCGTGCACGAGTCGCTGCGCTCCGCGTACTGCTTCCGACAGGTGTTGACGCTGGAGTCGTTAAACCGCGCCTCGCGCACCGTGCTGGCGACGCAGCTGTTCCCGAGTGCCCCGAGCGAGGAGGTGGCGGCGGCGGCGGCGCTGATGGACAACTACACGCCGTTCGATGTGAAGCAGCTGGCGTCGCGCATGCGGGCGAAGCTGGCAGCGGACCCGAGCCTGTCCCTGCGCGCGTGCGCCGAGGCGTGCGTCGCGTCCTTCACACCGCTGGCCCACACGGGCATCAGCTTCCTGAAGGGCGACAAGGTGTCGTGGGAGTCCATCGGCGGCCTGGAGGAGGCGAAGAAGGTGCTGTACAACACCCTGGTGCTCCCCATCAAGCACCCCCAGCTGTTTGCGCGGCTGCCGCTCAAGACGCGCAGCGGGATCCTTCTCTACGGCCCGTCGGGGTGCGGCAAGACGTTCATCCTCGAGTCGCTCATCAACGCGGAGAATTTGCACTGCATCGTGATCAACGGGCCGGAGGTGTTTGGCAAGTACATTGGGCAGAGTGAGCAGAAGATCCGCGACGTCTTTGAGCGGGCGCAGGCGGCGGCGCCGTGTGTGGTGTTCTTCGACGAGTTCGACTCCGTCGCCCCGCAGCGCGGCGCCGACGACTCCGGCGTGACGGACCGCGTGGTGAACCAGCTGCTGTGCTATCTCGACGGCGTGGAGGGCCGCAAGGACGTCTTTGTCGTGGCGGCGTCGAGCCGGCCAGACCTGATCGATGCGGCGCTGCTGCGACCCGGGCGCCTGGACAAGGCGGTGGTGTGCCCGGTGCCGAGCGAGGACGACCGCGTGGCCATCCTACGCAGCCTCCTGAGCAAGACGTCGGCCCAGTTCAGCGACGACGAGCTGCTGCAGGTGGCGCAGCGGACGGAGAAGTGGACGCCGGCCGACCTCTCGGCGATGGTGTCGTCGGCGAACACGCTGGTGAACATGCGCTTCATGGAGAACCTCACGCAGCAGGCGGCGGCGCGCAGCAAGGGTGCGGGCGGTGGTCTACTTGGCGGCGACGGGGAGGAGGACGGCTTTGTCATCGCCAACCTCGGCGGCGGCGTCACGCGCGAGAAGGTGAGTGACGCGCTGAAGCCGCTGGCGCAGGCTGCTGTGGCGGGTGGCGCAGCGTCGGGCAGGGCAGCGCTGGCGGCGGAGCAGATGACGATGGATGACCTCTGGAAGTCCGTGGACACGACGCGGCCGTCGCTGTCGGAGAAGGACATCCAGAAGCACGAGCGCATTCACGCGTTGTTTTCAAAAGGCAAGACCATTCCGCCGCCCAAGCCGCCCGGCACGCGACTGGTGACCCGATAAAAGCAACAACAACAAGCGCTGTGGTTGTGGCGAAGGAAACATCCTGTGGTAGTTTTTGTTCCTATCCTGTTAACGCTGTGCTTTCTATCCTCTAATGGTAAACCGAAGAGCGAAGATCGAAACGGAAATGCATGCGTGGGATGCGCAAGACTCGCCTTGCATGTGACACGCGCCGTACACGTCTGTTCATCAGCTGTGAAAGAACCGCTAAAAATGCCGGACGTTGTCTTTCGCCTGCGCTTTTGACTTTCGTTTTCTCTCTTCTTCGCGCCGCCGTCTCTTCTCGCTTCGCACAGAAAAGCTCCTCCCGTTGGATTCGAACCAACGACCTGTAGGTTAACAGCCTAACGCGCTGCCGACTGCGCCAGGGAGGATCTGAGGAGCCGCATTTTTTAGCACTTCGATATGCTCCGTTGTGGGACCTGAGAGTGAAAACGGGCCGCTAGGGGAATTGAACCCCTGACCTCCCGCACCCGAAGCGGGAATCATACCACTAGACCAAGCGGCCATGTATCGAGCTTCCGTGAGCAAGGAGACTCACTTGCGGTGTATATTATAACTCCTGCTCTTCAGGACAGTAAGCTTGTTGGCCGCTTAGCACAGTGGCAGTGCACCACTCTCGTAAAGTGGGGGTCGCGAGTTCGATTCTCGCAGTGGCCTTGCTTTTTGTCCCGCAACGCACGACACCTTTCTCGCTGACAAGCGGACGATTTCGAATACGGTCGTAACCTTCTGTAGCTCAATTGGTAGAGCATGTGACTGTAGAGTAAGCAGGTATCACAGGGTCGCTGGTTCGATTCCGGCCGGAAGGACACTCTTTTTCACGCGGCGGAGAGATAACAAGTGGAGGAGTTAGAGCCCGGCCCTGCTACGGTGCGAGTCCTCCCTGGCGCAGTCGGCAGCGCGTTAGGCTGTTAACCTACAGGTCGTTGGTTCGAATCCAACGGGAGGAGCTTTTTCTTGACAACACCAACCCGCGCAAGGCCCGACGAGCCAAGAAAACGCAAAAGCCGGCTCCCCCCCCCGCTCTCGCCGATTTCGTTGTTTTTCTTTTCCGTCCCAAAGAAGCTTTTCATTTCCCATCGTCGCCAGTACAGAGTTCATTATTGTTCTTCACCGCTTCACCCCCCACACTTCTTGCGATAAACACTGCGCATTCGCAAGCGCTCGCGCAGAAAGGGAAATGCAGTTCCGACAAACGCGGAAAACAAATATGCGACGCTTTTGAAGTTCATCCCTCCTGTTCGCAAACTCAGAGCGAATAACCAAAATTCTTGTGCTTCATGAAGAGGAGCCTATCTACCGCGAGAGCTGTTGTGACCGGCCTCCCGACCGAGAAGAAGAAAGGTTTTCAACTACGCCTTTGACGGATGAGCTTTACCATCGGATTCAAAAGAATAATACGCAGGGAACTAGTTTCGACTGCACCTCAAACCCCTTTTTTACGCCTTCGTTCTTCTTTCTCCATCAGATGCTATTCTTCTTTCATAATCAGTAGCCACACACAGAAAACATCTGACACAAAGCTTAAAAACAAACAAAAAAGGAAAACATGAGTATCTTTCCTCGCAATCTACAATGAACAGTGAACAGGAAATTCTGGCAGTGCTGTGGCGCAAGGCAAAAAAGCCGTCACGCAACGCTGCAACATTAACACACAATATAGGAGTAACGTTCACTTTCCTCGAAACGCAATGGGACGACAAAGCAAGGCAAATTATCGGTGCGCTCGTTGCGGTCAATGCGAGTCGCATGCACACCACCATCTGGGCGGCGTTATTCCAGCAGCTGCGAGAAACCGATACCCCCAGCATTAAAGTGTACATCCTCAAACAGTTTGCAAATATCTGCTGGACTGTGCCGCTTGCGCAAGGTGCAAATGCATTTCGTGCCTTTGCATTGGAAGTACGGCCGCTTCTTTCGGATGTTCAAGTAGTGACAAATAGCACATTTCAAAGCCATTTCTCCACCATTGTTTCGTTCCTGGAGAATTTCGCGGAAGAAGGATTATCGCTCGAACTGTTTAACATCCTCTACGCTGACTTGGTGGAATGGAAACGAGTCGACGCAATTCGTGCTGTTTCGAACGCAACTGCTGTGTTAGTGTTGCGCATTCCACATTGTCCAACCGTGGAGACGCTTCTCCCACGTGCAAAGCAGGAAATGGAGCTTTCCGGCTACATAATTCTCGTTGAAACACTTATTGCTGCGGAGAACAGTGGCACCTGTAGACGAAATCCGAAACGCTTCCGTTTCTTCTGCGGCGAAGTGGACGACGCACTACGCATAATCCTGCAGGCCATCAACGAAAATTGCAAATCTATTCCTCCATGTGTAAGTGCCTATCGACGGCTCAAAAACGTAGACGCAACTTGGGAATCCACGTATGCCACTGCGTTTTCGAATGCAATTTTACACGAATTAGAGGCAGAGAACGCAAACGTGCTGCTCACCTGTCCGTTTTTGCAGTTTCTGCAGTCCACGTCTCACAATTGGTGGAGCGGCAAGGGCACAATCTGGAAACTCACTGGCAGTACTGATCCTTTTGTGCGCGCTGACGCTTTCCTCGCGCTTTCTAGCAGGTCGCATGTTCTCGACACTTCTGAGAAACGGCTCACCATCGCCGAGCTGATGGAGAAGCTGTTTCACTTTATCGGAGAAAACTGCAGCTACAGCATCGTCGCGATTCTGAAGTTTTTGAGGGCGCTAGTGTTCAACTCCGATATACCGTCTTCGGCGCAGCAACTGTATCTTGGGAAGGTGCTTCACATTTGTTGCCGCTACGGAAAGGAGTTTAGTAACGACACAGCTGCTCAACTCGAGCTGCTAAATCTTTTTTCCGCGACTTCCGTTGCACCGGAGGCTGTACAAAAACTGGCACTAAAGCTTTTTCTTCAATCGAACGATCGCACTGTCGCTGCAAGCGCGTTCAAAGTTCTTGTTGGTCTTTCAGCATTGTGCAAACCAGACGAAGAGACGCTAGGTTTCAAGTACTTTGGCTCGCTCGATGACTTTTTCGACGGCGCAGTTTATGCAGAGCAAGAAGAACCCAACGAACGGTCTCTCTCTTTCGCAAACTGCATGCCGTGTTATGAAACTCTTTCCGCAGTTGTGCATTGTCGGTTTCTTCAATTGGCTGTTAACGAATCGAATGCAGGGTTCAACTACATTGTTGCCAGTGACGCTGTGAAACACCTTTGCGGCGTAGTTGATATGCGAACCCGCTCCGTTTTCGTCTCCCAGCACTCGCCACTGACGATTCTATCACAAATTCTACTTTCGCATAGCGCAATATCGAGCGATGCCTACATCGCAATAATTCAGGCAGCTTCGGCCTATGTAGGTCTCGAAGAATGGGAGACGAGTGCAAATGTAAATTGCGTTGCTCGCCTGGTGCAGCATTCTTGGAGCACTCTAGTGAACTGCGCTGCCGCGCTGTTTCCGGAGTTTTCTCCCTCTGTTGAAGCGCCAGCATGTCGTTTCTTTCGAAATGATGCCACGCCTCTTCATCTTCACGAACTGATAATACAATGTAAGGACGTAGCACTGTCGAACGAAGTGCCCTTCCATTCCAGTGTTTTTTTTGACATTATAGAGAGCAACATTTGTCTGCTCAGTAACTGCATAACCGCATTAAAAGATTCACCTCTTTTCGTAGATGAACTGTTTTACATGCTGGATGAAATTCTTAGATTCAGTGACACTCTTTTTCATTGTACTCCAAAGCGTACTCTTTGTTTCCTCACAACGACTTTTAAAACCATCCTAACTTTCAGTGCCGCAAATGAATCAGATCCGCACTTTATGAAACGATGCACAATTCATTTTGCAAACTGTTGTAGTTCCCTTGTCACTCGCGCCATTACGCTGGATTTTCTGTCTTATTGCCCTGATCTGTGTGATTTTTTTGGTTTATGCCTCCAGCTGGATTCCGGCAAAAACGGTGGAATTCTACCAGAGCTTGTTGCAAATAACTGGAGTATATTCGCCCACTTGTTTTCTTTCTGTGGCAGTGAGTTTGTTGGTTACAGCAACAGCGACGAAGGAAGCGCTATATTTTGTATTGTGCGGCTTATTCGCTCGTTGTGCTGGAGCTCTTATTTTCCACAAATCGCGCAAGTTATTTCGCTGAACGATGTGCGCAGAGCAGCTAGTTCTTCTCGAAAATGGAAGTGGTTTGCAGAAAAGATGGAGTGCTATCAAATCATTTCCGATGTGCAACTGGCTTTTGAGAAAAGTGAGAGCAACACAACGGATGTTGTGGCTCAGTGTCTTTGCAAGCATAGTTCCTCGAAGAACTTTTTTGATTATTTTGAAAGTGTAATTGATTTATTTAACGTTAGCGGCGTGGAAACTCAACGCAGAATAAAAAAAACACTTTTTGCTCAAAACACTGGTGAAGGTTTTGTTTCCCTTGCGGCACTTGACAATGCCTTCATTTCTTCAGCCGTGGAATTTGTTTTGGTCACACCCGTTGAGGAAGTTATTTTGAAAACACTTTTATTAATTGTTTCGGAAAGTGAACAGGTAGATGTTTCGCCTCTTGAGTTTTACGTTGCCGATGCCGTTTTGGGCACATCCGGTGAGCTTATCAGAGAAATTATTGAGAACTACCGTTGGGGATGGATCTGGGGGACAAAAACTGTCAAAATGCTGTCCAGTGGTGTTTTGAAACGCCAGGACACACCTCTCGGCCACTTCGTAAAACGGCTTTCTCAGTTGCCACCAAAACACCCGATTGTTGTAGACGGTCACAGGTTTTTATCGAATGATTCTGGCCCAAAAACCTTTTCTGTGCAAAACCAGCTGTTTCCTGGAATTGCAACCATTAGTTTACTATTAATCTCCCCAGATGACAGTTTTATTGTAAATAACAGCGTCGAAGAAATACTTGCTAGCGGCAGCCTCTCGGCACTGCAGATACTTCATCAGCTTTTTGTCACGCACGATGATTTTGAAGTTTTATCTTCCCCCCAAGTCATTTTTCTTTTTGCAAGACACATTTCTGTCGTTCGATCTGGTGACATGCTTTTATGGGATGTTTCGGAGTGGATCTCACTTCTCCGCTCGTGGGTTTCGGTGACACTCGCAACGCAACCGGAATCAGAGCGGTGGGGATGGCAGCAATTAAGTTGCTGGATACTTTTTTATCGCGTGTACAATCATCTGTACTCTATGGCCAAGAGCGGTCACCCGAGGTACCCGAAGGAAGGTGGAGTACAGCTCTTTGAGGAACTTCGCAGAATTTACTTGAATCTTTCAAACTGTTTTCTTTGCTGCAATGCCAACAGCGTAGACCAAGTTGCACTGTTTACTGTTCGCTATGCGCTAAAAAATTCTTCGTTTTTTGAGAACGGTGGGATTTATGATGACATTTTTTGGTGCATTGCCCGCACATGTTTGGAAGCCGTGTGGATGGTGTTAAGTAGTGAGCAATGTGCTTCTTTGCAAGATCCGGAAGTGGTCGAGTTTTTGTGTCGCGTACAAGGAAAAATTGGACTTCCGCTGCACTTGCAGCGCAGAACACACAGGATTATTTCCGGGTGGCTTCACAAGTGCGACGTCAAGAGTACTGATTATGAACCGGACGCGCAACGGCACGCACTTTGGCTTGTCAGTAGCTTTGGACAGGGCCTATACTCGCCTTCAGCGACGGAAAATAATATGGAGAGCGCAGCAACGCAGGGAAGCCGCAGCCTTGGCTACGAGAGGCAACAGACAGCTGCAACATCTCCTGCTTTTCTCTCGGACGCGCACGTAGATGGTAAAGCAAACGACTGTTTTTCCTTCCGTCGCGCTGTTGCACTTAATCTGTTGAAGTTAGCGCAGAAGGCTCTTCGTACACCCACGCAAACCCCACCGTCCATGGTTTTTGACGTGTTGACAGTATTGCGCGGCATCTCGCATTTGACAGCCGTTTCCTCAGTTTCAATCCCGCTGGAGGGAACCGTGAACGAGGTTGAGCAAATCTACCTAGTCATAAAGGATTTTGTCGCGGCCGTCTCTCCGTTGAATCCCAGCGCCTCTTTGCAGCCCGCAGCACACTGCCTCTGCAATTTGATGGATGAGTTTGTTAGACCACGGCGCGCTTCAGGCTTCAGCGACGAATATTCTCTGTCGCTTGTCGCTGCGACACTGAGCGGAACGCTTGCTTCTTGGTTGCACAGAGGCGCTTCGCTATCGGCACCGCCGGCTCAAGTCCCGTGCACTTTGGCGGTGGTTTTGCCCTATCTCGTGCGCCTCGATCTCCCGCTCTATACAACAGCCCTGCAGTGTGTTGAACTTCTTGCTGAATGGGGTGCGAGCGTAGAGGTCGTCGCCGTGCATAACGTTTTGCTACCACGGTTTGTGGAGGACTTGGTTGACATTCAGTGGAATTCGCCCATGGCCGCAAGTTGGAACAAAGCGCTACTTTCTTTTTTGGGGCACGTTGTTTCTTGTGTGCGCGACGGCAAAGAGCAGCTCTCTCGCCGGGTGTGGGAGGGTATGTGGCAAGGCGCGGGCACCTCCGATGCGTGCCACAGTCAGGACGTTAAAGAATGGGTTCAGCTTACGCTGCGGCAGCTGGTTCGTGACCTCATTCCCAAATCGCCGCAGTGGGAGCTATGTCGCCTCGTCATTCTTGGCACTCCCATTCAGCGAACGGCCTCGAAAGCGGACGTGACTGTTCAACATGAACTGGAAGCAAACGACGCCCAGTTGTCGTTTCGCATCGCAGCGGACCTGGAGGAAAGCTGGTGGCTCGCCCTGTTGGCCGAGACGCAGGCAGAGTTTGCGTTGAACGCGGCAAACGCGTTGGATGCGGACAGTTCTCACTCTCTCCTGTTCGAATTCGGAAAAGCACTTGACTCTCTCTTTGACTCGAGCAGAAGCGGCGTCGCGAGCGTGGAAGAAGTACAAAACTGCTGCTTGCTGCGAGAACGTGTCAGCACGGCTCTTTTGTCTTCAACCGAGGCGGCTCTGGCCGCTTTAAACCACTTCACTTTTTCCAACTTAGACCGACGGCGTGCTGTACTCAACGAGTTGCGCCGGATGGTCATCAACGAATCTCAGCCGCATCCGGTGTCGGACATGCTTACGGCTTCGTGGGCCGACGTCTACTTCGACATCCTCTTTGAGCGCGCAACGTGCGTTGACGAGGGACTGTGGGTCGCTTGCGCGCTAGCTGCCGTGGAGGTTGGCGGAAGTCAGCTGGATTGGGTCATCCCAGCGCTGCAGTTGCTGATTGCCGCGAGCTCAACGCGATGGAAGCGCAGTTTTCTGCGCCATGCAGGACAGTTGGCGAAGCGCGACGAAACCCAAGGGCGAGTGCGCAGCTTTTTTGTCGGCGCAACCGACAGACTTGCGGCCTCGCAAGACCCGTCTGCTGTGTGGAAGGCCGAGTTACTGGTGGAGGTGACATTTGTTTTTACCGCCTGAATGCCAAAGAAAGACGTCAGGGCCGAATATTGGCAAACCAGACTCTCTTCGATATTATTATTTTTATTCTATAGCTTGCGTTACGGAAACGCAAAGCTCAGCGGAAAGCTGCTCCTTTTTGAGAGGACACAACAGTGAAGCACTTTTTTCCAAAGCGAAAGAATTCCATCTTTTTATCTGCTTGCCATTTATGAAATTAGTTCTAATAGTGCCAACGGAAACGAAAGCATCCGTCGCTTTTGAACTGGCTCCGATGTCGCCCGGGTATTGGTTCCGATGGCGTTCTACAAAGGGTCATTTAATGGAGGTGTCGATCTGCATTTTTGCCATTTCACACCGTTGAATAGTTTAAGCTACCGGCACTCCACACTGCGAACGATTGGAATAGTAGTAGTAATAATAGTAATAAAAAGACAAGAGGATGAACAAAGCAATCGCTCCTGCCTTTTTTTTTTCTATCAAGTGAAATGCTGCATCTCCCTCTTTTCAAGATGAGAATGCCTTTTTTTTTTACCTTACAGGCTCTTCGTCTTCTGCTTCCCTTTTCTTTTTCTGGGTACTGAGCTCGACGCTCTTCGCTCACTCGGGCAAGGACACTTCATATCGTTAAGAGTGGGTTTCTCGTAACCCAACAACAGTAACAACAGAAGACAACGCGACACGTAAGGTCATAAGTCGCTTTCATTATTCTTAAAGATGAGCAGCTTGGAGAATGCAAAACCCGAGGATGCGTCGAACAGTGTTCAAAAGAGTACAACGACTGTATCGTCGGAGAAGGTCAGCACGCCGCCTGGACTGATGTGGACGCGCGCGGGTATCATCGCACTTGTGTCTGTGGTCTCGTGGATTACGATTAGCTACTGCTCCAACGTCTACTTTGACCGCGATTCGGCCTTTCACGACGCTCTCAAGTGCACAGAAGGGGTGCTGAACGAGCATGTCGATCAATTCTGGCTGCTGAATGGCACTCTGCTGGGTTCTACTCGTATTGGTCGTCTCGTACTCTGGGACGCGGACTTGGACATTGGCGTACTGGTGCCAACGCCGAGCGACTTTGACAAGGCATCAAGCGCTCTTGACGCTGAGTGCTTTGGACACAAATCGGTGATTAAGCACGGTACGTACAATCCATCACTGCGTGTGTGGCGGAAATGCACGCCACGCATCTGTGCCGAGTTTGTTGAAACTACCTTGGTGGACGGCACCGCGAGGACGGGGGAGGGGGAGTCGGAGGAGTCTTTCTTATTTCCTCTCCAGTCGTGTACTGTTTCAGGCGTCGAGGCACACTGCCCGAAGAATTTCAGCTTCTACCTCGCGCAAGCCTTCGGCCAAGATTGGCTGACGACGCCGCTTACCAAGTTGTTTTGATCTGTTAGAATGGGTCTTGCCTGTGTTGTTGATTTCTTATACCATCATTTTTCCTGAAGTGAATTTGGAAAAAAAATGTGGTTAGCGTCTGCTTTTATAAAAGCACACACGGCGAGCCATGTCTTTGTTGTGTGCGCTTTCTCCTTGCATTACGATCCGTGGTTCACTCATCAATGGTTGCAAAGGCAATGTCCTCAGGTACTGCAAGCAGGCTCGATGAAGAAGGGATACACGGTGGGGGACTCACGAAGCACACTTCACCGTTGCAGCTCTCATTCTCACAGCAGCTGAACCGCACAAATAAAAAATGAAACATCAACAGCAATGACACGTCTGTAGTCTTCACACTCTGCATTCCTCGTTCAATGCTCAAGGGCTAAACACTTTGGGTTCAGATGGTTCTCACTGGCACCATTATCAATGCTAAAAATGGGTGCAAGGGGTTTATAACTGCTCGCGTCTTCGTCCATTCGTTTTGACGTCAGCGATGCAGTCCATAATCATACCGCTTTATAAAACAATCGCAAGTGCGCTTCTCTGCGAACGTTGTAAAAATAAAGAGGACCTTTTTTTCTTTTTGCTTCACCCGATCTCCGAGTCGTTTGCGCAAGCTTAGTATCCCTCTCTTGTTACTGCCCCTCCTTTGTCGACTTCTTGATTGTTCGCCCTTTTTTGTGTCACGGAGCTACTTGAAACTTTGAAACTTACAAAGGCTTCGGCGTACTTGGCCACTGCTCGCGTTTTTTTTCTCTTTTCTGCGTAATGAGTAGAGACGCCTCGCCGGCTGTGTGGATCGGCACGCCGCAGCGCGGCCGATCGCTGGAGGATATACTGGACCCGTACACTTCCAAAATTGGCGGACAAGCGACTTGTTTTCGCGTCGGGAGCACCCCGACGGAGCGCCTGGATGCGGCCAAACTGAGCAAATACTTCCAGTGTCCGCAGTGCAAATCGACGGAGCGGGTCTCCCTTTTGTGTCAGGTTTACGCCCCACTGGAGGTGTACGATCGTGTCCTCTACGTACTCACTTGCGCCGCCTGTGCACGGCGTCCGGCTGCCGGGCCATCAGGCTCTCGCACCGTTCCAGCAGCCGCGCCACCGCCAGGCGCGGGAAAGAAGAGCGGCCTCGCTGCTGTCGCTGCCGCGAAGTCGCTTGTCAGCTTTTGCTTCGCGGTGCGTAGTCAAAACTTCAGCCGGGATTTTTTTTTGGAGCTGCAGCAGCAGCAGGAGCGTACGGCGGCTCAGCAGAGCGAAAACGCGCCGACAGCCAAGACGGAAACGGAGGCACAGCTCTTCGACGAGGGCGACGGCGACTGGGGGGACGGCACGGGAGACTGGGGGACCGACAACGGCGACGTCGTCGCTGCGGCACCACCGGCCGCCTCCCCATCGCCTGTGGCTGAGGTGAACACGACCGACGCAGTGGAGGAGCAGGTGTCTTACCCGATTGCTGGGCGCGCCACCGTCGTACCGGTTAAAGGGACGCTGTACACAGACGGACTCCCACTGGACCTTTACGTGGAGCCGGCGCGAGCGATGACCAAGGAACTCTCGATCGAGGAGCAGCTGGCGGTGGCGGAGCGCATGTATGGCGACGGCGCCACGGTGGACACGAGCGGTTTCGAGGAAGATGACGAGTCCCCGACGGAGACCTGTGTGCGGGAGTACCTCGAGGCGATAGAAGCGAATCCCTCGCAGTGTGTGCGGTGGTGCCCGGGTGGTACGCCGCTGCGGACGTCGTTGTCGGCCATCGGCGTGAACGGTGCCGCAAGCCCGCCTCCGTGTCCCGCCTGCGGTGCACCTCGGCAGTTCGAGATGCAGCTAACGGCGCCGATGGTGTACTACCTCACCAAGCATATTGGCGAGGCAAACAATGCGACGCTGCACTTTAGAAACGTTTTGGTGTACACGTGTAGCAAGCACTGCTACGCAGCCACACAGAACCAGCCGTACTTACCGGAGTACGTGGTTGTGGAGGAGGAGCTTTAGTATTATTGCCAAGCCCTGTGACTCCGTGCTCTTTTTTTTTTTGATAATTCATAATTAAGCCTCCGGCGTAAACGCGAGTAACTCCGATTGAAAGTCAACGAATAGCGAAAGCACGTAAAATATATTGAAGAGACCTTACGATTGAGAGACAGCTTCTGCACCCTAGCGGAGAAGCGATACGATAAAGAAAGGAGGTGTCACAGTTTCGGGCACTTGAGCGCTGGCAGCTGAGGCAACCCACAAGCTTTTGTCGTCATATTCCTGTTACCCACACCACCACCCACCTGGGTTAGTCGTTAATGAAACGAATTCTCGCCAAGTACTCTCTTTTCTCTTTACCTTTTGTTTAATGCCGGTTTCTTGCTGGCTTTTGCTTTTCTCGTCTGCACGGCAACATTCTGTTGTCCAAACTGTGCGCACGCTCGCTGAAGAAATCCGAGGAGACTCGATTTCTCTCCACAACCCGGTTGTTCATCTGCGTAGCGGATCCCCATCTCGTTTTGGCCTCTTCTTGGATTTGAAGAGATCGTTTTTGTTTTCATACATTCTTATTATTAATGCTATTTGGGGCAACCTGTGCGACAACACTTGTCCGGTACTGACTTCTCACACACACATACATATATATACATATTCCTTCTTTTTCCTCAAAACAATTGTTTGCGTCGGGGCTGCTTAGCTTACGTCTTTTTTTTTCTGAACGAAAACCGTCAATACAGACTCAAAGGACTTTTTACTTCGTCGTTTGCTGCTCAAAACAGCATAGCCAAATAGCAGCTACAACAGAACACGAACGGCTCACACCCATGACGGATTTCGAAGAAGTGATTCTGCTCAACGATAAAGCTGCGTTGCTGCAGTTCTTTTCTGCGGCGCCGAAAAATGCGGTGAACGGCGTGAACGGTGAGGGCTTCACCCCTCTCTACTTCGCCTGCATGAAGCCGTCGGTGTCCCTAAGCACCATTGAGGAGCTCATCCATCTCGGCGCTAGCGTCGACGACAGGGCCACCGACGACGAGACACCGCTGTACATCAGCGTGTACAACCACCGCAGTGACGTCGCCAAGTACTTGCTAGGCCTACGCGCGGATGTGAATGCCACCAACGGCGCCTTGAAGGAAACGGCGCTGCACGTCGCTGCGCGATTCGGCTATGGCGATCTCGTTACCCTTTTGCTTGGTGCCGGTGCGGATCTGAACGCGCGCAACGTAAGGCAGGAGACCCCGCTGTTTGCGGCTGCCGAGGCAGGGTGGCACGAGACGGTGTATCTGCTGCTCAACGCCGGTGCCAACACAACCCTCACCAACGAAGACGCCAAAAGCGCACTTTACATCGCTTCAGAGAAGGGATTCAAGCACGTGGTGGTGCTGCTGAAAGCCCCCCAGGCTGACCTGAAGCACGCCAAGGCGGAGGCGGACGTCGAGTGGCGGCTGCGTCCTGAGCCGATGATGTCTTCGGATCAGATGATGGACAAGGCGGCCACGGACAAGAACTTCTCGGCAGCGGTGAAGCGGCGCTCCTCTGCCACGGTGGAGGTGGTTCCCGAGACGAAGCCGATGGAGGTGATGGACATCAAGGTGCCGGAGCCGAAGATGCGAATGCACGACCCTCTCACTGGTCAGGCCTATGGCCCGTGTCGGAGCCTAGCAGAAGTGGGCTACGACTCTCCCCCGGCCATACCAAAAGAGCTGCAGCATCTTCCACCCGCGCGGCTGTCCCGTGTGGGCGGAACTTCCATGGTGGTCGGCACGGGAACGGAGGAAGGTGCTCGCGAGCCTTTCCGCGTGGAGACCCCCATCACTGATGCGATGCACTTCGAAATGCCGCACAGTAAGTAGAGGCAACAACAGGCGGAATCGTCCGTATTATGTTCGCCACTGCCAACGCAGCGTCGCATTAGTCTTTCTTGACGCCTTTCCCTCAACTCGACCCCTGCCGCTTCTGAAGTCAATTTGGCCCTTCTAAGGAGGAGAAGGACACGTACCTTTTCCTGCCTCTTCTCCGGCTACATTCTTGTTGCCTACTCTGACAAGTCCGTTACCCACACGTTTTCTTTTCTCCTCCCTTTGAATCTGCATCGTGCTTGGCGAAGAAAAAAATAATGATGTACAGTAGTTTGGTTTGCTTTTTTTCGTAGTGAAAGAACCTCGGTACAGCTGTTTTCTGAAAAAAGCGGAATGCAAGACTGAGAGTACAGGGTTTGGTTTGAGGTGCTCACTCGCTTTCGTAGAGACCGCGCGAGGCTCGTCGCTACTGCGTCCCACGTGCGGTCCTAGGGGCAAGCGAGCGCGCCGGGCGGAACACTAGCCTTTGCGGTAATCGTGCGTGTTGTGGGTTTCTGACAGCTATTGCATCAAAGTCGTATTCGGTTGTGAGCGTTAAAAAGGGGAAATGAGAGAAGGAAAAACACCTGCTCGAGTATCCGACCTCTGTGATGATTTCCATAATGATGTACATTCCCTGAGTCTCCAGAAACACGCCCGCTTTCTCTGCGCAAGGTATGTTCAACTCTCCCTTCATTTCAATTGCTGTTGTTTCTATTTTCGTTTTTTTACCCGACTCGTTGTGTGTCTTCATGCCGCTTAGAACGAACATACATAAAGAAAGGAGTCAAAAAAGACACGACTGCTATTTGTTGTCGTGCACGCAAGCATTGCTGCCGCATCTCCGATTCACTGCCGCAACCCAAACAAAAACAGAACAGAAGCAAGAAAACAAACAAACAAAGCAGCAATAAAACACGCGGCATTCTTATCTCTGAAACGGCGTCTGAAGCAACGACAAACCATAGCACCGAGTGTTTCTCTTCTGTCATTACTAAGAGAAGAGGAAAGGAACAAAAACTTAGTGCTTAGCTTGCTGTGGTCTGCGCTGCCGAACAACAGCATCAAAACTAAGAACCTCTAATATGTCTGCCGCGAAGAATAGTAAGCGGTGTCACGGGGGCTTGAAGGTGTCGTTGATTTGCCTTGCCGCTGTCTTTCTCCTTTTTCTTGGCTCCAGCGCGAGGCTTGCGGTGGCGCAGGAAAACGCTGTAGCCCCCGAAGCTGTCGTACCGACAACGGACACACCGACCGCCGTAGCAGCACCTTCTCATGATGCCTCTTCAGACCTTTCTTCGTCCCAGGAACCGCAACAGGACGAACCGAGACAGGTTTTAGAAGAAGAGCCAACGCTCGCCGCCGTGGCTGCAGCCGCCATTGCGGAATCGAATCAGCAGATCCAGGAGACACTCAGACCCGAAGCGGAAGACGCACAGCGCCTGCAGCTGGAACAGGAG
The DNA here is from genome assembly GCF_001293395.1 of Leptomonas pyrrhocoris. Taxonomy (NCBI): domain Eukaryota; phylum Euglenozoa; class Kinetoplastea; order Trypanosomatida; family Trypanosomatidae; genus Leptomonas; species Leptomonas pyrrhocoris. The sequence continues at coordinate 1,216,678 of NW_015438361.1, forward strand.
GCGGCGCAGCGCGAGGCGCAAGTGCATGCGCAAGAGGAAGCGACAGAACGTCTCGAAGCGGCGAGGCGTGCGGCGGAAGAGGCGCGGCAACTGCAGGAGAGAAGACAAGCGGAACAGGCCCGACAAGAGCGCGATGCAGCCCTCGCAGTGGAGCGGAGGCGCGTAGCGGAGGAGAGGGAGGAGGAGCAGCGGCGGCGTCAGCAAGAGCAAGCACGGCAGGCACAGGAAGCGGAAGCGGAGGCGCAGGCGCGGGCACGAATTGTAGAAGAAATTCGACTCGCCGAAGAGAGCGGTGTTGCGGAGGCGGCGCAGCAAGCGGCGGAGGAAGCCGTGAGAGCCGCAGAAGAGGAGCGGAGAGCTGATGAGGCTCGACTTGCCGTGGAAGCGCAGCGAATACTGGAAGAGGAGGAGGAAAGACGAGCGAAGGAGGCAGCTCAGATTGCCGAAGCAGCACAGGAGGCTGAGAAGGCGCGAGTGGCCGAGGAGCGATCACGCCAGGCGAAGGAAGCTGAGGCAGCTCGGATAGCGGAAGAGGAGCGTCGAACCGTGGAACAAGTGCGCCAGCAGGAGGAGGCGCAGAAGGCTGAGGAGGCGCGAGTGGCCGAGGAGCGATCACGCCAGGCGAAAGAAGCTGAGGCAGCTCGGATAGCGGAAGAGGAGCGTCGAACCGTGGAAGCGCGTCGTGTAGAGAGCGAAAAGGTGGACGAGGCGGGGCGGCTCGCTGCGGAGGCCCGCAAAGCCGAAGAGGTCCTCCTGGCGCAGAAAGAGCAGGAAAGACTTGAAGAGGCGCGGCGCGCGGAGGAGAGGCGACGGGCTACGAAGGAAAAAGAGGCGGCTGCTCGGCAACTTCGCGAACAAAAGGAGGAGCTGAACCGTCTACTAAGTCAGAGAGGGGAAATGCTGCAAAAGACACGGGCAGAAAACAACGAGTACCGTGCCGCCGTCGCTGCGCTTGAGGCACAGGAGGCGGATGATCTGGCAGCCGTGCAGGAGCGCGAAAAGGCGGCTGCGCGTTCACTGCAGCAGTCGGTGGAAGGACAGCTAGAGACGCTGACGCGCAATCTTGCGACGCTTGATGAGCAAACGACGGCTATTCGTACATGCCTGAAGGAGTCCACAGCCGGCAACAAGCCGATGGAAACGCTTCTTACCGAGCTCAACGCGTTCTTCAAAGAGGTGGACAACGCTGGTGGCGCCATGGACGCCATTGACGAATCGACGCGATTCCTGAAAAAGGCTACGAGGCTCGCTCGAAGCAGCAGAGACGACAGCGACGCTTCCTCCACTGCTGCAGCTTCTTACGAAGAGCGGCGCAACGCGTTAGCGGCGTCGCACAACTCTGCTAATGCCCGGCTGCAGAAGGAACAGCTCGAGATAGACGCACAAATCGCGGAGCTCCAACAGAGACTCGGTCGTGAGGTGGAGACTGGGAAATCGAACGAAGAGGTCGACGAGGCAGAGGTGACAGCTCCCATTCCAACTCTTCCTTCCTCTTCATCTACGCCCATAGTCTCGTCGGAGAGTGGTTGGGAGGACGCTGAGGTCACCCCACCAACTCCTTCTACAAGGAATGCCCCCGAGCCCACGCTTCACTCCGATGCTGCTGGTGCCGCTGATGGTGCTGTTACACCACCACCCTCCTCCTCCTCTGCTGCACCGAGGCCGGTAACACCACACCACGTTCCGGATCTGCGCCAAAACCCGTCTCTCCGTCAGCTGATTGATACTCTCGTCCGGCAAGCGGAGGAGCGCGGTTACAACGTCTCCAAGTACGAGGTGCATCACCGCGAGGACGGCGCCTTCTTTGAAGCGAAAGGTCAAGTGGAGATTATCGTGACGACGGTGCTTGTTACCCTCGTCTCTATCATCCAAACGCTGCGGTGGTGCCGTGGTGGCGCCGAAGAAGCCAACAGTGTGGTAGAAGCGACGAATACGGTGACTCCTGCACTACAACTCACCAAGGACACCACAAGTGCTGCTGCTGCTGCTGCTGCGAGCGGTGCCCTCCCCAATGCACCACCGCAGCGAGGCGGTCAGCGTGCTCCAACTGGGCCGCCTACACCTCAAAATCTGGCCCCATCGCTGCGTTCGTTGCCACCTAATGCGGAGAGACGCGATCCTTTCGAAGGTGCACCGCTGCGCCAGCGGCGCACACCCGGCAGCGAATCTTCGTCGTCTCCCACGAGCAATCTGGACCCGATGCAGCAGCAGCCTCCGGACCTGCCGACGGGCGTTCCACCCAGACCGCCATCTCCCACCGATGCGCAGCCCACACAGCCGCCCAAAGCGTCGGTCGGTAAGCCGCAGCGGTTTGGGCTGGTGCCGACCTCCACGCAACGCCCGTCTGCGACTAGCCAGGGTGACTCCCCGAATCGCTTCCCGGCTTCTCTTAACAACCCCTCGCTAGGGGGTCCGGTGCTGAGAGCGGCCGCGCCGCCTGCGGTGGGGAGCCAGCCGACGCCCCCACCACCGCGGCGCCGCAGGGATGCCGAGGACTTTGAGCTGGAGAACCCGTTTCTGTCGCGATGGTCCTAAACACAACGGGTGACGTGTTCTCCTTTTGCCAGGTTGGAAAGTTTCTGTCTGTGGTAGATGATGTGGTGACGTAAACGGCGCGCAGCCGCAATTCTCATTGGGCTCTACTAAGCAAATCGTTTTTTTTTTCATTTAGAGGGTGAGTCATACCGGTATTTTTCCCTTGCTTTTGCTGTTGCTTGAAAATATCGAAGGCACTTGCAGTGTTTCCACGGAGGGCGCGTGACACTCCACAAGGCTTACAGACGCTTTCAGCTCACAGCGTTCCGTCTCTCGGGATTTTATTTGTGGGCGTTTTTTTTTTCTTCTTGCCGCATGTCAACTTCGGGTTGCGCGGCATCGCGAAGAAACACGCTGCTACGAGCAGGTCCCTCACTTCACCCCATCTCTACTCCGCGTTCCTTCTTTCTTTTCTCTCCTGTGATTGACGACACTTGTGAAGTACTTGTCACCTGCAAGCTGACGTACAAAGACGGGCTAAAAACCTTTCAGAGCACAAACATACAGTCCTCGTAAAAGTCTACTTTTGCAGCAGGTACTTTTTGTTTCCTACGTTGTGTGGAACAAGCGTTGAATCTTTGTGAAGTATTTCTTCTGCAGCGCGTCGGTTTCTCGCGCACACACTTAAACGTCCTGTTTTCTGTTCAGTGAGATTCGCGATGTCCGCGGAGGACGAATCGTCATGGCGGCTCCTCTTCAGCATCGCGTTGAGCCACGGTGAAGCCCTGCACTCGAGGCAGCTGACCTGGGAGGCCTGGATGGTCTTTCTGAGTTCAGCCCGCCTCATCGGGACCACCGCTGGCGTGTTTCCTGTGTTGCTGGATCAGCTCTGGCAGCGGCAAGCGCTGTTCACAGAAGGAGCGCCAAGAAGAGAAAGGCGCAGTGAAATGTTTACCTCGTCGTCCACCCTACTCGATGAAGCGTCCCGCCATGCCTCGGATAGCACAGGAAGCGTTGCGTTCGTTGAGTTTGGCGGTTTTGTGGACATGATGAAGGTGCTCTGTCTGCGCGTCTATCAGACCTTCCAGTTTGCCCACCTGCGGGCGCAGCACGGCGAAGATGGCGATGCGGTGCTCCTTGCCCTACGTCGCTGCGCCGAGGACCGCGTGCTGTTGACCGAGGCGGTGCGGTTTACCGCGTCACGGTACTTGAAGCCTTTCATTACAGAAAGCACCATTCACACCACCTCGCGGGTGGGCCTCCGCGCCGCGCGCAACGGGTGGGCGGTGCACGTGAACCGCCTCGTTACCCACATCGTCGGCGCACTTGCCCAGACGACGATCGTACCGGTGTACCGTAAATACGCGAACACCGCCGTGGGCCGAATGACGGAGGAGGACTACTGTGCCTTTCTGAAAGATTACCTGCCGGGCTTGAACACGTTGGAGGAGACGTGCGCGCTGGCGATCTTCACACACGGCGGCTTTCCAGATATCCGGCCCCTGCTGAAGCCGTTGCTGTCACTCGCAGCGACATCCGCCGACGTTTCCCTTCTCACCTCCACCCCCACGCTTGGCTTGACTGATTTCATAGAGGCACTTCTCATGTTGGCGGTGGTGGTGTCCGCGGACGAGGAGCGGCATCCCAGCCTCCGTCCCATCACGGCGAAGGTGTGGCTGTTCTTTGAACGCTACCTGTGCTGCGGAGGGACGGGGGGCAGCTCCATGTGTGCTGACCCCTACGTGACTGGACGGTATGCTGCGATGCCGCCTGGCCTGGTCGCGGTTTTTCCGAACGTCGTAGCACTGCTGCCGTGCCCGACGTTGTTTGTTGAGGTCTGTAACGCGCCCTGCTACGTGGAAGAGGGAGACACAAGTTCCAGTCCTCCCCCCACTTCGGTGAAGCAGCCGGCTCTGTCGCCCGGCTCGCCGAACAGCGATAAAACACCTTTTCTCACGGAAGTGGTTGCCCAGGCGGACACAACCGATTCGTCACCTACGAAGCCCACCCCTCTCGCCGCTCCAAAAGGAAATGTTGCGATGGAAGCGGCCTCGCCTTTTTTTGCGGCCCGGTGGAGCCTGCTGGAGTGCAACGCGGATGTTCCTTTTTTCGGTGAAGGAGAGGCGCTGACCGCATGCCAGGTCACGGTGGGCGGCACGGTGGTCAACGCCACGCCCACCTCGTGCCCTGAGATTTGGAAGATCAGCCTCTCCGCCCTGTCACTGGAGTCTGTGAAGTTGAATCGATGCGCGGTGGAGACAACAGCGACGACTGCCGGGTTGGATGATGGCGGTAGCAAAAGCAGTGGCAGTGAAGTGAAGCTGATCTTTACGCCGCTCCGATCCTTTCCCGTGGAGCTCGTGATACCGGAGGGCGACGGGACTGGCGGCAACGCGAGGAATGGTGGCAAAGCAGAGAAGAGCAACCGACTCCAAAATTCTGATGGAGACGCAGCTGAGCATCTCATGCCGTGGGGATGCAAGGACGTGGTGCTCACCGACACGTCCGTCACTCAGCTGATGACGGCTTCCTTGGTGAGCCGCGTGCGTGCCCTTCTCGATGAAGCGAACAAAGCGTCCAGCACACCCGTCGCCGCCGCCACCGCTGACAGCGCACCGTCTTCTCTACAGCAGGCAACGGTTTCACTTGCGTCGTTCTGTGAGGTGTGCCGGCGGCTGCGGTGGTGTGGAGCGCGCGAGAAGGACGGTGCGACGGATCTCGAGCACCTGTGCAGTCAGGCGCTGACGAGTTGCCGCCTCTATCACCGCCTTCTGCACGCCAGCGCATCGCGCCGTAATGCGGCACCTCTGCCGCCCTCAGACGGGTCGCAGCGGATGAGCGTGCTGGAGGTGTTGGGCTGCCTGTCGGTGTTGCTGTTCCGCGATGATTTGTGCGGACTGCGCGACATCCCCGACGTGCCCCGCCGACTGGAGTTAGCGCTGCACTCGGCCATCAGTGCGGAGACGACGCCTGCAACGACCGCCACGCCGGCTGCCGACCTTCAGGCGGGGAAAAAGGCAGACATCCGCAGTCTTCCCCACAACAAACTTCGCGACGAGCCCTTCATGTTGGCGCTGGAGCGAAAGGAACTGCAATCGGCGGCATCGCGGGAACGACGGGCTGCGTTGATCAAAGCGATTCGGGATCATCACACACAGCAGATGTCGGGTCCCGTTGTGCTGCCACCGCTGCCAGAGAGTCGCCCAAACGCCATGCGGCTCGTATCGCAGTACGGCAACGTCGATCCCACAGAGGACTTTCAGCGCGTGATGCTGGAGGGGGCAGAGACAGTCAAGGCGTATTTCATCGAGAAGGAGCTTGCCATTCCTGAGTGGCGAGGAAGCTAGATTTGCTACCCATGTACAATAGCTTGCAGAAGCGGAAATTAATTAGGAGCTGAGATAAGTGCAAAGCTCAATGTATTGAGTTTTACTCCGCGAGTGTTGCTCTCCGCCTCTTTTGTTTACCCACGTTGGTCTCCCACGGTACGCGGCTGAACCGCCGCGGTGGAACAAGACCCTCTCGAATGTAAAAAAAAAAGAGTAACTGAATAGCCCGGCGTTTTAGTCTGCCGGGGCGCTTGTTTTCTCTCGCCTTTTCGCTGAGAAGTGACGCTGCTTTGCTTTTTTTTTTGGCTCCTACGATATTTAGTGAAGCGGAAAGGTGGTGCACTCACTGCCGCCGTCAAAAAAAAAGACAACAAGAAACAGCAGGCGGCCCACGAGATCGTCGCTGCATGCTTGAATACGTGCAGTCTACCGTGAATTCTCGTGACGCTTCTATCGTCTCGTCACCGCACCTCCTCACCTTTCTTCTTTCCTGTTCTTCCTTTGTTTTCGTTCAGTATTGGTGTTTAAACATCAACGACGGCGATTCGTCGTTTCAAAACTTGTCGGCCTTCCAAAGCGCACGACAATTGCTTTTTTCTTCATAAAGCCGTGCAACTAGAATCTCACCTAGTGTATTTTTCGTTCGGAAAAAGAGGGCGTCGGCGTCTCTGCTTTGTTGTATTTGAAAGGCCTTTTCTTGGTGTTCTCTCAGTGGGTTTCCCTTTTTTTGTCTGCATTTTCACGACACGTGCTGACGACGATGGCCGGAATTAATAGCCGCAGGGCCTCGGCTCAACGGCACGCTTTGCTCGAAAACCTGCAGCGAATCTACTTCAACAACCTGACCGCAGAGGAGCAGGAGGACTGTGTTCGGCAGCTGTACGATGTCGACCTGCGCGCGTTAGAGGAGTGTCTTCTGCAGGTCACTCACGTGTGCATCACCCATCCCGACCCTGCTACCCAAGAGCTGCTGCACAACTTCATGCTGTGGCTTGCGGGGCGTTCACTGCACATCGCCTTCCGTTTAGCGTGGACAGTGGATGCTGTGTCCGACTTCTACAGCACCACAGGACTCGCGGACAGACTGAAGCACATCCACGACAAGCTGGAGAGCTACGCCATTAACCAAGGACAGGCCCCCGTGCACCTTTCGAACAGCAGCGCCGTCGGTGGCAGTATGCGCAGCTCAAACTCCCCCACGTCTCGCCACGGCTCCTTCGAAAACGATGACGAGTTCAGCGAAGTGGACGCGAGCGCTGTGCAGCGCAAGGAGGTGCGTCTGAAGATCTACAACGACGAGCGCACCTTTGTGACGACGCTGACGAACATGAGCAACATGCTTCGCTTTTTCCCCGATCGCAACCGGCGCAAAGATGAGCTACGGAAGCGGCTGCGTGTGCTGAACCAGCGCCTCGACTCGATGCGCCTGGTCCACCCCATCTGCATGAGCGACGAGGCGGTGCAGTGGATTGTGCACATCGCCGTCGAGGAGTGCACCGTGTTCTCCTCACGTGAGCGGGCACCCTACCTCATCCGCTACGAGGTCATTGTGGACGACACGGCCACCATGCGGGACCCGACGATGACGCGGCTGCGGCTGCCCGACGGCCGTTTCCGCCTGCACCAGGACAGCGATGCAGTTTTCGTGCCCACCGCGCCGCCGACGGACGCCACTGCGAGCGCGGCCGTCTCAGGAGTCTCGGCGCCTATCTTGTCGCCGGGGCGGGACGGCGGCCTGGGTGGTGGTCTCGAGGAGCCGTCTCCAGACGCGTTGCAGTGTCTCCACACGGTGTTTGGCGAGAGCAAGGCGGAGCGCATGGCCCGCGTCCGTCGGTCGTCGCCGTGGGGTGCGCACCCGAACTGGTCCATGAACGCGATGATTGTGAAGGCCGGGGACGATTTGCGGCAGGAGGAGCTGTCGCTGCAGCTCATTTACGTCTTTCAGAGCATTTGGCAGGAGGCGGGACTGACGTGCAGCGTGAGGCCGTACGTGGCCCTCCCCACCGACAGCGACTGTGGTCTCCTAGAGGTGGTGGACGACTCGTCGTCGATCGACGGAATTAAAAAGGCGCTCCGAGTGAGCAGCATCTATAACTTTTACCTCCAGGCCTATGATGGCGAGGATTCCATGCTGTACCGCAAGGCGCAGCAGAACTTCGTGGAGAGCATGGCGGGCTACAGCATTGTGTCCTACATCCTGCAAATTAAGGACCGACACAACGGCAACCTCATGATATCGCGCAAGGGTGATCTGGTGCACATCGACTTCGGCTTCCTCTTCGTGACCTCGCCCGGTGGGCTGAATTTCGAATCCGCCCCGTTTAAGCTCTCTCAGGAGCTGATTGACGTACTCGGTGGGGACTCCAGCGACTCCTTCAACTACTACCGCATTCTTGTGTACCAGGGTCTGGCGGCAGCGCGCGAGCGGTCCGAAGACTTGCTCTCGTTTGTCTCTATTTTGACCCCGTACAACGCAATGCCGTGCTTTGGGGCGGACGCAGGCGCGGTGGTGGGGCAGCTGCGCGCGCGCTTTCGCGACGACCTCTTCTCGGAAGCTGACTACGCTGTCTACGCGAAGGAGCTGATCGTGAACAGCGCTGACAACTGGCGCACGCGGCGGTACGACCAGTTCCAGAGCCTGCAGAACGGTATTCTGTAGGAGTGTACGCCTCCTCCACAACGTGCCCCTTTTGCCTCGCTCACCTGCCGCTGTTGTTTTTGTTCTTTTTCTTCTCTCTCTTGTGTTCGTCTCGTAGTTTCTGCTTTTGCTCCTCCCACATTTGAGCCACCCTTTTCAAATGCCTCACCGCGTTTTTTCTCTTTTGCGTTTGCGTCTCCGCTTTTGTGTGTTGTGACGCTGCTGCGTTTCCGTCGCTAAAACGTAGAATGAACACGACCAACCGCAATTACCACAACCACTCGTTCTCCGTTGCATCTTAGTGACTTAGCATGCGCTTTGCCGGCGCATGACCTGCCGCTGCCTACGCACTTTGCGAGCTCCGTCGGTCTTGGCAGCCACAAATGTGTCTCCTTCCTGAGTGACAAAGCGCAGCCGGCTCTCTTTTTCTTCCTTCACACGTGCACACGATCTTTCAGAACTCTGAGTGCTCCTCTCTCTCTCATCGCTGTGCTTTTCATAGATTTCTTCCCGAATGTAGCGCCTTTTTGTGCTGTCATTCACTCCATAGTACGATTGAATTTGCATCTTCTTGAACGCAAAGTACGCACCCGCTTCTTTAAAGTTGAGTCATTAACAAGGTCTGCTAATCAGAGAACTTTACATAACGCCATAAAGGACGACCACTCGACTTCTTCGCTTCCCCGTTAAAAGTCTCCTCTCGTGTCTAAAACACAGCAAAAAGGACTTCCCCCCTTAAAATATAATAACGCTCATCGCCAAGAATAATACGGGCGACAGCCTTTCCCGAAACGCGGTGCCGTCTCTATCCACTTCTTTCTTTTAAGCCACCTTTGCTCTTTCGCCAGCACACTACTCAGTGTTTCGTAATGACGAAGGACATGCCTAGCGAAACCGCCACGAAGCCACCGTCGCTGCTGTGCTTCGGCCACCCCCTGCTGGATATGATGGCCACTGTAGACGAGGCTTTCCTGAGGGAGCACAACGTCGAGCCCGGCAGCGTCTCCCTTGCCTCGCCCGAGCAGCTGTGCCTCTTCACGAAGCTGCTTGACGACTTTGAGGGGAAGGTCGGCTTTGTCCCAGGTGGGGCTGCCATGAACACCGCGCGCGCCTTTGCCTGGATGACGCCGGCGGCGCGTGTCTCCTACGTCGGTGCCCTCGGAAAAGACCGCTTTGCCGAAATTTTGAAGGATGCGCTTGTTTCGGCTGGCGTGCAGCAGCTTTTTGAGGAGTGCGACGCGAAGCCCACCGGCACGTGCGCCGGGCTGGTGGTGAACAAAGACCGCGCATTGCTGGCCTACCTCGGTGCCGCTGTTGAGGTGTCGCTGAAGCACATGCAGACAGACGAGGTGCAGGCCGCTATCGAAGACGCGTGCGTCTACTACTCGGAGGGCTTCTTTTTGAACACCGCGTCCAGCCCCGACAACCTCGTCTCCGTCGCGACCCACGCCCACCTGCACGACAAACTCTTCTGCTTCAACCTGAATGCGCCTTACCTTAGCATGACGTTCGCCAGCCGAATCCAACTGTTGATGCCACACATCGACATCCTCTTCGGTAGCGACGAGGACTTGCTGACGTACGCCTCGGTGCGCTGGCCGCAGGACTTTGATCTGGCCGCGTTGGAGCCCAAAATGCACGCGAACTCCTGCCGACAGAGGGCGCTGGTCCGCTGCCTGGCCCGCATTTCGATGCTTCCCTCCGTCATGCCGAACCGCCCACGGCTGGTGGTGGCGACGTGCGGTCCCCACGACACCTACGTGGCCTGCGGCGATCGGGTCCGCTCCTACCCAGTTCCGCCGATGCTGCCGGAGGAGATGGTCGACGTGAACGGCGCCGGCGACGCTTTTGTGGCGGGATTCCTGGCGCAGTACGTCGCGAACGGTGACGAGTCTGCCAGCGTGGTGGTTGGCCACTCCTCGGCACAGAACTGCATTCGACACAACGGCGCCGTCGTGAGCGGCGTCCCGCCTCCGCTGTTCGGGGTAAAAACGGAATAGGTGCTTCTATCTTCTTCTTTCCTTTGTTCTGCCGTTTCGTTTTCATTCAAACTGTGTGTTGCTCGCGCTCGTTCAGCAACGCAAGAAGGCAAAACCGGCGAATGTCTTTCACCTCATTTTCTTCGTTTTTCTTCTGTCTAACTCCGACGCGTGTCGTTGTTTCGTTTAATAATCTTCAGTGTACTGCTAGGCGATGCTGTGAATCAAGCGTAATCCTTGTGTACGGTGTGCTCCAGTGTTCTCTTTTTGCTTTCACACTTTCTTCCATAGAGTTCCCGAGTTCATGAGTTATTTCCCTCTGAAGCAGCGGTGTGAAATCAGGCATCTTCAGACGGGTGTATGCATGCGTATCGGGTGATAAGGTAGCTTCCGTAAAGCATTGATGAGTCCGCAACAAGCACAAAAGCTTGCATCAAAAGGTTTGACCGACTCGCGTCGTCACGAGTTTTTTTTTCTCCTCTCCATTTCTTACTTGTGCGTGTTACCGGTTCTTTTTTCTTCTGATGGACGCCAAAGGCAACTTGCTAGTGCGGTGATTTTTTTTTGTTTTCTCTTTCTACAACCCTCATGCGCGCAGGCTCTAACACACACACTCGTGTCTTTTATCGCGCATGCTTGTTTCTTCGCTTTGGGTGGATCTAAAAAGTACTATTTTTTTTCATTGTATGCTTCTGTACGTCGGGCGTGCTCTTCTTTGTTACTATTATTATTTTTGTTAAGCTTGCTTCGTTCATGTGGCTTTCTTGTTTTCACTTAGGACTAATATATATGTATATATATATATATTTTTTTACGTGGACTATCCTTTTAACGTTGAAACTTTTTTCTTTTCTTTTCGTGTCCAGCAGGTGCGCTTTATCTCTTCTGCGTCTGTGGCGAAAAGGGAAATAATTGAAAAGAAGGGGAAAAGTGGTGAGTTTGTTAGGTGACGACAAAAACACGGTGGCCATCATCGTCTCTCCGCCAGCTGCTTCAGTCACATCGTTGATAGGCGTAGCAAAACCCCCCCTTCAAATGTGTTCAATACACCGCAGCAGCACACTGTGTTTCTGTGTTTGTTGGAACACGAGCGTATGTATGGATGTAAGTATTCGCCGCGACACACGATAGCTACGGAAGAGGCTTCTGCCGAACGGGCGTAATTGCTAAATGATATTCTAGTCAAATAGCACAGCTAAAGTAGTGTCAACAAGGAAGCAGAGAAAAAAGACAAAATGTAGGAAAAAATTTGTGTTCAAGGTACCTATGTCGTGCACACAAGGCTGCATTATTCAGTGCGCTGATGTACGTTCGAGGTCAAACAAGGTGGAACTTACTCTCCGTTTCTTTCGCTTTTTTTTTAGAAAGTCAGCTGAACGGTTTTTTTTTTTGAAAACGTATTTTTTCTTTTAAACTAGTATTCCGTTGTATATAGACTTTTCGTTGCTAATCTGTTGATGAAGTGATTAATATAAACCAATAACAACAACCTGGCAGAGCTATGAGGGCTTCACGTTTTCCAACTGCGCCGCTGCTCATGACCAAATACAATTGTGATGCGGCTGGCATCGCGCGCATTTGACTTTGATGGCTGAACTTCCAAGGCAGCGACTGTGGTGCCCGGGACGCCGGTTGCAATGACCACCGCTGGCTTCGTCGAGTCGCAAAAGGCTGTTTAAAAGAAAAAGGAAAAACCTAAAGCGGCAAGTGAGGGCCTGAATGCTTTCCTTTTTATGCTGTACCTCAACGCACGGTTTTTGCGTTTTTTTTTCGTACTTTCTCCCAACTCAATAGGAAAAAAGACACGGATTCCATGAGCTCATTTTTACAGATCTTCCACTCTTCCTCTTCCTCTTCCTCTTCCTCTTCCTCTTCGTTTCCTTTTTTTTTTGGGGGGGGGGGGTAGGTGTTGTTGTTGTTGCTGTTCTGTATTGGTGCTGGTGGTTTTTGACCTTGCACTGAGAGTGTCGTGCATTTGGTGTTCAGCGCAGAGCCAACTGCTACACATCAAACGTACTTCTTTGGGTCGTTGCTCGTGCCACTGGGATAAACCGTATTCACGTTGTGAAGCGAGCGAATTCGCATCGCATGCACTTTCTCTGCTGCTCGTTGAGCTTCTCTTTTCCTCCTATTGATCGCAGCTCGTTTAGCTGCTGCTGACATATACCGAAAAATAATGGCGCGGTCGTTTGGGGAGATTCGTAGCGTGGCGGAGAACCCGTTCCGTTCACAAGTCCTCTCGTGGTACCGCAAGTGTCTCCGCGCCGCCTTTGCCGCTCCCTGGGACTCAGACGAGGACGCGATATACGTGCTGGAAGAAACGCGCCGGCTGTTCCACCAGAACCGTGACATTCGCAGCGTGGAGCGCATCGAGCGCAAGGTGCGTGAGGTGGAGATGCGGTACGAGATGGCGCTGCACTACAACATCCCCTACCCACGTCCCTTCAATAAAACGCAGGGCTCGATGCCGGAGAGCGGGGTGCCGTATGCCGCTTACCTCGACTCTTCGTATGACCACCTGGTGAACCCAAACGTCGGCGTCATCGAGGAAGGCAGCGCGAATTTGGGCGTGATGGGCGGGTTGGAGAAGCGCGAGTATTACTTTGAAGATAACACCGGCGAGGCCGACGTGGCGGGGCGGCAAAACCCCCTCGACACAACGCCGGAGCCGCCATCGACAATACGCTAGAGCTGCGCGTTCGCCACGCCCTCACGTCTTGTAAAAGGATAGCGCGAAGGCGTCTTACCGTTTCCCTCCCCCCCCTTTCCGCTTTCCCCTGGGTGCCACGACTGCTCTGAGGTCTCATGATGGTCAAATGGTGGTCGCGTACGTATCGCATCCTTTTGTCTACACACACATGCATAAGTATAATAAAAACAAGGGGAAAAGAGTACCGGGTATCGAAGGGCAGCAACAAAGTATATATTGAAAGAAAATATGGATGTGAGAGCGGGCCGCCGTGACGGCCAGTTTTCCGGAGTCGCACAGACGTCAAGCGGGTGTTGCGGTGTTAACCCGTCACGTTGAGTAGGAGGTACGTCGCTTTACTGCCCCATGCCTGGCATCCAAACGATCTTCTTGTTCTTCTCCCCATTCTTCTCCATTTCCTTTCTCCAACCTGTACGCTACAGGGACGTCCATCATACACATCATTTGCTGTTTTGCTTTTGCTTCTCCAGCTTCGACAACCTAGCACTGCTCTTCCTTTTTTTTCTTCTACACTGCTCTATACACCCCTCAGCTATACAGTTTTTGGTTTCAACGTTTTTTTCCTTCCTTTGATATCGTTTATCTGCAGAAAGGCTGTTTATGCTTTTCTGCGCCCACCGATGGAGTCCACCATTCACGTTCTGTGGGTGAGGTGCATCTCCCTGTACGAGCGGTCGCACTACCTGCTCTACGTTCTCTACACCTTCGGTTTGTTTTTATGGGAGGTGGTCACCGGTGTACTGGAGATTCCCACGGACGCCCCTCAGTACGATGCCCTGCTTCATCAAGCCAGCTGCGCCAAGTCGTACGAGGAATGGCTCCCGATCGCCTCCACCCTCGACGACCTAGATGGCTTTCAGCAGTGGCGCACCAATGAGCGGTCGGCGTACTTTTCGTTCGAAGGTGTCATGCGCACGATCGAGGAGCTGCTGGAGCTGCGCAGCACCGGCAACACGGAGACGCTGCTGGAGGGCCTGCACAAACGCGTCCACCGCTCTCTCTGCGGGATCAGTCATCACCGCCTCTACGCCTACCGCACCGGGACCAAGACGGTCATCCACTCTTACACCTCACTCGTGTGCTTCCTGCTGGGGCGCGCCGGCGAGGCGGCCCGGATCGACCAGCGCCTGCTGCCCCGCACGCGCGAGGTGCTGTCGGAGATGCACCACGTGTACGGCTCCACGGCTCTGCTGCTGCAAGGTGGCGTTCTCGCCGCCAGCGCCCACCTCGGCGTCGCGAAGACGCTCTACAAAGCCGGTCTACTGCCACCCGTCATCTACGGCAGCGGCAGCGGTGCCCTCGTGGCCACGTTAGTGTGCTGCAGCACGGACTTGCCAGCACTTTTTAGCCGATCGTATAAGGACGACGCGAGCGCGCTGATTGGCGGTGGCGGCAGCGGCAGTGCGCCGTTGTCATGCCGGAAGCGGCGGTGCCGCCTGCTGCACTCCGGCGAGGTGGTCGACCCCGCCGCTCTCACCGACTTTCTGCAGCGTACCGTCGGCGACGTCACGTTTGCCGAGGCGTACGCGCAGACCGGCCGGGTGCTGAACATTCTCTACACCTCCGCCCCCTCGCCGCTGCTGCAGGCGTGTGGGCACTACATGGTGGACCACCAGTTGCTGAACTACCTCACCGCCCCCGACGTGGTCATCCGCTCCGCCGTGCGGTGCGCGATGTGCGCCGTCGTCACGTCTCCGCCGTCGTCCACCTCTTCGCCGGAGAAGGCGGACGCGGTGGCCCCGCGCGGCCTCCTCGCCCGCACGCGACAGACGGGCTCGATCGTGATGTACGACCCTCCCGTGGTGCGCCAGAGCTACCCCAATCCGTGCGGCAAGCTCACCGGCGATGGCGCCCGCGATCCAGTGCAACGAATGCGCGGTCTCTTCTCCGTTCGCTTTAGCATTGTGTCGGATGTGTCGCTGCGCGGGTACTTGTGGCGGCAGCTGTACCTTCACAGTTCTAGCAGTCCCTTCTCGCGGCAACGGCTGTGCATGTGGGCGTGGCTGCGGTACAGCTGCGCGCTGTGCTGTCTTGGCGTTGCCCATTTGGTCTTGCGGGTAATCGCCTTGCTGGGCTACGACACCGTCGCCGGCCCCTCGCACACGTCCATGCGTGCGATGCTGCAGCAGGACGAGAGTGAGAACGTGCAGATTTACCCCATCGCCGGCCTCTGGTCGTACTTCCGTCTGTGGTGTACGTCCAATGTGGAGAACATGGCGGCTCTCGAGATGGACGCGCAGCGAGAGGTGTGGCCGCGGCTGGAGCAGCTGCGGATGTCCATGTCCGTTGAGCAGGTGCTCGCTGCTACATTGAAACGGCTCCCCCGAAATGAAGAAGAGTGAGGCGGATGATTGGGAAGAAAGGGGCGGTGGCGTTACTCCTTCACCAAACACACCGCATTTCTTAGGAAAAACGAGGAAAAAGCCGTCGACCTTTTCTGTTTTGAGTTTTTATACGAGCGACGAAGCCCTCCTTTTTGGTTTCACTCCTTTTCCTTTTTTTGCCGTTGTGTCCTTCCGTACACGCCGTGGATCAACGCACCCCCCCCCTTGTTATCCTTCTTGTCCACTCCTTTGAACTCCCGTCATCGGTGGCTTCATGCGCTTTTGGGTCCGGCACACACGCAACACGACCGAGCTGAGTGCGCGCACAAAGAAAAGAAGACAGATAAATACAAAACAAAAAGGAGCATTACCATCTTGAACATTGGGGGGCAATGAATGCCTGATCAACGCTGAAGCGTTGAGTTGTACGGTTCCACGTTAAATGGCAGCTCGCTCTTTTCTGTGGCAAAGCTGTGCCGGAAAAGGAAAACAAAAAGAAGGCTACGCCTTTGACGATGACTAATTTCAAGCTCTGAGGAGGTTCACTGATAATTCTTACCGATTCACTCACCGCCGTCAATAATTTATCTGAAATCGTACACAATAGTGTTCACATTTATAAGCGTTTCTCCGCACCCCCAAAGCATCCGTGAAGTTTTTTTTTTCCCTCATTTTCGTCCTCCAGCTGCATCTTCATCGTTGAGCGAAGCACCGCAGGTATCTGATCTTGTAACCCCCTTTTTTTTGGCACAGGTTGTTCCTGTTCTCCAACTCTCCTTTTTTTTTTTTAAATAATCAGCAATGTGGAGGCGCGCTCTCCACTCTGCAGCCCTCCTCGTGATGATCAGCGCAGCCGTGGTCACGGCATCGGTGCGCGTGACGCTACTCTCTGACATCCACTACGACCCCCAATACGGCACCACAAAGGCGTTTTCGCAGTGCGTGACGTCCAACAGCTCGGTGTGGGGTGTGGCCGGGTGCGACACGTCTCCGCAGCTCATACAGCGGGCACTGGACGATGTGTCGAGGCAGGGGACGAGCTTTATCTTCTACGGCGGTGACTGGCAGCGCCATGATTATCACAACAGCGGTCTGGCCCCTGCTGCCCTCTTCACGGACTTGTCAGAGCGCTTCCGCAATGTGACGGTGGATGGGTCTCATGGCACGGTGGCTTTCAGCGCCTCGCTTGGCAACAATGACGTGGTGCCGGACTACTACTTCGAGTGGGAGAGCGCAGCGTCGGTGCAGGAACTGACCGCCCGTGTGCAGGCAATGGAGACCGCTGGATTGCTGACGGCGACGGAGGCGGGCGTGATGGAGAAATGCGGGTATTACACGTATGAGAAGGCGACGCTGCACGTGATTGTGCTGCACACACTGCTGTGGGCTTTCCGCTTGCGCCCCTACCTATCGGATGCTGTCGCCGACCCGTGCAGCCAATTTGCCTTTCTCAAATCAGAGCTGCAGAAGGTGCGCGATAGCGGAAAGCGTGCTGTCATTCTTGGCCACGTCCCTCCTGGTCTGGACACCTACAAAGTGCTGAAAGGAGGGTTCAAGACACCGCCGGATGACTTGTACTGGAAACCGGAGTACCTGAGCGCATACGATGCTATTATCTACGCGTACAAGGACGTTGTGGCGCTTCAGCTCTTCGGACACACGCACAGGTTCGCGTTGCAGGTGTTTCCTGCAAACGGCGTGCTCAGCATCATCCTCCCTGCCATCTCGCCCATCTTCAGCAACAATCCCTCCTATCTGCTGGCCGACTTCCGCGAGAAAGACTGGTTTCTACAGGACGTTCGGATCCGCTATTCGACTCGGGACGGTGTGTTTCACGCGGGTACGTCGGCGAAGGCGGCCTTGAAGATTTCCGCTGACCTTGCCTCACTGCCGCAGCTTCGCTCGGCCGTCAAGAAACTGGCCACCGACGACGAAGCGTGGAAAAACTACCTACAAATGTACTGCGGCGGTGAGACGCGTCCTGAAGTCTTTCCAGGGGAGGCGTGCGATGCCCACTGCCGCTACGTGGTGGTGTGCTCGATGCTGGAGAGCAACTACACATCCATTCAGAACTGCGTCGCCGACTTTTTCGCTGACTCCTCTGAGGCGCCGTGTCGCACTTCCCCTGGCGTGGTGGCCACGATCCTCATTTTTTCCGTGATGGTGCTTGCCGTGGCTGTCCTACTGGTGCGCATGGCCCGCAGCGGGCAGACAACGCTGGCGTGCCACAATTTCACGAAGGTGGGGTGGTGGAGGTCCTTGCTGAGCATACGACCCACGTCGTCGATCGTTGTCGAGACGGAGCTGCACGTTCCCGCCTAGTTGTGGGCGGGGACGTACGCATCATGCGTCGCATTTTCGTTGACAGCGCACCTGCTGGTATCCGCTTGTTGTTGGAGTGACACAGGGGAATTCCGTTAGCCCCTCGCGATGGCGTCCAGAAGAGAGATGAGGATGATGCAGTGAACACTTGGGAGAACGTAAATACTTTTTGCAACAGCGTAGCTTCGCCTGGGAGTACGCCACAAGAGGCGAAAGGTCGTCTTGTGGAAACAGTGAGGCGTTATTATATTTTACATACATAAAACAATTAGCTTCTGGAGAATAGTTTTCGGTCGCACGGAAAGAGTCGCTGTGCTGTTGTGCTATTCTTAGTTTTCTCCTCGTCCTCTTATGTTGCGAATACGTCGTATTGCAAGCTGTAGCTGATGACGTGGAGTTGTAAGGCATCCAGTTAATATCCCACACGCGTAGTTTGCGACCCACCCACCCGACCCCAGCGGAGAGCGAGGTGTACGCGGGACCCGTTTTTTTTCCCCTTTTTCTCGCCTTATGAGTCAATCGCTGAATTTTTGTTTTGTGCGGTACCGAGCTCTCGTTTTCATTCTTTTAACTTATCAAACATTTTTTATTTCGATAATAGGCGTCACATGCCCGTCGCTTCTTTCAACGCCAAGCAGTAAATCCAATAGCGGAGAAGAGTCGGAAAAGTAGTTTGTCACATTGAGCTGGTTGTATTCCAAAGGCATTTAAAAGGGGTTTTGTGGTGTATGAAGTTAGGAGTGTCAGAACACTCGTACATTGAAAGGGTACTCGTCTTTATCCGTTTTCTCCGCCTACTCCATGCTCACTAGGGATTTACTTGAATGATTTATTCTCTCAAGCAGGTTGGTTTATTTGGACCGGCGCAAGAGTTGGCGATGGTTTGCAGCGTTGCGCACTCAAAGGAAAAACATGATATTCTTTAGTTGACAGGTTTTTTTTCTTTTAAAGGAAACCGTACACTGCACTGTTTCGATATCAGCAAGCGCCGTATTCCTCGCTCTTTCTTTTTTCCCTTTGTGTTCTGTCTCGCTGCATCTACCGTTTGAGGATGAAGGCGCAAGAGGAATCGTGCTTTACCTGTCTGTCGTGTGCCGTCTCAGGTCGTTCACGCCGGAGGGCCAGCAACACAACACTTGTTTCACTTCTTTTTTTTTTAGTCTTTTGCGGCTGCTATGCCTCGAACCTCTCACGCGATCGAACTAACGCAGTTTGAAAATCCATAGGCGAGGCGCATTTGTGAAGAAG
Organism: Leptomonas pyrrhocoris; assembly: GCF_001293395.1. Lineage (NCBI taxonomy): Eukaryota > Euglenozoa > Kinetoplastea > Trypanosomatida > Trypanosomatidae > Leptomonas > Leptomonas pyrrhocoris. The sequence continues at coordinate 1,235,703 of NW_015438361.1, forward strand.
CGTGCAGGAACGTTTTTGTGGCCGTGGCCTGCAGTCCTACCGTTTTGCCTTTATTTCTCCTCCCCCTGGCAGCGTGAACTTGGAAAGCCTGTTATTTTTTTTTTACGCCACCATAATATCGTGATACATGTCGTAGTACAAACGTTTATGGGAAGGAAAAAGAAAAACTGTTGGACTGCTTCTTAAAGCAAAAGAGGAAAACTGCAGGGGACACGATGCCCACTCCGGTTGTTGGGTGGTGAGGCACCACACACCTTCCCTTCTTGCACTCGTTCTCTTTTTTTTGGTAGTGTGACTGGTTGAAGCGCTCTCTCCCAAGAAAATCTAGGAGACAGCCAGTATGATTCAATTGACGTTTACATCTTTAACTTCGTACGTATTTTCACGCACCCTTTCCCTCTTTCCTCTTTCCTTCTCGGTTTCTACACGTCGTGCTTCGTTGCTCACGTTTTGTCACCGCACCTAAAATAAACGGCAACTTGTGCAGTATGAAAATTACACAACCTTCTCTTCGTTGTTATCCGCGTCTTTTCTCTCCCTGAGCTCTTCTTCATTCTTTTTTAAAACTTCGCTTGCTCTTCTGCATTGTATCTACTTTTCCTTCTCTCGTCATCGATAAAAAACGGTTCTCATGTCCATGCAGAAGTACACTCTGGTGACTGCGGTGGTGGCGTGCGGGCCAGCCATTTTTGCCGTTGCTCAGGGGGAGTCAGCCGCGTCGACGACGACGACGACCACGAAGACGCCCGTGCCGGTGAATCTGGGCCAGAACATCGTGACGACCGTGCTGATTCTGGGTGTGACGACTGGGGTGACGCTCGTCTACGTGCTCACGAAGCTGATCCCGAAGATGCGCCGCGGTGAGATTTCGCTGTCGAAGATCGAGTTCGACTGGCGCGCGGAGCTGCTGAACCAGACGTCGAAGAAGGAGAAGGCGCGCCGTGCGGAGGAGATGGCGGTCAGGCGTTACGGTGAAGTGGACGAGAGCGGCATGCGTACCTCGTCGGAAACCCAGCCACGCGTGCAGATACGCGGGGCGGACAAGGCGGATGAGGCGGACAAGGCGGCAGAGGAGATATACAGCTCTCGCAACACCCGTGAAGAGGAGGATGCGCATGTTACGTTCCCCCGCGAGCACCGCGAATAAGATTTATCGTAAAGCGTCACTTTCGGTGTTTTCTTTTGCCTTTTAAAGGCACTTCATTCTTCTTTTCTTTTGGAGAAGTAAAATTTCAAGGAGTAAGAAGTGGTAACGCGCACGTCATTTTTTTTTTACCTGCTGGGACGCTGATAGTGATCATTGTAAATACTCTAATTGTAAGGCGAAAACAAAAACAAAGGCCTAACCAAATAAACAAAAGACGAAGCTTAAAAAAAAAAAGAAGCTGTTTATGCCGAATCAGGAGGTGCAGATGCACATGCAAGCGCAGACACAAAGAAGGCAGTCTTTGGTGACAAAGAGAGAAGCTGCTTCGTTTACGATTCACCGAACCTTTTCTTCTGCGGTTGCGTTTGTCAACTCCTGCGGGGAATTCGTTAATGACTTCGCCGCAGCTTAACCGTCAAAGGAGACACTTCCTTTCTCTTTCTTCTCATTTTTGGGAAACGTCGCTCACGAAAGGGAGGGGGGGGACGCCACTAGTTGACATTTTTTTTTTCTTCTGGTGTGTACTTTCTTGAGTAGATGCTGAGAACATTGGACTTGCAAAAAGGTGCTTTCACGCACACACAACCAACGGAAGTGTGGCTGGATGAAGCTGTACGCAGGGCGGGAAGAGAAAAAAAAATGGAGCGAGCAAGACAGCAGTTTCCTCCCGGCTGCCGTCTTACACTAATGCAGCAAGGAAAGCATCCATCGTAAAAGAAGACTTCTTTGCCCGCTCAGCGGGAAACACTTTTTCTGTTGTTGTTGTTGTTGAAGAGGCAGCCTTTCGACTCAACGTTCAGTGTTTTCACATTAACAAAAATTTGGCTTTTGTCGCTGTTGAGTTCTCAGAATGATGCGTTGTGCACCGCGCGAGCCTTTTTTTGAGCGTGCATGTCGTTCGAGATTTACTACCAATTTTTTTTTCCACCGTTCTCTCACTCCGTAATGCATGTTTCTCCGCTGTTTTTTTTTCCTTTGGTTTGCTCACAAAAAAAAAATGCTTAAGCTCTTTTCTTTTACGTCTTTTTGAATAATCCAGTCGCTCTCTTTCTTTCAATTAAAGCTGCTAGAATAATTCTAAAAGGAAACTCACACATCTGCTCTAAGGTTTCGCTTGTCATCAACAAACAGGATTTAGCCGAAGGTTTCCTTTTGTTTTCGAATTGATGTCATTGCCGTTTTGTGTGAGTTGCGTAGGCACAGATGTCAAACCGACCATTCAAAGAAAAAACAATGAGTATGTATGAACAGCAACGTCTCGTGCCGTTTTTGTTGGTTGTTGCTGTTGCAAACGAAAAATTCTCTGCCGTTGGTCAAATTGGTGTCGGCCGGGCGTATGCAGTTTGCATGCCGCTTGCGTTTCTTCTTATTCCTTTTTTTTTTCTTTGCTTCTTTGAGCCGGTCGCAGATAACTTTTTCTCCTCTTTAAACCACCACGCTCGTTTCGAAACCACAATGCGTCATTCGCATCCTTTTTTTTTCTTTAGGTATATATGCGAATTCGTCACCAACGCTAATGGAGAGGAGCCCGCCCAAGTGCAATCAACGACAATGATGTTGACAGGGACTTTGCGAGATATGCTAAACTTCCAAGTCAGACCACCGAGAAGGGGAAAATACGTCATCTACCGTTACGCTGCTCAATGTCAACAAGAACCTCTCCAAGAAAAACGGCCTTGATTACACAGTGAAATTCCAAAACACTTTCAGCAGAAGCGTACGGAAATTATGTGCATTACCTTTTTCTCCCCCTTACACTGCCGTCGTCTTCTTCCTCTTCATCCATTTCCTCCCTTGTTTCTTCTGTCTTCCTGTATCTGCCGCGTGTCGAACTGCTGTACCGCTAACAGCTCTCTTCTCACCCAACGCACCCCGCTAATCTCTTCTGCCGTTTTTAAGCCTCGCACCCCCTTCACTCTGCGTTTATTTACAAGGTAAAGAATCACCTGTCACCGTCTCTCATCCCTCAGCAACACCCGTTACTCTCTCACCACAAATCTCATCATGTCCTCCGTGCGCACGTCTTCTGCGGTCGCCGTGCTCGCCCTGGCTATCGCCGGTGTGCAGAGCGTAGTCGCAGCCCCCGCGACCACGAAGGCGCCCGTGCCGGTGAATCTGAACGAGAACATCGTGACGATTGTTCTGATTCTGGGTGTGGCGATTGCAATTCCACTCGTCTACGTGCTCACGAAGCTGATCCCGAAGATGCGCCGCGGTGAGATTTTGCTGTCGAAGATCGAGTTCGACTGGCGCGCGGAGCTGCTGAACCAGACGTCGAAGAAAGAGAAGGCGCGCCGTGCGGAGGAGATGGCCCGCCGCGACGAGGAGCGCGCTGCCGCCGGTGAGGAGCTGGAGTTCGCAGAACAGGGGACGCAACACTACCATTCGATGGAGCCGCTGTCGCCCCGCGATGCTGCGGTGCCGAGCGCTGCTGCAAACGCGAAGCGCGTGCAGGTGGAGGTGTCCTCCTCGATTGAGAAGCGCGAGGGTCACTAACACGTCTCCCTGCCTGACGGACGCCGCCGCCGGGACTGAAGTCCCGCGGAAGTGTTTTGAAACCTAAGTTTTTTTTTCGTTTCTCGCGCTCTCTCTCTCTTTTAAAGTTCTCGAAATTATGCTTGGTGCTTTTTCCTGTTGTTGCGCGTATTTATATAGATTGGTTTTCTTTTTCTAATGTGTGGGATGCTCACGACGCAAGTGTGTGTCCCCACGCGTAACAGGTAATAAAAGTGAACAATAGCAAGACAGCGCAGGGCTGCAGCGACGCAACTGACGGAATCCAAAAAGTGTTTCCAGCAAGCACAAGTTGCACGGATTCTCATTTGCTGCTGTGTCCTTCTGTTTTGCTTCCTAAGGAATGCTCCTCTCCTCCTTCCCCCCTTACACGACGCATTTGGTGATTTCTTCACCCAGTCCGAAGCGAGTGGCTTCCCGTAAAACCGCGAAAGTGATGAAAGGGAAAAGAGTAGAGTTGGTGAATGCTAGGCAATCGACGGTGTGAGTTCAGTGCTCCTGAGGTGTTCTTCTTTGCCGTGCTTGGAAGTTCGTAGAGTTGATGCGCTTAGTGAAAGCACCCCAACGTCGCTGCTTACTCGTTCCCGTCATGAGTAGGACTCGAAGTGCCCTTCAAACAGAGCTGCTGCCTCAGCGGGTGTCGGTTTCCTTTCCTCCCAACTTTTGGGTTCCCGTTTGTAAGGTGTTTCGATCTACTAGCAATCTTCCTCTACGGTTTACTGTTCAATCAGACTATGCTCCCCTATTTAAGTTTTTTTTTCTCCTACTGACAAAGAATGTCGTAAATGAAAATAAGTGAAGTTGAACACAGAAATTCGTCAAAGGCCAAAAAGGCTCGGCTGTAGACTTTGTGAGCTCAGCAAAGAATAAAAAGTATGTGCTCGTGTCTCTTCTTGATTCTTTCACATCGTGCTGTCAACGGTATAGGCGGTGGTGTGTGTGTGTCGACATGAAGATTGGCCCCTGGTGACTCCATGAGATCAACGGAGCAGCAAGTACATCTTTTTTTGTTTTGCGTTTTCACAAGTCGAATTCGTTTCCTTTTCTTTTTTTAACTTTGAGGTACGCTGCAAGTTGTTTGACGTCCCTTAAAGCAAAGCCTAGCATTAAATATATATTGTAGCTTTTATTTTTGATTTTATTAAGTTTTTCTTTCAATTAAAGACATTTCAGCATTATTCGATACAAAGCTACTTTCCACGAGATCATGACGCTCCGCACTCCTATGAATATTTTGGGGTAACAATGCCGACTTGCTGAGGCCGCCTAAAGGCTCTATCGCCTGCATCGACTGTTTGCTGTGACAAAGTCATTTGACAGTATGCGTTTTCTGCCAACCAACTGGCAGGCGGGTTCCGCTATTCTCTCCTCTTGTTTTCTTATTTGTAGTGGGTTTTTGACACTCTCATCTCCTCTGTTTTCTCCTCCTTTGTCGTCTGTGTTTCTTTGCGTGTTGATGTCGGTGCGCGTGAATGCGCCTTCCATATCTCCACCTTCGACAACGCTCATTACCTGCCGTTTCCCTCGTATTGCGATCACGATTCCTGTATTATAATATCAACAACAACAATAATAATTGCTATTATTTCATCTTTAGTTACCGTCTGTACATCACACAGAGACGTTCCCACGGTTTTTGTTCTTCTACCTCAGAATAACTTAGACAATGGTCCACTCGTACGGCTACAAGTCCGGCACCCGCCACCTCTTCGCGAAGAAGTTCCGCAAGCACGGTGTGCCGCCGGTGTCGACGATCCTGTCGACCGTGAAGGTGGGCGACTTCGTCGACGTCGTGGCGGACTCCGCGGTGCGGGAGGGCATGCCGCACAAGTACTACCACGGCCGCACGGGCATCGTGTGGAACGTCACGCCCCGCGGTGTCGGCGTGATCATCAACAAGCCGGTCCGCACGCGCACCCTGCGCAAGCGCATCTGCGTCCGCTTCGAGCACGTCCGCAAGTCGCGTTGCCAGGAGGCGTTCAAGGCGAAGGAGCACCAGTTCCAGGCCCACCTCGCTGCCAAGAAGGCCGGCACGGCCCTGCCGCCGCTGAAGAAGAGCTCCCGCGTGGGCGGCTTCGTGCGCCCGAAGAGCGTGGAGGTGCTGGCCCGCCGCGTGGCGGACTACGAGGCGATGCTGCCGTACTAAGAGCGTGTACCGCGTCTCTGGCCTGCCGCACTCCTGCCGCGGTGCTCTCTCGATGAAAGCGTGGAACACTTTTTGTCGGTGCAGAAAAGGTGAATGACTTCGGTTTCTTTTCTGGTTTTCTCATTTCTGAATCTCTAAAAAAAAAGAAAAGGTTGCGTTACTGAAAGAAGAGGCTTTGCGTTGGATCTGCTGTTTTCATTGAGAGGCAGCTCGATCCCGCAGCACCTGCTTAGACGCCGTGTGTGCTCCTTCGGATGCACCAGATCGTACGGCTTTGTGTGAGAAACACTGCCGATTTCGCAGCGGGTTGGATTTACCGAACACGCAAAGCACGGCGAAAGACTGCGTTGGGCGCAAGCTCGTTTGCACATTCAAGGACACGTGGCGGGAAACAGCGTGTTCTCTTCTCGCCAAAATAGGAAACCGCTTCAAGGAAACTCATCCTTCTGTTCTCCTGCACGCGGGCTATGACGTCCGTTTCTCGACTCCATTCGATGCCGCCTCTCTGAGCAATTGCATTTCCCTTTCTTCATGCGCTATTTCCTGGACTTTCATCCTCTTTTCTGTGTACTTCTTCAAAACGGTTCCGCCGTCGTGCACACGGCAGAATATACCACCACCGAGAACCTTAGCGGCGCTTCCCGTTCTCTCTCTCTCTTTCCTGTTGTTCGTGTTTTGTACTTTGGGCAAATTTCTAACGTCTCTCCTCTGCGCTTTCTTAGTCGAGGAAAGTTCTTCCATAAACCTGCTGTGCACGCGGGCCGAACTAGTGGACACCTTCGAACTTATTTTTTTAATTTTTTTGTTAGGAGAAATTCAAAGAAGAGGTCGGCCCTAAAAATGAGCACACGCGCCACTCTCGCATTCGCGCTGATCGCGCTGTTGTACGTGGCTGTTGGCACTTCTGCCGCCTCATCCATCCTTGGCAGCCACGCGGAGGGTAGCCTCATCTCGCCGTCGGCAAACGCGTACCGCAGCCGACGCACGCTGATGCCATTCAATTACTACATGATTCCCGTGTGCACGCCTACGACGGATCAATTGAAGCAGCATGGCAAGGAGGACATTGGCGGAATTCTCACTGGCAACCGACTCGTGCCGACGCTTTTTGAGTTCACGGTGGGCACCGATGAGAAGTGCAAACGATTGTGCTCGGCACGTTTTACAAAGAATGATGTGCGGCGAGCCAACTACATGATCTACAACAAATACGACGTACGCATGTTCCTCGATGGTAACCCGTTGGTATCGACCTTTACGGAAGAGGGCGGCTCTGTTTTCTACCGTAAGGGATACTCGTTGGGTACTCGGACAGTGAATCTTGATGCCAAGAAGACGGAGAATCACATCTACAACCATCTCGACTTCACGATTCGCTACACCTATGATGTGGATCAAAGCTACGTGATTACCGGGTTCCATGTGACGCCGCGGAGCTACGCGAGCGTTGGTATCTGCAGTACGTCGGAACTCGGGGACGTGGCAAAGAATGCGATGACGCTCCCAACTGTCGCCAGCAGTCAAGATGTTTCGGTTCCCTACACCTACAGCGTCACGTGGGAGGAGAACAGCAGTTCGTACGTGATCCTGCACAGCGTCGAAGAAGCGGTGCAGAAGCGCGGGCACAAGATCGCGGCCATGTATGGCGTGCTGCTGACGGTGCTGGCAGGCGTTGTGGTGGCCTTTGTGATGCTGCGGACGGTGCGCAAAGACCTCGCTGTCTACCTTGACGAGGAGCTCAACGAAATCGAGCTGCGCGAGGAGTCGGGCTGGAAGCTCGTGCGCGGCGACGTCTTTCGTCCCCCGCCGTACGCGGTCGTGCTCTCCACCTTTGTCGGCGCCGGCTGTCAGATCGCGGTCACGGTATTCGTGACAGTGCTGCTGTGTGCGACTGGCGGCGTCAACCCTACGATACGCGGCCACTTCCTGACGACGACCATCATTGTTTTTCTCCTTATGCACATCGTCGCCGGCTTCGTGACGTCGCGTCTGCTGAAGCTGTTTGGCATGGACTCGTGGAAGACGGCGATGCTGTGCGTGGCGGCCTTCCCTCTCACCCTCAGCGCCGGTGTTTTGACGCTCAATTTCATGCACTGGTTCATGCACTCCACCGCGGCAATTCCGCTCGGCACCATCGTGTCGGTGGCACTGGTGTGGGTGCTCGTGTCCATCCCTTTCGGCGCCGCCGGCGTCTTTATTGGCTACAGCCTGAACACGATCGCCGTCACGGCGAAGGTCAGCAGCATCCCGCGCCTCATTCCGGCGGAGGCGGGCAGCCGTACGCTTTTCGTCGTCATCGTCGGCAGCCTTGTCCCGTTTGTGGCCTGCTGCGTCGAGCTGTCCTACGTGCTGAACGCCTTCTGGCGCGAGGAGCAGATGTCCATGTACGGCATGCTGGCTTTTTTCCTGTGCACCGTGGTGGTGCTCTGCGTGGAGGTTGGCATCGTGGTCACCTACATTACGCTGCGCGGCGAGGACTACCGCTGGTGGTGGCGCAGCTTTGGCTCGTTGGCAGCGACGGGCGTGTACGTGTTTTTCTACAGCATCTTTTTCCTAAAGCACTCCCTCCAGATCCGTCTTGTTGCCTCGGTGATTCTTTTCCTGGCGTACATGTTCGGCGTGTCTGTGATGTTCGGACTTGCGTTAGGCGCCATCAGCTTCCTCGGCTCTCTCTGGCTGGTGCAGCGAATGTATGACGCGATTAAAGCTGACTGAGGTCGTCGCGAAGCCCTCTCCCTTCGTGCTGCTGCACAGGCTGCTGTTTCGTTTTGTGAAAGAGGGAGGCGTGTGTGTGTGTGTGTGTAGGTGTCTTGCTCTCATGTCTTTTTTGTTTTTTGAAGCGTGACCTGTGCTGCTCTTCATTTTGGCTTCTTAAGGATTTTTCACGAGAATACTTCGCTGTGTGAAAGGAAAGGAAAAAGCATTGAACATAGAAAAAGCGTGCATTCACACCTCCTGTCCGCTTGTCACATATACTGTTTGAACGACTCATGTTGGCGTCTTGTGCAGATGATGTATTTCGGAGAAACAAAAGGATTTCTGTTTTGGGGGCTTCTTTTGCACTTGGCTGCACAAGCCCACACAGCCCTTTTTTCGCTTTAACTCCTTCTGTCATTGACATTTCTTTAGTTATGTGTATGTACGTGTGTGTGTGTGTGCTTTCCTCCACCTCATTAATCACTAGTGAAAGACTTTTTTGTTTCTATCTCTTTTCCGGGTTTTGCTTCACCGAAGGACGCGCACGCACACACACACACGTGTGTATGAAAGCAGGTTTTTGCGCTATGTTGTGGCAAGTCGCAAACTCCGTCCTTCTTTCCTTGTCCGTAGTTGCGCTTTCGCATGAACTCGGTTTGGGGACGCTGAAGGTCATTTCCACTCGAGTGCTATCGGTCATTTACTTGTCGGTGTAGAGTATTTTTTCTTGGCGGCGACGTTTCTTGGAGAAAAAAAGAAAGAGGAAGGGAGAGAACATGGAGCGCAAAAGCAAATTTCCTTTTCAATGGGCTTACTTTAAAATGGTGTCATCTTTACTCTGCGCATGCGCTTGTGCGTGTGTGTTTGTGCTCTGTAGTGGACCACACGAGGGGTCCGGTACACACACACACACACAATAAGAGAAATATATATTTATGAGAAACGTGCAACAGTGGGGCATCTTGAGTCCCGGTGGCCGAAATTAGGCGGAGGTGCCTCTTGTTGGTGAATACGTTCTGTCTTCGTAACCTCTCTTATCTATTTACTTACATATATACGAAAAAAAAAAAACTAGTAAATGCAAAATGGATACCGATTTGTGACAAAATAAGCAGACAAGAAGACACAACAGGGAATGCAGAAGGAAAGCCAGAGTTGAGATAGTTTCTTTAAAGCAGTGCGGTGCGTGCATACCGGCAGTGGCTCGTGTGAACGCGCTTTGTCGGTGGTGTTGTGGTAAGATTGGCGTTGCAACAGCAAAGGAAAATCTGAAAACAAGGACGCACACGTCAGGAGTGAAACGCCTAAAAATACATTTACATCCCAAAAGAGCGTGAAAAAAACCCAATGAATCGTACAGCTGATACTTGACTCCGATGCGCTTCATCGTGGTGTGCGTGTTTTACCTCCTATTTTTTTTCGTTTATGCTCTCCTCCAACTTCTTCTCCACGTCGATTGCTTTTAACTCTTTTCTTATTTGGAAAACTATCCATTACTATTCTAACATACTGAATGGCGGTTACTACTGCAAAACGCATTACGAACGGGTCCGTGTCGCACTCTATATATACATATATATTTATCAACGTTATTTAACGCTGACATTGTTGCAGGAGAAAAGAGAAAACCTTTTTTTCTTTTTCGTTCTGTCTTTCCCTTGTGAGATCTGCATCGGGCCGTGCTGTGTATCGTTTTCACCCACACCATCGCTTCGTATTGATCACCGCAACGCCGATTCATTTAGAAAACGATTTCTGTTCGATACGTTTCCTCGCACACACCCACGGAAGGAAAATGGCTCGCGATCAACACGCGTTTGAGTCGGAGCAGCAGACGGGCTCCGTCAAGGCCGTCTCCGGCCCCGTCGTGATTGCCGAGAAGATGAGCGGAAGTGCGATGTACGAGCTGGTGCAGGTCGGTTCTTTCCGCCTGGTGGGCGAGATTATCCGTCTGGAGGGCGACACCGCCACCATCCAGGTGTACGAGGAGACCGGCGGCCTCACAGTTGGGGACCCGGTTTACTGCACTGGCAAGCCCCTCTCCCTCGAGCTGGGCCCTGGCATCATGTCCGAGATCTTCGACGGCATTCAGCGCCCCCTCGACACAATTTACCAGATGGTGCAGAACGTGTTCATCCCGAAGGGGGTCCAGGTGCGCGCCCTCAACGCCCAGAAGCAGTGGGACTTCGCGCCAACGGTGAAGGTTGGCGACATCGTGACGGGTGGCGACATCCTCGGCACCGTGGCGGAGAACTCGCTGATGAACAACCACAGCATCATGGTGCCGCCGAACATGCAGGGCCGTGTGACGTCGGTGCAGCCCGCCGGAAACTACACGCTGGACGACGACGTGGTAGAGATTGAGCACAACGGCAAGAAGAAGTCGCTGCGCCTGATGCACCGCTGGCCCGTGCGTACGCCACGCCCTGTCGCGGAGAAGGAGTCCGGCAATCACCCCTTGCTGACCGGCCAGCGCGTCTTGGACGCCCTCTTTCCCTCGGTGCAAGGCGGTACGTGCTCCATTCCCGGTGCTTTTGGCTGTGGAAAGACGGTGATCAGTCAGGCACTATCCAAGTACTCGAACTCTGACTGCGTCATCTACGTCGGCTGCGGCGAGCGGGGGAACGAGATGGCTGAGGTGCTGATGGAGTTCCCCACGCTGACCACCGTCATCGACGGCCGCGAGGAGTCCATTATGAAGCGCACGTGTCTCGTGGCGAACACGTCGAACATGCCGGTGGCGGCCCGTGAGGCCTCCATCTATACCGGCATCACCCTCGCCGAGTACTACCGTGATATGGGCAAGCACATTGCGATGATGGCCGACTCCACCTCTCGCTGGGCCGAGGCCCTTCGTGAGATTTCGGGTCGTCTGGCCGAAATGCCTGCGGATGGTGGCTACCCGGCCTACCTCAGTGCCCGTCTCGCCTCCTTCTACGAGCGCGCCGGCCTTGTCACGTGCATCGGTGGCCCGAAGCGCCAGGGCTCCGTGACGATCGTAGGTGCCGTGTCCCCGCCCGGCGGTGATTTCTCCGATCCGGTGACGTCCGCTACGCTGTCGATCGTGCAGGTGTTCTGGGGCCTGGAGAAGCGTCTGGCGCAGCGCAAGCACTTCCCGTCGGTGAACTGGCTCATCTCGTACTCCAAGTACCTCAACGCCCTGGAGCCCTTCTTCAACACCTTCGACTCGGATTACATGCGTCTGCGCGCCGTCGTGTCAGAGATATTGCAGCGCGAGGAGGAGCTGCAGGAGATTGTGCAGTTGGTCGGAAAGGACTCCCTGTCCGAGTCCGACAAGATCATTCTGGAGGTGGCCAAGGTGATTCGCGAAGAGTTCCTCCAGCAGAACGCCTTCACCCCGTACGACAAGTTCTGCCCGCTGTACAAGACGTGCTGGATGCTGCGCAACATCGTCACGTTCTACGAGGAAGCCCAGCGCGTCGTGGCCGAGTCGGCCGGCGACCACAAGATCACGTGGAACTACATCCGCGAGAAGATCCCCACCATCTACACCGGTCTCACCGAGATGAAGTTCCGCGACCCAATCGAGGGCGAGGAGGCCAACATCGACTTCTTCAAGAGACAGAACGAGGAGATCATCAGCGCCTTCAACTCCCTGTTGCAGTGAGAGAGGCGAAGTGAATCGATGGATCACCCACTCCCTTCGCTTTCCTGAGCTATCCTTGTTTTCCTTTTTTTTTTGGCTTCCCTCTCTTTGCCGGAGGGAAACGCATCGGCTCTTCCGTGCGTAGGCGTCGGACGCCTCGGTGTCTCATGGGGCGCAGTGTACTAGGGTAGTAAGGTTTGGGCACGGGAAAAGGCATAAGGTGTTTGCATGAGGTGTTATGGGAGTAATATCCCTGCTTTTTCTTTTCCCCTCTGAAGTACGTGTTTCCGTCTTTTAAGTTCAAGCAAGACGAAGCATTTATTGATGTTATCGACGTTTTCATTTCTGTTCTCTCTCGATTAGTGTAAGAGCTGTTTCCTTTTTTCTTTTAGGTATTGTATGCGAGTGTGGGGATGAGCTGGTGTGTGCACGTCCTCCAACTCATCTGCCGTCTGTGTGAAATAGCTCGCTGTTTGTTTTGCTGGATTCTATCGGTTTAGTGCTGGCGTTGGTGTTTTTTTTTCTTTCTCCCCTCCTCCTTCGAAGCTTTGTTAGACGTAGCGGCAGATTCACGGTGTGGCGCCACTGATCCCTAAGAATGGGTGTAAGTGATCGTTTCCGCTCACGGCGTATTTCTTCGTCTTTTTGCTGTCGCGATACAAAGGCCGTGCCCCTGTGGAGTCGCACCTCGGTCAGTGATATTTTGTTGGTGGTTTGCTGTTCATTTGTTCTTTCCCTCCCCCCGTTGGCCGAATTGCAGTAAATTCGTAAGTTGACATAAAGCAAAAAAAAAAACTAATGAAAGAAAAATCCCTCAGAAGAATGTGTGAGTGCGTATGCACAGGCTGCGAGGAAGATGCTCACAATTTATTCTTGTCCCATCCTGAGTCGCATGTTCAAACGATGGAGGATGACGTCGGTAGCTCGCAAAAGAACGGTCTCCTTGGGCACTTGAACACGGTTTTCTACAAGAGATGACTGGCTGAGAGCTTCTACAGGATCATCTGTTTCTCTCACGCTTTCTTGACACGTGGAACGCTCCTGCTCTTTTTATTTCGGCTTCTACTCGAAACGTTGCCTCGTTGAAAGCATATCGACGTGTGTTTTGAGTGCTACCAGAGGCGTGCGGAGTGCGTACCGGACTTCTCTGCGCACTCCCTTTCCGATACCCCTCCTCCCTTCCCCTCAATTTGTCGAGACAACGATCCTTCTTCCTTCTCCCGCTTCCTTTTTTATTCGACTGCAGCACCTTCTGCTCTACGCTAGACGGGTTGCTGGGCATTTTTTTTTTTCAACTCCATCATTTTTCTTAGCAACTTTCGAAGAGCCATGCTGCGTAAAACTGCGCAGGCCGGCGCACCCTTCAAGAGCGTCCTGCGCCGCCACAAGTTTCACCCCGAGGGCCTCCCGCTCTATAATGATCTGTCGAAGCAGTGGCTGTGCCGTGAGGGCGAACGGTGGTGGTTGCTCGACGCGCGTGGGGAGCAGCTGCCGCACGTGGCGAAGATCGCCGCGCAGTACATCACAGGTCAGCATCGGGCCGATTTCACACCGGGAATGATTACCGGCGACCACGTAGTCATCACAAACATCAAAGATGCGGTCATGACGGGCGACAACTGGATTCGCGTGCCGATTACGTGGCAGACGGCCTACCCCGGCGGCACTTACCGCGTCCGACTTTCCGAGATGTACGAGCGCGACCCGTGCATGGTGATGTGGTGGTATTTAAAAGACGAAGTGAACCGCCACTTCGTGCGGAAGCTCAAGACGCGCACGGCGCCGTTAGAAAAAGCGTGGCTGTACGAGGGCAGCGTGCACCCGCACGGCGACAAGAGTCCACGCCCGTTGGTGTGGGTGGATGCGCAGAGGGCTGGTTGGAAGTACAAGGACCGCATGTTCCAGCGCCGCTGGTCGCCCAACCAGTTTATGATGTAGTGCTGCTCCTCTCTCCTCCTCGAAGCGGGGTGGGTGGTGGGGGAAAGACGAAACGCACCTGGTGTGAGGCCCTGCATGACTGCGTAGGGAAGCAGAATACACCAAAGAAAAGAAGTGTGTGGAGGCGTGCTTGTTGGCTGCGGCAAGAAAACTCGCCTCTACGTGCGCGCATGTGGATGCATGCATGTTGCAGTGGAGTGATTCTTGGTCCTCCTTTCCTCTATTTTGCTGTCAGTGATTCTACCAGCTCACATATAAGCAGTGAAGAAATTGAAAATGAAGCACCCACGTTGCGCTTTGCAAGCGTGTTCGAAAACAAAATGGTTCATTGCGACGCTGTCTGTCTTCCATCGTCCTTTGTCGCGGAGGGTGTTTTTTTTTTTTGAAGCGGACAAATCGTGCCGTTAACTTATTTTTCTCGCAGGCCCAGATAGCTGCGAACGTGATACAAGGCATGTGCGAAGGGTCTGGTGCAACTCTTCAACGCCGAAAGCTGCGGACCTGCCAGCGATCTTTCTCCCTTTTCCCTCGCCATCCGCTACTCACCCTATTCCTTTTTTCTTGGCTACGTTTCGTCTACGAGCGAAGGTTTTCTTTTTTCTGCGACATGTTCTCGGTCGGTCGCAAGCAATTCTTGGCTTGTTTTGTGTTCAGTCTTTTCGTGTTTCTTTCATGTTGCTGCACGCACAGCAGCGTAGTGTGCCGCTATGCATTTTTCACGGCAACACTATGTGAAGTCATCTCTGGTTTTATGCTGCAACGCAGGGAGCAAGCCGCTGACGGATGCGCTGCTGCGGTGCTGGCGAGAGATGCGTGCAGCCGCACCAGCTTCCGCAACAGCGTCGACTGCGTCACTGTTAGATGAGACCCTCACGCACCTTCAAGTCACCGCACCGGTGACGACCACGGAGCTCACCTCCTCGTCGTCCGCAGTCCCAACGTTGTTTTCCTCCCCGGAAGATGCGCAGATAGTCTGGAATGTGGTACAGCGACAGCGAGTTTCCTGGCGGGCGGCGCTGCAACTGCTGCCGTGGCAATTGCAAGAGATGTCAGCGGCACAACGTTCCTTTGTCAGCCGGCGCGTCGCGTCCTCGCCGTGGCATGTTGCCCACATCGTATTGGCTGCAGGAGATGTGGTGGATGACGCGCGTCTTGTGCAGACCTACGGTGCTCTGAAGCGAGCCACGTACATGGTGGAGTTTGCGCGGCTTATCTCGGCTGCCCTGCGGGAGCGACCTTCGCTGCCAGAAGGTCTCTTGCCCGTCCCCTACGGCGTGATGCTGCATGGGTATGAGTTAGGTCGCCGGTCCCCGCAAGACGCCGCCATGGCATTGAAGCTGTCGCAACATCTTACCCTGCTCGGTCGGTCGGCGCTGTCGCGCTCGGCCGAGGAGCGTCTGGTGCTGGGACACGCATGCTTGGAAGGCCAGGCGGGCAACTGGGCGGCGGCGCTGGAGGTGGTGGCGCGTAGTCGGGCGGTGCGGTTGTCGATCCGCAAAGGGTTCGAGCGCTTTGTGCAGGCGACGCCGCGGGAAGTCCCGACACCGTCACCTGAATCAGGATTAAGCAGTATCAGTAGCAGTCGTGATAATGCCTCTTCTTTTCCTTCCTCTGCTTTCGGGTCTTCAGCGGAAGAGGCAGGTACACAACGTGACTCCACGTGGTTGTCGGCCTGCCAGGCCTTTCTCGCGCAGCCGCCGGATCGTCAAACGTACGCGGAGGCGCACTCGTTGCTGGCCACGCTTCCCAAAGAACGGACCGAGCGCCCCGACTTTGTGGTTCTCGCTGTCGAGGTGTTGCGCCACGCCGCACGTCGCATGTACGCCGGCTCCCTAACGCGACGTCTTGTGAGCAGCACAAAAAAAGCTGAGTGGGGCTTCGCCTTGTCGCTCGCGTCTGCTGCGCGGTACTACGACATGGCCGTGCCGCTGCTTCCTTTCCTGCCGCAAGGCACGGAGCTACCGCTAGACCTGAAGGACTTCCTTTCGACAACGCAGCGGATCGAAGGGAATGTGGATGACTCAGACTCTGCTGGATCTTCTCTGCCCCCTCTCACGCGTGCGGCGGCAGAGAAGCTGTCTTACCCGCAGGCCCTGGCCTACGCGTTGAAAGGGGATGCCGTCACTCGTCAGACGTTGCTGTCCTGCTGTCCTCAGTCTCAGTCGTTGTCTCCATTGCGCTCACTGCTTCTTGCAGCGCGTCGTGCCGCCGACGACGCAGCAGCGACGAATGCTGCCGCGAGCGGGGTTGTCAGTTCCGATGAGGCTGAGGAGGAAAGCATGTCTGACGTTGACTGCTGCACGTTTCAGTCGTCCTCGCTCTCGCAGTTGGTGTGCGCCGCAGCAAGTGAGAAGCGGCAGCGTTACTTTTACAAGGTGATTCCAGCCTCCGCGAGGGCACATCATTTTGGGCGTTCTTCTCTTTCGAATGCGCCTGTTGGGAGCAGCACAGAAGTTGCTGACAGGGATGGCGAGGACTGGTTACTCGCTGCGCATCCGCACACGAGCGACTCCGGGGTGGCCTCCGTGTGTCATGAGCGGCTGCAGCGATGGCGAGAGCGGGTCGCTACCACGCCCGCCGACTGCGCGGCGCTGCTGGCGGATCTCTCTGCCTTTCTGCGTGCGACGCACACCATCGAGGGCGCGCCCATCCTCGGCGGCGAACATGCGAAGCCGCGCTTGACGGAGGACGTGTTTTGGCGATGGGTGGCTGCATTTGCGGCCTGGGGCACGGTGCAGCTAACTGCCACGGAGCGCTTCTACTGGCCGCTGGCGGTGCTGAGGTCTGCGTGTCTGCTGCGTGTCACGCTGGACGCCTCCCTCGTCAGCGCCGCCGTCCGCAGTATTCCGTCGATGTTCGTCGATGACGCGGCGCTGGCGCTGCCGTGCGTTTTGGCCTCGCACACTCTCCTGGGAAATTGGAAAGCAGGGTTGCAGGTGTGCGCGCGACTGGAACGGAAGGAAAAGGCAGGCGCCGTGCGACTCGAGGCGCCAGCGGGGCCTCGGAGGCCGCACACGGTTAAGTACAAACCGCCACCTCCAAGTTTGCGCGAAGCCATGGCACAAGTCGGCTACGCTGCACCAGCGAAGGACGCATTGCGGCACTGGACGGAGCTGGACGCGTCGCTGGCTGCCTCATCTGCTGCGAACTCGTTCTCTTTCCCATTGATGCTGATCGAGCTGAAGCAGTTCCACGACACGCGCCAGCTTTGCGAGAAACTGCACGCAACCGTCGCGGTTGCCGCGCGCCCTACTCGAATGAACGCAAAGCTCGAGCATCTATCACGGCGACGGATGCTCCTTGGGGCTGCCTTCTCGCTTCTAGACGATGAGGCAGCACTGGAGAACGTTGTGCGCGCTGGTGGGGACAGACAAGTGCGTGCGGACGATCTCGACGTGCATGGACTCCAGCGTCTTCTCGGTGTGTTGCCTGCCGCGACGGTGAGCCGCGTTCTCACGGCCGAGGCGGCCACTGGGCGCTGTGCGCAGGAGCATTGGTTGCTGTCGTGCATGAGCCACCCAAGCATCTCCGCTGGTGAAGCGCGCCCATTGGCACGACTGCGCCCTGCGTCTTCCATGCTTTCTGCTGTCTCTTGCTTCCGAGCGGCGGTGGAGAAGAGGCAGCCAGTCCTGTCGATTAAAGCGTTGAGGCGTATCGCGGAAGGGGCAGTGGACAGTCCCGTGCCTCACGCCTTGCTAAGGTGCATCGCCCGGCTGCTGCGTGTGTTTCTTTCGAACGATGATCTTCTGCAGGCGTGTGTGCGGAGCGGTGCTCAGCATCCGCGTGCTGAGAGAAGTAGCGAAACGTATGCAGACGATGTGGCAAAAGATGCCTTGCGGCAGGCACAGATGCTATTCAACAGACTCCAAGAGGTGGAGCAGCTCAGCGGGGCTCTCAAGCATGCCCGCCGCGTTGTTCGCCACGCCATCGAGGTGCACCCTGTCGAGAGAGCATCGGGAACCTCTTTTCCTGCTGCCTCCACCACGACCCCCTGCGCCACGTGGGTTCTCTTGTCGTCGCTGCACGTAGCCATGAGTCGTGTGCTGCATCTGCCGATCCCCGCCTCCTTCACCTCGCACCTTTTCCTTCTCGCCGCTGCAGCGGGGGATGCGGCGGACTGGCGGGCGGCGCTCTTGCTCTTCAACGTGCTGCAGCGCCCAACGGACGCGGAGCGGGCGGCGCTGGTGCGGGTGCTTCGTCAATGCGGTGCCACGGCGACATCGCTTCTCCTCCCGCATCGGCGCTTTATGCGACATCTGCCGGAGCAGCTGATGGTGTGGGCCGACGAGGCGAGCGGGCCGTCAAAGTGGGAGCGCTCAATTACGTTACTGATGCGCGTACAGGGAAATGAGATGGATGCGCAGGTAGGCGACGGTGCTTCTCCGTCCGCGACAACGCGAGAAGAGCGGGAGCAGGCCACTCCAGCCGATGCTTTTCTTTCCCCTGACGTTCTAGCGGCAATTACGAAGTGGAATGCAGACGAGTGCTTTCGTGCCGCGCAACTGCTGCGTCGGCAGGGCTTTTTGAGGCTACCCGCAAAGCGAGAGCGGTCTCTGGAAGGCGCGCAGGTCACGGAGACCGATCCGCATGCGCGTCGCCAGGTAGAAGCGATCCTGAAACTGCTGAGGAAAGGAACTGCAAAGGACGCAGCTGCACCAACGCCATCTTCTCCGAAAGTACCTTCACCTCCATCAGACGTCGTGCGTCGCAAATAACGTGCCGGGATGAACCCACGTCTGCGCGCCCGATGCGTCCTCTCCAGGTTGCGTAGCGGTATGAGCCCCCCAGCAAGAGGCATTGGCGCTTGCATTGTAATCCGGAGGCTCAGACGTTCTGCTTTGTTTTCTGTTCTCCTACGTCTTTTGCTGGATGAATGCCGTTCACGCGGCGGCTTCCACATAAAAGGATATGTTTTTACGCCGAACTGCTTATGTAGCATTAATAAAAATGAAAACGCATCCAGCAGAGACGAGAGGATCAGCTGCCACGAGGAAAGAGACCATCCTTCATCCTCGAGGAAGAGACGTGCTGGTACAAAGTACGGCATTGCTTTGTTTTCTCTGCTTGCTATTCCGACGGTCGAAGAATCCTCATGAACTGCGGCTTCATGACGGGTGGGATTGTGATGATGGTCGCCGTTGCACTCTTGATGTATGCAACTCTTTTTTCTCTTCTCCCTTGCACCTTGAGTCGTTGGCTACCGTCTTACCTTTTTTTTTGTTTGCTTTACGGATTCCCCAGCGGGGCAACCCGTCCCCTGCAATCTGCAAAGGGAACCTCCCCCCCCCCTCCCCCCAAAGAATGAGAAGCAACAACCGTAATGCGTGATTCGCAAATCGTGTTTCTTGGCGCTGGAAAGGCCAACGTGGTGGTCGACTTGCCCATTGCCGACCTCCCGAGTGCACCGTCGTCGCTGCGCACATCTGCGGCGAAGATGCAGCGGATCGCCCTGCGAGTTCGCCGTGCGGCACACAAGGAATGCGCTGAGTGCTACCGCGCGCTGCGGGCGTACGCCGGCTGCCGCGACGTTATCACCTTGGGTCCCGCCTTGTACAACGCTATCGAGGCCGTCGTCCCACCGACGCATCGGAAGCTGATCACCGGCGCTACCGAGGCAACCGTTGTGCCCAACTTTGCAAGCATTCCCGCGCACCTGTTGCGGGTTGACGTGACCGCCGCCGAGGCACGTGGCCGAGCCGTCGACTACGCGGTGGAGGTGAAGCCAAAAGGCGCGTGGCAGTCGCCGCAGGTGGTCGGCATTGTGGTGGACGGTGAGACGTACTGGGTGGAAGAGGCGAAGCGTCGCCACTGCCGGTACGGGCAGATGCGGTGCTATAAAGATGTGCGAGATGCCAAGAAAGACGAGTTGCCCGCCACGATGGCCTCCGCACCCCCCGCTCACACCGAGAAGACGTCGTCGCCAAGCCTGCCCTACTGCCCCAACTACCTCTTCCGCACCTCGCTGTCTACTCGGGAGGGCCTGCGGCGGCTCATGCACAGCCCGCAGAACAATCTGAAGGTGGTCCGCTGCTGCCCGTCAGGTGCGCAGTCGCCCGGCGGCGACCCGACGATGACGACGCTGACGGTGTCGGAGCTGTGCGGCGTCGCCGACGCCATCGACGCCTCGGGTGTGTTGACGCCGCTGTCGCACCTGCAGCTGTGCGGGTGTGCCCCACCGGCGGCGGACGAGCCCGCAGACGTGGCGGCTGACAAGCAGCTCCCCGTGCTGGACGTGGCGTTGCTCTATCGCTGGTCCCTCGCAAAAGACAAAGACGCGGTGGAGTGGATTATGCTGCCCGGGGATCCAGCAGCGCACTGCAGCTGCACCGCCCCAGATACATTCAGCAGAGCGTTGAAGGTCGATGAGGCGCGGCGTGTTCGGCCGATGCTGGATTATGAAACGTGTAAGGAACGTTTCTATGTGTCGACGACGGCAAGGGACGTCTCGCTCATAATTGCCGTGTCGTCGCGCCGCGGTGCGCCGGACGCTTCCACGGCGTGCTCGCGGCTGACCGGTGTGCCGGCTGACGTCGGCGGCGTCTTTGTGCAGCGCGGCCCAGACGTGTACCGCGTTGGTGTGGTGGATCTGGACGACAAGAAGCATAAGACGCTGCACCACTACTACCTCCACGACAGGGAAATTGTCGAAGCATTTCTGAATCAACACCGCACGTCCCTGACGAAGTAGAAGTCTGGCAGCTCAAAGGCGTCTGTAGTTATTGTGCAGAGCTGAAACAGATTTGAATGAGAATGCGTTGTCGATGTGTGCATATTTTTCTTCTCGCTTTTGAAGTGCTGCTTTTCCATGCGGTGGTTGCGTGGAGCTTATTATATTTTCGCTGCGTGCTCTTTTTGTCTTTTGCGCATGCACTCTTCTTTTCGTTATCTTTGGCTTAAACTGCTCTTTCTTCGTTCAACACAACTTTCTTTTTTCTGCTCCCGTTGCTGTCCGCGCTCTTAGCAATTGAGCTCTGCTCCGCTGTCACCGCGCCTCAGACGCACACCCTTCTCTGTAGTATTTTCAAGCATGGACATTATTTCTGTAATTCTATTGCGCGAGCACCGACAATCAAGTCTCCCCGTTTCCTCCTCGCTTCTTTTCTAAAGGAGGTGCTTTCATTTGGTTTTGTGATACTCATTGCCTGCCGCGCTTTCTTGTCGTTGCCTCACTTCATCAAATCCCCACAAAGTATTCTCAGCGATCCAACAAACACGTGCAATCACCGACATTATTTGCGGAAACATCAGCAGCCAAAGAAGAGAAGATCCACATCAGAGACGCGAAGCTGGTTTCTGTAATTGAAGCACCGTTGGCCGTCTGTGCAGTCTTGCATTCAAACAAAGGAGAAATACACGAGTGAACACGGGCTGCGTTGACTGTTAATCTGCTCAACCATGACCACAAACTATGATGATAGCATGGTGGGTCGCGCCCACCTCTCTGCGGAGGAAGAGAACAAACTTGTCGATCGTCTCTACTCACAATCACTGTCCCGCAAGGAGGCGACGCTGGCGGAGCTGCAGGCGCGCTACTACCCCGTGGCGGCCCCGCTCACCATCTCCAGCGAGGCGCTGCAGAAGAGTGTGAAGCGGCAGGTGGATGAGGAGATGGAGCAGCGCCGGCAGCGACGAGCCGTGATGGACGCGACGGCCGCTGCGGCAGCCACGGGCTACGCCAATCGCCGCGACCCAAAGGTGGCAACGCAGGCTACAATTTCTCCCGAGGAGGTCGAGGTGAGCGTGCGCCGGATGTACGACGAAACGCTTGCGCGCAAGAAGGCGAACATGGCGGAGAGCGAGAAGCGCTACGCTTTTCATCCGGAGGGCGTCACATCGAAGAAGATGCCGAAGGACGAGTTCCAAGCCTCTGTGGAGCGGATGAGTAAGCCGAAGAAGACGGAGTTCACTACTGCTGAGATCAACAAAATATACGGTCTGTAGCTTCCGAAAGAAATTTTTCTTGTGTAAAGTATTTCTCGCACATATGTAAATTAGACTACTTCCTCTCCTTTTTCTCTTTCGCCGTTTGGTCGCGCTTGCCTGATCTGTTGCCGTTGCTTCGCTTTGTACACACAAATAAGTTTAACGGTGGCCTTTGTTATTGTTGTGTGTTGGAGTAACGCAGCGTTGCGATGCGTCCAGCTCATCTGTCTGTAGCACTCCGACCGTTTTCGGCGTCGTCTCTTCTATTTCATTTATTCGCGTAGCAGATATAATGAAACGTTGTCGATGTGCGGCCTGCAGTTGCCCCTTGCTCTTCGCATTGGTGAATCTTCTCTCTGTCTCTTCTCCAATGCGACTGCGCTGTTGAGTTCTCCTTCAATGTTTTCGTCTGGTCTCGAAGCCGTGCAATCCCGCACATGTCCAGATGGCTTTATATAGAGCAAAACCTGTTGTACCACCGCAGTAAATCGAATTACGTAAACGGCCATAATGCGTGCAGAGGATGGAAAGGAGGAGACCCCCTCGCTGAAACACAACCCCTACGCCGCGGCCGCTGACCCGGAGAGGTACCGCGCGGTGGATGCGCCGCTCTTCACGTGTGTCGCGCACAGGGAGGCCTGCGTCCTCTGCACCACTGCGGGGAAGAACGGACGCAACGGGCGTACGGCAGCCGTCGGTGCCACGGTGTTCTGGCTGACGTGTCCCCACCTGAACGCGCTCGTCGCACGGCTGGAAGGCCACCGCTGCGTGCAGGCGGTGACGGAGGCCATGAAAAGGCATCCAAGCCTCACCAACGCTCACGTGCGGTCCCATGAGGCTTATGCAGCGCGTGTCCGGCAGCTTCTCACAGACGAACAGTGGCTCTTCTTCGCGGAGCACTTTCTCTCGAAGGACAAAGCGCAGCTGCACAAGTTTGGCAACGCGGCGGTAAGCCACGCCAGAGATATGAAGTGCTTACACGCGCTTGTTGCGCAGACACTCGCTGGCGCGGCCAACCCAGTCGGATCGCTCGTGGTAAACTACGTTTTATTTCTGCATCAGCTGACCGGCGTAGCGGAGAACGAGGCCGCACGACAGGAGGAGAAGCGGATGGGCCTTCGCGCCGCTCTCGATAATACACAGCTGTTCGTGAACTTCATGGAGGCGTTTGTCGCGTGCGTGCTGAATGGAAAGGGAGAGGAGGAAAGAGACGTTCAGAGCGGCACGGATGCTCCCCAAACGGTCTTGACGGTACCGCTGCCAGCGCCGCAAGCATTTGAAACGGCGGCGGCAGTGTTCTCGTGGCGTTTGGATACTTCCTTTGCGGCTCTGTCGCCCGACATCTGCGCGCGTGCCCTGCGTGTGCTTCTCTTTTTAGAGGGTAAGCCACCGCGTCTACACAAAAAGCATCGCATCAATTGAGCGCGTGGGTGTGTGTGTCTGTCACTGGAAAGACCCCTCTTCGCTGCTACGATTCTTACTAATAAATGCGGTGCATCGTGCACGCTGTTGGCTCTTTTGCATCGCTTCCCACTCAGCGCCTGATCGCCTCTTTCCTTTCTAGAAACGACTAACCTGCTCTTCGTGTTGTTGTGTTTGTGTTTGTGTTTGTGTGCTGCGTAAGCAGCGACGGAGCGCTGCGTAATCGAACTCGGAATGGCGAGACGGAACGACATGCGTTGTAGGGAAAGCAACATGTGACCATTCGGGAGTACTTGTGAATGCGCGGTGCACAGGATCGTTACTCTCTGCTGCGCACTGCTATTTGTGGAGCAGACCAACAGACGCTGAAACGATCGCATGCAATGCGATATCGCTTCAGATCCTCTACGGCAAGCAAGCAAGCAACGACGGAGCTTTGAAGGAGCAACGCCCATTCAACAAATGTATTAAAGGATCTAGCAGCAACAGCGGCAACAACACCCCGCTCTCATCACTCTTTCTCTCTCTCTGTGTGTGTGTGAGTTGCAGCACATTTTCTACGTAGTAGTTGGGCCATAGAAGCGCCATGGAGATAGCTAAATAGTCTTTCAAAACCGCTCAACACTTGGGTGTTCATTTCCTATATTGCATCGAAGGCGTTTGCACTACCCCTGCAAGCCAAAAACAAAGAAAGAGGTAGTACTCCCTTGAAGGAAAGCAAAACCTTAGCAAAGCGTTAATAATACTGCTGCCCAAACGCATAGAACAGTTGTGACCTGACATGAAAAGAGCCGAACAAGGCTCTTCTTGCTTTTATTTATTTACATGAACCTCTCTAGCACGGCGTGGATTCGCCAGCCGGATGATTTCTACGTCATTGAAGAACTGCGCCACTCGCACTACGATGAACACGGTGTGTCGTACAACAAGAGCTCTCGCGCGCACAGCACGATCACATCCGTACTGGAGCCCTCCGCACGGGCGGTAGATGGAAGTAGAGGGGACACCTTCCCCACTCGTAAAGACCACGAAACACATCTCACAAGAACAGGACGCTTTCTTAAAGGGCGTTCGCGACGTGATGTTCTGGGCGACCTGCAATGCATCCGCGCCGAGGCGAATACGCTTGTGCTGCGACGGCTGCTGCTGCGCTGGGGGCTTTACGCCGTACGCCGCAGCGCTCTGCGCCAACTCCAGCAGGACACGCTTCACGTACTATGGCAGCGACTGGGTGGCCGGTGCTTTGCGTGGTGGCGCCTTCTCACGGAGCGGCGGCTGTGCCGCGAAGCGCTTTATCAGGAAGCAGAGATTCGTGAAGCGTCGTTCTTGCGCGACTTTGTTTGTCGAACGGTGTGGGGCAGGTGGCAGCAGTGGGCCCGCACTCGTGGACGTCGTCGCGATCGGGCATTTCGCCTTTCCCTTGTGAACCGACAGCGTCACGCCCTTCTGCGCTTCTGCGCGTGGTGTTGCTACCCACGTCAGTGCGCCGTGCTGCGCCACCTCCAGTGCATGCGCTTTGCTGCGGAGCGTCGACTGGTGCGCTTTTTTTTGGTTCAGTGGCGATCCCACACGCTCCAACGCTTTCTCGCGTTTCCGTTGGAGGTTAAGGCGGCTCAGCAGGTGGCCGTGCGCGCGTTCCGTGCGTGGAAGCGTCGAGCGTTGATAGGGGCGTATCTGCACCGCACCCAGCAGGAGGCTTTGTGGAGTTTGGGGGTCCGCTGCTTTGGCAGGTGGAAGCGCTGGCTGCGCCGTCGACTGCAGGCGGCGCTCTTACAGAGAGCGAACGAGACACGTCTCCTCCTGCACATCTTCACGCAGTGGGCCTGGAAGTATCAACTAGGCGCACTATCGATTTCGAAAGCGCTTACTTAAGTAGTCACGTGAAGTGGACGACCCTTTGACGTGTGTGAAGTGTGAAGCGGTGGGAGAAAAGGCCCATTAACTTGTGTGCGTGTGCGCTGACTTCCTTCTCCACGTTCTCCAAGATGTGTTCCTCCTTCTGGTCTGTCTCGCGCTCTCCTGCCACGCGCTGCTAGAAATGAAATATCCACTCACAAGAGATAATGTGTTACAAAAATATGTACACAAGGATAACTCCGTAAGGGGCCACTTGCTCACCGATCAACTCCTCCCTCCGCGTGACATTGTTGTTGGAGGAGGAACAAGGGGAGAACAGACATACGCGTCGTTTTCTCTTCTTCACTGTTGTGCATGCTGATTGCGGAAAGAATGAAAAATGCAAGGTCATCATCTTTTTTCAAAGAAACGGTCTTTATGCATGCGTCAAGAATCATCGCGAGTGCTGCCTGTGAGTGGTGCGCAACGACGCTGGAATCCTTTGCTTCTTTTTTTTTTGGAGGGGGAGTTACCCGTGTAGCATTTTTGTACTTCTTTCTTCATCTGCGATGCCGTGTTTATTCTTTTCTTTTCTCGTCCCCACTCTTCTGTTTTGTATCTGCCCAGCTCACGCTCTGTGCGTTTCACATCCGCCTTTGTTTATTTTTTGTTGGTATTACGTTGTTTCGCTTGCAGCTTTCGTTGCTCTTTTTGGACTTTTCATCTCCTGTTCTTTTCTTCTCTGTTTGTGGTGCTTCTGCACGCGTGCGTCTCGCAGCGAAGGCGCTCTATTAGCGAAAACACAGTGGCTTAGTTTTCTTCTTTACACAAATCGTTGGTATTCTCTATAAATCGCTGTAAGCTAACAGAAGAAGAGTATTTCACCTCCACCGACAAAGCGCACATCAGTTGGCAATGTCTTTCGTCTCCGCCGCGTTGTCGCAGCAGTTGGCAGACCACCCGTTCCACATCGTGCTGGAGCTGCTGTTCGTGGTGGCGCTGGGCTACCTGCTGCTGCAGCGCTCCGCCCGTCGTGCCGCCGCCGCGAAACGGGTCAACTTGCCCTCTTTGGAAGAGCAGGAGCGGCGCATTGCAGCGTATCAGTCCCAGCCCTTCCACACAGACAGCGTGGTGACCTCGAACGTGCCGGTGCCCGAGTTCAAGGGCATCACGGAGGTGTGCGGCCGTGACGGCTGCCACATCACCATCCTTCGTCCTGGCTCGACCAACCCCGAGGAGTGCCTCGACCTCGCCACCTGCGACTTTCACTCCTTCTCCACGCTGCCGGAGGTGGTGGACGTGGCGCGGGCGGCGGTGAACGCGTACGGCGTCGGCAGCTGCGGCCCCAGGAGCTTCTACGGCACCATCAAACCGCATTTGCTGGTTGAGCAGGACCTCGCCAAGTTCCTCAAGACGGAGGACGCGGTGGTGTACAGCTTCGCCTACGCCACCGTCGCCACCCTCATTTCGTGCTTCTCCAGCCGCGGCGACTATCTTGTCTACGACGACGGCGTCAGCACCTCGGTGGTGGAGGGGTGCAAGCTGTCGCGCTCGGACGTCCGCACCTTCAAGCACTGCGACATGACGGACCTCGAGAAGAGGATGAAGGAGGTGGTGGCGAAGGACAGCGCACCCACGCCGCACCGCCGCTTTGTCGTGACGGAGGGCGTGTTCTACGAAACCGGTGACATCTGCCCGCTGCCGCCGATTTTGGCGCTGTGTAGCAAGTACAAGTTCCGCCTCCTCCTCGAGGACGGCTGCGGCTTTGGTGTGCTGGGCAAGACGGGCCGTGGGACGCCGGAGCACTTCAACATCGCGACGATGGACGTGGACGTGTACATCGGCAGCCTGAGCACCTCCATGGGCGCCGTCGGCGGCTTCTGCGCCGGTGCCTCGATAATGGTGGATCATCAGCGTCTCTCCGCCTCGGCCTACGTGTTTTCTGCGTCCCTCCCCCCGTACGTCACGGCGTCGGTCTCGCAGTGCTTGACGGTGCTGGACCGCGACAACAGCTTTGTAGAGAAGCTGCACGCGCACACGAAGCACATGCGCGAGCACCTGCGTAACGCTCATTTCAACGCGGAGAAGATCCACCTGGTCGACTGCGTGGACGACGCGTCGCCGGTGATTGTGTTGGCGGTCCCGCCCGCCTACGTGAAGGCAGAGGGACTGCAGAATGTTGAGAATCGCCTGCAGAAGGTGATCAACATGCTGCAGGGGAGGAAGGTGGCGGTGGTGCGCAACGTGTTTACGACCGAGGAGCCGGTGAACACGGTGTCGGGGCTGCGCATCCTTGTGAAGAGCCAAGCGTCGCAGGCGGAGGTTGACGGGGCTCTGAAGGCAATCGAGGAAGCGGTGAAGACGGAGTTCGCATAAGGCTTTCCGCCGTTAGACTGGGAAAAGGAAAGCCGTTTTGTACAGTGGTGAGGAAAGGAAAGAAGACACGGTGCTGCGCATGGGAGTTTTGTGTTGTGCAACCTCTTTGTTTTCGTGTGTCTTTCACGAACGTTAGCGACATAGATATAGGCGTACGTTGTTACGATTCTCTTTTGACCGAAAGGAGAGAAAAATATTTGTACCCCTATTTTCATCCTATTATTATTTTATAACTCTTAGTTTTTTTTTTTTTTAATCCTTCGATGCAAATACATCGTTTGACGTGACGCTGTCTTCTCTTCCCTCTGTTCTCGCCGTACTGCGAGAGCGTTTTGAAAGTTCAACAAGCAAAGCCACAAGAAAATTCGCTTCCGAGTGGCGTGATCGAAGAAAAGAAAAAGCCTAATCATCTTCCACATCATGCGGGCTTCCGTTACCGCGCATAACAACAATTATTTGGAAACGGGCGTTTGGTCCAAGAACGCGGTCCTCAGCCTGGGATGCCCCGCAACGACCTCGGTCGACTGTTGCTGAATCTTTCTCTTTTCTCTATTTCGATCTAGCTTTGTTGTCTCCTTTCCCTCAAACGTTTTTCTCACACTTTCCGCGCTCATCTCCCCCTTTCTTCAGCTCGTTCTCCTCTCCTTTCTTGATCTGCGTAAACGGTGCATTCAAGTGCGGCAGTCTTGCTGGCAAGCAGAGGCGAGCGCCAACTTCAGTTCACGTATTCACAAACTAGCTTCTGTTTTAATGTGCATATATGAGGATCATCAGCAACGCCTCTAGCCGTATTTGCGTTGCTATACGTGTTTTTTTTTCTCTCTCTTTTCAATGAAATCGGATCGTTTGCACGTAGCAACTGTGGTCTGTTTCACAATTTGACAGAAAGATATCCGCGTTGTTTGCCTCTTGCTGATCAGAACAGCAAAAAATAAGTCAAAGTATTGTCCGTGATTGGGTTTGGCTTCCGTTTCGCAGTCCTGCACAAAAGAAAGTATCTTTTTAACGCCTTGCAGGAGATAATCATCGCACGTCCTCTTCCGCACTATCGTCTGCTTGAAGTGTTGGAGCAGCGACTTGCTGTGCCGTTTCTTATCATTCTCTATATATATCATACCTTTTGTTTCACTTTTTTTTTCTTTCACTTCAACATAAAGCCTCGTTGTAGCCGTTTACAGCGTCCCCTCGGCGCGGCTCATTGTGTCACTGCGAGGGTTGGTTTTCCCTCAAAGTCTAAGTGCCTCATTGCCTTTTTTTGTTCTGTTATTTGTTAGTCGTCTCTTTGTGAGTTTTCTGTCTCCCTTTGTTTGCTCTTAGAGCTGCCTTTCCCCACTGTTTCTCGACTTTCGACTTCAGACAAACTTCTATTTATGTGTTTTCCTCTTATCTTTGCCGGCTTTCAAAACTAACATCGTTTTTGTTTTTTTTTCGCGTTTTCTTTTTTTCATATTCATCTCGTACTCGTTGCCCATGTCGCTTCCGGCAGAGTTAGAGTTCGGTCCACATCGGCTGAAGCTGCTGACTGTCAGCCGCAATGCCGAAGACGTTTTGGATGCGCGGCGGTGCAGCGACCACGCCCTGACGGCCTTCTGCTACGTAGGGGAGATGCAAGACACTTCCATCGGTAGCAGCGGCGGCGGCACGGCTATTGTGTGGTATTATTCCCCCCTTTACCAGTTTGAGCGCAAGAAGATTCGCGTAGAAGAGAGTGTTATTGCCGCAGCCCTTACGAAGGCCGTCGCCCAGCACGGTGGTGGGGGCGCCGCCGGACTCTCAAGCCCAAGCGTCTTTGTGGACGCCGCCTCTGTTGCCTCGCCCCCCTCCTCGGCTATTCCCTCGCTGGTCGATGTGAACGAAGAGGTGCCGGTGAAGAAGCCCGGCCATCGCTTCTCCCTTCCTGCGCTTTACATCCGGCTCGGCAAGTCGTCCACGTTCCGCGAGTACAAGCTTGTTTTTCCTGAACCGGCTGAGGGATCCGCACCGCCCAAGGAAGAAGAAGCGGAGCCGCAGTGCAAGCCTCGCGCTGAGGAACACCACGTTACACCGCGACTGCTGAGTCCGACACTGCCCCGCAAGCCGCCGCTGAGGCCGCTTAGTGCACGGTTGGGCTCCTTCTCCGTGCGACGCCCAACACTGAAAAGGGAGGGACGGAGCAGCCTCATGGACTCCAGCTCAGCTCGCAGCTCACCAACCCGCATACATGACGAACTCGCCGACGTGGCCACCGCACCGCAAGACGATCCCCTCCCTTCTACAGTTTCCAACACCAAAGCCGGGGACGTTGGTGCCGCGGGGGCTGCGGTCGACAACGACGACGACGACGATGGTGCGCACCCCGTCGTATCAACCGCCACCGCGCCAGTCTTTTCGCCGCCGCCGCAAATCTTGTCGAACGTGGTGAGCGTGGTGCACTCGCTGTCCTCTCCGCTGTGCGCGGTGCCAGAGTCTGACGCACACAAAGGCGCACTAAACGGCGCTGCTGCATCGAGTTTCTCCTCTGGCTTTCTCTCCACTTCCAACTGCCTCTCAGGTCGGCTCTCGCATCTGCAGACGAGTGTGATGACTACAGCCCGCTCGCCAGGCGCGGAGTCGGATGTGCGGCCCTCGTCAAGCAACGGCGCCAACGGCACCTCTGCGCAGTGCGGCGACGATATTCCGCTGCTTCTTTTTTCTTCCTTTACGGGGCCGGAAACACGGAGTCCGTCGGGCCCGACACCGCCGTCGCAGCGACTGCGCACGCAACGCCGTCGGCCGCTGCGGGCGCACGTTATCCGTGCTCCCTCAGGCCATGATGGCCAAAGACCTAGTGGACCAGATAGTCAAGGTGAGCTGGATCAAGTGAAAACTGCCCCAACGACGTTGATGCACGTGCACTAAGCACCTCGGTGCTGTTTTTCCCCCTTTTTTACGTTTTTTTTTGTTAGAGTGAATGCAGTGTTGACGCTCACGGTGATTTTTTTGTTTTGTTTTGATGCGATAATTATTGTTATTCATTTTTGTCCCATGTATCTTCTTTCTTCATCATTTTTTCTTTTTTACTTACTCCTTTTCATTCTTTTTGTCAAAAGGTTTTTTTCATAGTATGACGTTGGCTTTTCTGGTTTCTTTGTTTCGCGAGCCATGCTGCATTACGCGTGCTCGGGAGCTGAAGTAGCGTGTGGCGATAAACGCGATGGTATGCTCTGCAGATGGTCTAACAATCACCCGAGCGCATGTTCATCAACATGTGCACAGATTTGGTTTTCATCTTCACTTTGTTACTTCGTTTTCGCGCTGTTTTTCAAAATTCAACACACACCAAGAGCGGTCGTTTTCCCCAAAGTGTCTTCCTTTTATTCTTCGTTATCATACCTCGACGATCCCTCCCCGCATTCGTCGTTCAATCGGTGTTCACCGTCGACAACGATCTCGTCCCAGTTTCTGTCGCGTGGTTTACGGATTAGCCGCGCTGATGCGGCGAGTGCCTTGGAGATGAAAAAGAAGATAATCTCTGCGAAGCTTCTGTATTCGCAGTACGGCAGCAAAGTTTGTTGTGACGCTGCTTTTCTCCCACACTAGTCCTCCGACGCGACAGAATTCGCGGTGTGGGGAGCTTGAAGCGCATTCATTTCCTTTAACTTTTATTGTTGCCCTACAAAAATAGTTTACATTTTTCTGCAAGTGCTTTCTTTCTGCGTGTTTTCCTGCGATGTTACTCTATTCCTTTTGTATGATGCAAAGTGAAATCCTTTATGTATTGCTGTTCCGCAGCTTTGTGCACTATTCCCTGGCTTTTCCTATTGTTTTTTTTTTCTGATATCATTCCTAAAAAGTTAGAATATTGTTGCATCCCTTTAGCCGTTTCATCTCGTTTCCCTGCAGGAGAACACTTTTTTATGTCTGTACATTGAAGAGACCCCTCTGCCCTTCCCCCAGATGCTTGTTGTTCGTTGCCAATGAAAACATGTTTCGCCAGGGTCTAACAGTTTGACAGTTTATTGCTTATATATTGTGGTTTCTGTTGCACTGTATTCGGCTCTTTCGTATCTTCTGTACGGTTTCCGGTAGTGCTGTTTTGGCAGCTTTCGCAAGGCATCGACATACAATACACGAGACAAAAGAACTACGTAAGTGAACGCATCGCCTACGACGAATCGTACGGCAGCTGTGAAGAGACAAATCGGTGCTCTGAAAAAAAAAAAAACATATACCCGCTTGACGTTGATATATAAAGAAAAGAAAACAGAGATTATTATGCAGCACATTTGTGCTGCTACCACCGTTGACGGCCACCTTTTTCGTTGGCTCCAGTGTTCAGTTTTATTATTGTTGGTGGTCGTGGTACATTCCCTGTGCGGATGCTAGCGATCGAAGCCACTCCTCTCTCATGCTAACACCGACGTACGTGTCGCCTTCTTTCCTTTTGGTTTTCACCCAACAGTTTTTTTCCACCGCTGTTGTGATTGCTCCCTCCTGCTCTAGGCAATACAAAGATACTTATCCGAGAAGTACACTCCCGTGTGCTTTCCTCAATAGAAGGAACGAACTCACAAGGAAAAGCGACTACACCGGCTGAGTCACACCTTTTCTGCTTAAAGCGTAGGCAAACACACGAACACCAACAACGCGTTGGAACGCTTCGGTGATCTGTTTTTCTGAACCGTTGCGTGTATCCGTACTGTAGATTGACCAACCTGCTGATTCCTTTGTCATTAAAATACATCCCATATAAAACACCTCTTGTACCTTCAGGTCCGTCACGAGAGGTACATCGTAGTCAAAGCTTGCCATTTCCTATTCCAGCACTCACAGGAATTTCTGTCCAACTGCACCGAAACGGCTCTGCTACGATGTGGGCGATCCATAAACTGCTTCCGCTAGCTCGACGTTTTATACCTATTATTATCTATTATTAACATTGTGGTCTTAAATAGCCCCTTTTATTTTCCTTATAGTGTGTTTCTAGTGGCTCCCGCTTGTCGTACACACACACCTTCACTCGTTTCTCGTTGGCAACGCAGCTGCTGACGTCCATTTTCATTGAGCTATCGAAAGAATAATAATTGTATATCAGAAAAGTACTCGGTCAGCGCACAGGATGGAGGGCCAGCGCCGTTTTTCCGCTGCGCCCGTCAACTTTGACCGTTTCGTCTCCCTCAACCGCTCCCAGTCTCGCAGCCTGTCTCCGAACAACGAACTGCATCAGATGCTTCGTCCTTATGAGAGTCGCCCAACGGCGGCGTCCCGCAGCGGACATCGCAAGACGACCTCCACCGCGTTGCTGTCCGCATCGTCAGCGTCGTCATCGTCGCACCCTCTCAAGGTAGAGCGCCGCAGCATCGACATGCTGAATGTCCCGTCCTCTGGCGTCGTCACCATCGAGGGGCCGTCAACGCAGGCAGCGACGCCACCCTCCCGGAGCGCCTCTGGCGGGGCCGGCACCACCTCCACCGGCATCTCGATGGAAGTGGGCGCTCCAGCAGAGACGCGATCGGAGTTGCGCTACTACAACTCAGAGGACGACACGGCAGAGCTCGAGCGGAGCCAGTTTGTGGTGGAGGAGGTGGACGTGCTGCTGCGTGCCGTTCAGCAACTAGGCAGCCCGCTGTACAACGCCGTCACTCGTCAGTTTCTATGCTGGAACCTGCACACGTTAGAGGCGCGATCCCGCGCCTCGTATGGTGACACAGAAGGCATCAGCTGCGACTTCTGCGGCCACACCGACTGGCTGGATTCCCTCGTGGACGGAGAAGAGCAAGCGGACGACAGCGCCGAAGGCATCGGCGAGCTGTCGGAGGTGAAGAAGGAGGAGGGAGAGAAGAAAGGTGGCCACGCCGCGTTGCCGGCGCACCGCCGCTTCTTGTACCACTGCCCGGTTTGCAAGGTTGACATCTGTCGTGCCTGCCTGGCGGAGGTGCTCGCCGATGAGCGCTTCCACGTGCCCTGTCTGCAGTGTCAGCGCTGCGGTGCGTACGAGACGCGCCGAAACGCCCCGCTGCACCAATGCACGGGCACCACTGGCTGGAAGGAAGAAGGGGAGCTGGGCGAGATACCATCGTGGATTCCTCGACCCAAAGAGGAAGCACCGGCGTTGCCTGCAGAGGCGGTGACGCTGAAGAAGTTGGCGGGCGTGACCGCAATCCGCAGCCATGTCCGGTTGGGCCTGTCACGGCGACGAGATGGCGACGGTGCAACGGTGGCCGCAGAGACAGCACGAGAAGCGGCAGTAATTACCCGCAAGGATAGCAGCACCGGCCATCCCCCGGCAGTACAGCCTGTTTCTTCTTCCTCATCCTCCTTTTTATCGTCTTCTGCGGTGGCAGCTCCGACGCGGAAGCGTCCCTCTGCGACGCGCAGCACGACCACGACGAATGTCAGGCCACGTGCAACACTGGAGGAGCAGGCTGAGAGCGATGACGGAGACGATCTTCCGGTGAAGGAGATTCCACCACAGCAGCAGCAGCAGCGGCGGCGGCGTCCAGGTGCGTTGTCCTCGCGCGAATCTCGCGTCAAAGCTCCGGCTTCTTCCAATAGCAGTCTCGATGCACCACAGGCACAGCTGCTGCGACTCCAGCAGCAACAGCAGTCCTCTGTGCTCTCCACGGCGCGGTATGAGGTGCACCTGGCGCCGCAGAGCAGCGACGAGGAGGAGGAGGTGCGGCGGATATCGCGCGAGCAGCACCTTTTGCTGATCCCCGCCCCGTCCGTTGGAGGGACGAGTGTGGCGTACTTCCCAACGCGGCTGGCGGCGGAATCGTGCGTCGATCGCGCCACGGTCGGCTCGGTCGAGGCCGTTTTGAAGCGACACAGCCGCCAGTCGTGAGAAAGCACAGTGCGGTTTTTTTTTGTCTCCTAGATGTATGACTGCTACGTAGAGCGCTCCAGCTTGTGACTCCACTGATCCACCACTCAAGAATAGATTTGCGACCATTTAACTTCAACCGAAGACACTCCCCTTACCTTGCAATGATTATCGATAAAAGAAAAACGAGGATGCTTTTCAAGTGCCTTTGGGGGCACGTTGTGTGTGTGTGTCTCACGGTCGTCGCCGCTGTGTAGTGATGCATCAATGAAGCAATAACGAAATGAGGGGACACACGCACGCGCAGGCAAAGCCGCATACTTTTCTACCGTCATTTTTTTCACACCAACAATTTTCTCTCTTTTTTTTAAATGTCTCGCGGTCCGTCTTTTTATCTTCTTGAATTCTTTCTCAAGTCTGATTCTTGCTGAGGTAGGTTGTGGCGCGTGTTTCGCAAAGGGGAACGCGACCTGCTGACGATCTCTACGTCAGCCAACAATACATAAAGAAAGCAGAAGGTGCGGGTGTGCGACGGTGAGCCCGTCTCGTGCCTGAATCGGACATTGACTCCTCTGTGCTACACACACACGTCTCATCTTCACAGAATCAGCAAAAGAATATATATATATAGGCTACACGAAGTTGTTTAATTAATACAACACAACGCTGTCCTTCAGAAGACACGAGCTATCTGAGCGGGTTAACGACACCGCCATTTTGCGTTGGGTCACGAAAATTCCTCTAAACGGGGAAAAAAGAGAAACAGGCGGAGGAAATAGGGTCAAGTATGGCGGTGGTGGAGGTGGGTACGTACAGCATCCGTGCCGGCTACATCGGCGACCTCACCTGCACACACTGTGTCCGCTCCCTTCGCTCAGCCGCAGCGCCGGAGGAGGTGGACCTATTCTCCATTTTGTATTCCGCCAGCAGAAGTCTCGACGATGTAGCGGCGGTGTCCGCACTGCCGGAGGGTGAAGAAGGAGGCATCCGAGGCTCCTTTGACAACGCAGCGTCGTCGGAGGCGTTGCTTCCGCTGTGGAGTCTCCGCAACGTAGAAAGCCACCCCGACGCTCACATGGACTCCCTGCGTCGCATGAAGAAGGATAGTTTAGAGTGCACCGAGCAGGACCCGCTGTGCCTTGTCCTGCCCGAGGTGTGGCACGAACGGGTAGACGTGATGGAGGCGCTCTTCCAGTTGATCCTGGAGACACCAGGCCTGACAACGGCGTTGTACTGCATGCGGCCCAGCGTGGGGTGGACGCTTTCGTCCGGGGCCGCCTCCAGCATCGTGCTCGATGTCGGGCACAGCCACTCCACCGTGACGGCGGTGCTGGACGGCTACGCGCTGCGGCACTCGGTCGACACCGTGCCCGTCGGCGGCGACGCCGTCACGGCGCAGTACCGCGAGCTGCTCGCCAATTTTCGCCCCGCCGTGGAGGCAGCAGCGCCGGCGCTCTCGCAGGACTTCGCACGCGAGGTTTACTGGGCCGACTGGGTGTCGGATGTGAAGCACTGCCTGGCGCGGGTGCTGCCGTTTGCCGCATCGGCCGGAACTGCAGCAGCAGCAGCGCCAACAGGTGTGAATCGCGCCAACGGTGCGAAGTCGATCACCGCGACGACGGCAGCGACGCCGAGTGTACCGCTGGACCTGCAGGCGCCAGACGGCACGCGGGTACACCTCGACGAGCGCAAGGCGGCCGCCCCGTTCGAGATCTTCTTTCGCGCCACCGGCGACCACAAAGGCAGCGTGGCGGCCATGATGGCGACGTGCAAGCGACGCATGGATCCGGAGTGGCAGCTGCACACCGTGCCGCACCTACTGGCGGGTGCGGGGAGTCTCGTGCCTGGTTTCCGTGACCGCGTGTTGGAGGAGTTGAAGGCGCAGGACGCGTCGTACTTCCGGTACGAGCGCGATGGGGCGATGAACGTTGCGCAGACCACCGATGGCGCGTGGGCGGGCGCCTCCATGGCCGCCTCGAGCTCCTCCTTCGATCCGCTGTGGGTGACGCGGGGGGAGTGGGCTGAGGAGGGAGCGTCGGTGCTGCACCGCAAGCTTTTCTACTGAGGTTGCCAGGTTTACGAGGAGAGCGCTAAGCGAACCGTCTCGCCGCTATCGGTGACTTGTCTTGCAACAAGGGGCAGCGTTGGTTGCTGCCGCTGCTCAAGGCGAGTTTGCGCTGCACAGGCCCGTTGCCATCAGTGCTTTCTGTTGCTGCTGCTCGTGCACTTGGATGGGGTCGGTCTTGAGTAATTCAGAAATGTCCTGCTTCTAACAGATGAATGCAACAGAAAAAGAAGAAAACACAGGTGTGCCTTCCCTTCTTCCGGAGATTACGTGGAGCGTGCGGGGAGATGGCGCTTTTTGAAAGTTGTGCATGTGTGTTGTTGCTGTGTGTAGAATGGTGATTCAAAAGGCGAGTGGACGTTTTTCTCTGCCTTTTTAAGTGTCCACGAGTGGCTTGTATTTCGAAAGAAAGAAAAACTGACTGTCCATTCTACCCTGCCCTTCCTTCTCCTTCCTTCCTTCCATCGCCTGCCTCCTGGCATCCACGTCGTGCCACCGCCTACTCACCGAAGAAGATGTCGCACAAAACAACAACGAGTGCCGGGGCGCTCTTGCAGCGTCGCAACGTGTGGGTCGCGTCCCTGAAGGCAAACCTCCCCCAATTCACCGATTCCACTGCGTCTCCGCTGCAAAACAGCCGTCGCACCACCGTATTTGGCCAAGGCGAGCGACGCCTTCTCGATGATGCGGTGGGGACCTCGTTGCTTCTCCTCCCGTCTGGATGGAAGGAGCAGGCAACTCGCCGTCTTGCGCGGACGCTGCACGGTGTTGTGGAGCCGCCGTTGCTGCGCCAAACCGATTACTTTCTCTGCTCGTTGATCCATCCCACGTACGTGCAAGCGGCTACGATCCAGTGCGAAGGTGAGGCTAAGCAGCGCAAGCTGCAGCAGCAGCTTCGGCGTACGGTGTGCATGCCGCTGGAGCTCACAATGGCTGGATCGAAGAGCCTTCGCTTGATGCATGAAGTGAATGGCTTTGCAAGCGCAGGCTCAAAGACCACCGCATCTGCTCGCCTCACCACCGGGGCCTCCTCGTCGTTTCAGCTGGACGCTCCATGGCCTGAGCTAAAGATGGCGGATACGCGCGCCTTCCTCGCATCCTTCCGTGAGTCTGAGTTGGAGTCGCTTGTGCTCTACGACAAGAAGGTTTTCTCACCTACACCGTCCGCCCCTTCTGCTGAGAAGTGTGCTGTCACGCCAAGTGAGGTTTCCCTAGCTGCTTTCACGGCCTTGTGTGGATCCATCGAACTCGTTTGTGGTTGGGCAAGCCTCGTACACTATCTGGATCGAGTCGCACGCGAGCACGGCAGGATACGCACATGAAAGCCTCCAAAGCACTCCGTAAAGAACTCCTCAAGTAGCTCGTTGTGGTTTTAGCTACTGTTGGCTTGCTTGTGCTTCCCTTCTTTTTGTCTGTTCACAGAATGACAAACGATCTGCGTCGTTGGCGAATTCGATTTGAATTTGTCACGGCTACCGGAAGGAGAAGCGATGATCTAGAAAACAAAGATTGTGGTTCGAATGATCGTTTAATAGCGGGGTTTTTTCTCCGAGGCCGCTCTCCCTCGATGGCATCCTCAGCGCCACGTACTCACACAAATATGTACAAGGTAAAAGTTTCTGGTCCCGTGGACGACCGTTAATGCTGAAGGACGCGTCCCACTAAGAAGAAAGGAGACTTCTTCAACCAACCTCTTTTGCTCTCTCTCCCACCGCTCTTTTTCGTTGCCTCGAGTTCTCCGCTGCTGTGCTGCCACACTCACAGAAAACCAAGAATTATTCTTGAATCAACATCGGTAGTAGCCGATCTGGCAACATCAGCAACAAAAACAAACTCCATCATTATAGTCCACTGCAAAGGGAAAAGGGAAAAGACGCCTAATCCGTTTTTCTCACTTCTTTCATTCTGATCTTTATCTTTTCTTCTCTATTTTCGAAGTGTACATCGTTGTAATCAAACTTCCATAATCCTCTTCTTTTTCTTTTTCTTTCTTACTTAAAGCCGCGACCGTTTGTTTTCAGAGTGAGACGTGAACTTCATTGTTTTTACTCTTGTTGGCTCCGATTAAACAAACACATTCAAAGTAAAGAAGAAGAAAAACGCGAGCGTTCACCGAGAACAAACCCTACACGATGTCTTCCCTCGATGCACTTGTGAAGCAGTGGCTGGAGTGGGACCACGATCCGGTCACACGAGCGGCGGTAGAGGCGCTGGTAGCGAAGAACGACACGGCAACGCTGCAGAGCATTTTGGGCTCGCGCATGACCTTTGGCACGGCCGGTCTGCGCGCCACCATGGGCCCCGGAAACGCGCACATGAACCGTCTCACCGTACTCCAGACCGCCCAGGGCCTTGCTGCCTACCTTCGCGAGAAGTATTCTGCCTCCGAGTTGAGCCGTGGCATCGTGATCGGCTTCGATGGCCGCCACAACAGCCGCGTCTTCGCCGAGATGTCGGCGACGGTGATGCACCAGCAGGGGCTCAAGACGTACCTCTATCGCCGCTGCGCCCCCACCCCCTTCGTGCCCTACGGCGTCACCCACTTCAAGGCGCTGGCGGGTGTGATGGTGACGGCGAGCCACAACCCCAAGGAGTACAACGGCTTTAAGGTGTACGCGGAGAACGGCGCGCAGATCGTCTCCCCCATCGACCAGGCGATTGCTGCGTCCATCGAGGCCCACCTCACCCCGCTCCCGTCCTCCTGGGCGCCCTTCGCCGAGGGCGACCACATCGAACCCTACGACGAAGTCTTCGCGAGCTACTTCAAGACGCTGCAGGAGTCCTACGCGCCGGTGGGCGATGCAACAGCGGTGCGCTTTACCTACACGGCGATGCACGGCGTCGGCACCGACTTCACCACCCACGCCCTGCGGCACGTGCTGAAGATTCCGGAGGAGCACCTGAGTGTCGTTCCGGACCAGGCGCGGCCGGACCCAGACTTCCCCACCATCCGCTTCCCCAACCCGGAGGAGGGCAAGACCTCGCTCGCGCTGTCGTTTGTGACGGCCGATCGCAACGATGCGTCCATCGTCTTGGCGAACGACCCCGACGCGGACCGCCTTGCCGTGGCGGAGCGCCTGCCAGACGGCCAGGGCTGGAAGTGCTTCACCGGCAACGAGCTCGGCACCTTGCTGGGCTGGTGGGCGATCGAGTGCGCGCGTCGCCGCGGTGCGCCGCTGAAGAAGTGCCTGATGCTGTCCACGGTGGTCAGCTCCTGTGTGCTGCGGACGATGGCGGTGCACGAGGGTGTGCAGTACTCTGAGACGCTGACGGGGTTCAAGTTCATGGGCAACGTGGCCATGCAGCGGGAGGCGGCGGAGGGGCTCGAGCCGATCTTTGCCTTTGAGGAGGCGATCGGCTTCATGTGGGGTCGGCGGGTGATGGACAAGGATGGCGTGACGGCGGCCACCGTCATGGCGGACATGGCGTGCTACTTGCGCACGGAGAAGCACCGGTCGCTGGTGGAGCAATTGGAGGCGATCTACAAGAAGTACGGCTACCACTTCACATACAACTCCTACACCACCTCGGATGATCCGGCCAAGACGGGCCTGCTGCTGGAGGGCATCCGCACCTCCGAGGACGGCCACTACCCGACCACCGTGGACGGCCGTAAGGTGACGCGGGTGGTGGACCTCGTCACGCAGATTGACACCGCCGAACCGTCGGGCCGCTCGCAGCACGCGAAGGAGCCGCTGATCACGCTGTACGTCGAGGGCGGCATCCGCATCACCATTCGCGGCAGCGGCACGGAGCCGAAGATCAAGTGGTACGCAGAGATCGTGACAGAGGATCCCGCCGGCGCTGAGCAACTGAACGCGTTTGTTGCCAAGGCGGTGGAGCAGCTGATGCAGCCGAAGAAGTTTGGACTGGTGATGCGTCCAGAGGACATCGCCATCTTCAGCAAGCTCTAAGGCGCGCTTCTTCTTCACTCCATAATAAAAAGCAACTAAGCTACTAAAGCATGAACAGGGGCGAGGGGAAGGGGGGTGAGGCACATAAGGTCAGCAAAAGTTTTTTTCTCTCTCTAGAGAAAATCAGCACTGCTTCCAGCGTGCATACTGGTGTTGTTTGAAGTATAAATGTATACATATGTATACAAATGCTCTCTTTCAACGAGCTTTTCTGGCCATCTGTGCCTACCCAACTCGTTTTCCTCTTGAACTTGCGATCACAGGTGATTGCCCGTCGCAACGACTCGCGACCGCATCGACGTGAGATGTGCCACCATACAACTTTCTTATTTGTATGCACACAGCATCGGCGTTTTTTTCTTTTCTTTTTCTTTCTTCCATACTCTTCAATATTCAGTAACAGATTCAGGAGATTTCCACCTTACGTTTTCTCTCACACAAACAAAACATTTCCTCTTTTTTCTGAAGGTATAGCTGGAGCGACGCGTCTGTCACTGGAGACAGGACGCAGAGGGAAACTATCGGGTGACACTTTCGCCTCTTTTTTGTGTTTCGCTTTCTAAATGTATTCTCTCGCTGTATTGGTTGTTCCGCGAGGTGAAACACGTTCGCGTATCCCCCTCGGCAATCCTTTTCAATGTTTTTTTTTTTTCTCAGCCGAAATCGTTCTGGAGCTGCGCTTTACACGCTCCCCTCCGTAACTCACATGTTTTTCCTTTCTCTAACTTGTCGACTTATCGACTTCAAAATTGCTAGCTTTCAGCATCTGCAAAATGTGCTAGAGACGGTGCAGCAGGCACACACTTTGGAAGACTGTTTTTCTCTTTCTTTTCATTTTTCTTTTGTTCCCCTTTTAAGATTTATACACTCTCGTCCAGCCTTAATGACATCATGATAAAACGCTAGCAAGTGTGTTACTACTATCTTCACGAGTTTTCGCCTGGCATGTGTGGCCTCGTCGGAGGTCTCTCGAGCTTGTTTCGCAGGAGTCAAGAAATTCACTGGTGCTCCGTCTTCTATGCATTTCATCTCGGCGGATATCGCTCGCTCCCGGTTGCCGGAGCTTTCGCATGGTTTCAAGAGCGTTCGCTGGCAACGCTTCTCTTTCTGATTTTTCTCTTCTCTTCTTGGCGACCTCCTCCCTCTCTCTCGCTATCGGATGTGTGTGTTCGTTGTAGCGCCTGTCTGCCGTGCGGACACTCTCAGCCAACGATACGCGTTGCGCCGCCTTTCCCTCATCGCTGGGAGGCCCGCTCATTTCCTCTTCTTCTGTTTTTGTTGTTGGCTTTCCGATTGCTTTCTTACTTTCTGTCTCGCTCTGTGCCTGTTGATACACACAAACATATATATATATATATATATATATATATATAATATTTAGGGGTGTTGCAGCCGTGTCATGCAGACGTTCTTCACTCATTCTGCCGTAATGAAACTGCCCATAACGTGAATTTTCGCCGTACAGCCTCAGCGTCGTGGAGTCTTCTTTGTTGTTTTTCTCTCTAAGTCTTCCGTTCTCATTTTGTGCGGCAGCACCGGTTCACCTCCCCTTTTCCATCGTCTCTGTTGCCCCCAGCTATTCGCCTACTGCTTGTTTCAGTGTACACGCAGCACACATAGCAGCACGAAGGCGCCACGACGTTTCATGGCTGTAGCGGACGCTGTAGCTTGCCTTGGAAGCTTTTCTTTTCTTTCTCTTCTTCTGCTAACAAGCTCATAGGTATACAAAAATAGAGGAGCAAATACAGAAGGAAGCGCACACACCTCGAAATGAACTTTACCGCCGTCGCCCCTCCGCTCTCACCAAAGGTCATCCCGGGGTGCGGCAACACGCACAGCAGCAGCGGATTCCCCACCATCCTTTCTGATGGCG
The DNA here is from genome assembly GCF_001293395.1 of Leptomonas pyrrhocoris. Classification (NCBI taxonomy): domain Eukaryota; phylum Euglenozoa; class Kinetoplastea; order Trypanosomatida; family Trypanosomatidae; genus Leptomonas; species Leptomonas pyrrhocoris. Next base: position 1,277,942 of record NW_015438361.1, read on the forward strand.
GCAACTTCCCTTTTCAGTCGGCCGCCTATGGGCAACAACAGCTGCTGGCCTGCAGCTCCGCGGTGAGCCACGGCGGCGAAGTCATCTTTATCTATGACGTGAACAGTATGCAGCTGACGCAGTCGCTGAGTGGGCACAAGGCTGCGGTGCGGGCGCTGCTGTGGCGCCGCCCACCGGCCTCGTATCTGCAGACGGGTTTGTTTCTCTGGAGCGGCGATGCACACGGCGTCCTCATGTACTGGGATGTGGTGGAGGGCGTCGCTCTCACCAGCATCCAGACCCCGTGTCAAGGCCCGGTGCAATGCTTAGCGCTTCTCACCGAGGAGCACCTGCTCGTCGTCACGTCCGAGCGCAACAGCTACATTTTTAATTCCCACCTCGTCGACAACACGCCGCTCCCACCGGGTGGCCTGCCTCTCGAGGTACCGCATAGCTCGCTGCTTGAGAATCGGTGTCAGCCCACGCTTGTGACGCTGTCCCGGCTGAGCGACCGTCACTGCTGTGCGGTTGTCCTGGGCGATCGCCTGCGCGTTATTCGCTCCCTTCAGCTGGAAGGCGGTAAGGAAGCCCCTGTGGCGAAGGACCTCATCTACGACAGCGGCGACGGGTCTGCCACCGTGTTGGATGCCTTCTTCAGCGACGCGCAGGAGGAAGTGCTGTACTTTGCGACGCGCAGCGCCGTGGGCTGCTATGACTGGAAGTTGGGGCTGATGCTGAACGAGTCGTTTCTGTGGATGCCGGACGAGGTGGAGTTCCGTCGCATCTTTCGCTCCTCTGCCACCTACACCACCGCCCTCACCTCGCCATCCCCACTCGCAGCGGAGAGCACGAAGGCGCTTCCCGTGTTGTACTCCTTCGGCTCCGATCAGCGCCTGGTGGCGTGGCACGTCACCCGCCACGACCGCTTCACCACCGTCGCGACGGACGTACGAGGGGTGCGCATCAACGCGAAACTGACCGCCAATGTGGTGCAGTCCGAACTCGATCCCGCGCGCTTCGCGGTGCTCTTCGAGGATGGCACCATTGCCCACTGGCAGTACACGGCGGTGTCACGGCGGTGGAAGCTGTTGGGTTGCTGGCTGGCACCGGTGTTGCGGCCGGTGACGTGTTGCCCCGTCGGTGCGCATCACTGCTGCGTGGCGCTGGAGAGCGGCCACCTCGCTCTCATGGACGTCACCCACGCCATCGCTGTTCGGCGCTTCAACTTGGTCTACTCGGGCGGCACGCAGATTGTGCTGCTGTGTGGCCACAAGTGGAGCGACCTCGTGTGGGTCGTGTCGGACCGCGTGCAGCAGTACCGGCACCACCACCAAGTCTCCCTGATCGACACGCGCACCGGTGAGGTGGTCCGAATCCTGCGCAGGCCGTCTTCGGTGCCTGAGCAGACGCGCATGAAGGAGATTACAACGGACCCGTCCACGACGTACATCCTACTCACCTACTGGAACGGCACCTTTGAGGTGTGGACGGCGGAGGACAGCCGCCTCGTGCACATCCACTCCGGCCTGGGCGTGGCGAACGTCTCGTGGGCCCCGCCGTCGATGCGGCGCTGCCTGAGTGGCGTGCAGGGCACCCCGCAGCTGCTGGCCGTTCTCTTTTCCGAGGGCACGCTCTCGCTGTGGTCCGTGTACAAGGATCGCGTCGTGGTGAGCCGTGATGCGATACCGCTCTTCAACCCCGCCGTGGCCGAAGGCGCCGTGCGGTTTGCCGTAGTGGGCGACGGTCTCGTGACGTGGGACGGCCACGGCAACGGCGTGGTGCTGCACGCGCAGGGCACTCGACTCTCCGTACGACGACTGCGCGATGCCCCGCCGAACTGCGGCGCCGTGGTTTGCTTAGCCGGCCCCCTCCCGCCCTCCTGTACACCGGCGGCCAACGAGCTCATGAGCTTTTCCTCGCCGTTAATGTGGGTCGCCACGGACTCTTTTGGCCGCAGCGACGTCCTTGCGGCGTCGACGGCGACAGCGTCGGAGAATGCGAATGGGACGAGCACCGCGGCCGCCGCATCTCCCACCGGCGCCGGCAACGAGGGAGTCGCCTCCACTAAAGTGGTCGCGGTGCTCTTTGAGACGGGCGTGTTCGCCGTGTGGGACATCACCACCGGCGAGCTGCGCGCCCTCTCCTCCAGCGGCATGCCAGCCGACGTGCGGGCTCTCTCGCTGTACTGGGTCGGCGAGTCGCTCTGTGTGCTCGGCGCGGACGGCTGCCTGTACGTGTTCGATGCGAATTTGGCGGAGATGAACAGCAGCGTCCGCTACCGGGCCCTGCGCCGGCCCATGAAGAATTTGTCCTTCCTGCTGCCTGCCCACCGCACTTACGTGCAAGTGTCGCTGGAGCTGAACAGCCACGGCGGGGTGCAGAGTTCCACAGGGGCGGGGGGTGACATCACCGCTGCTTCGCCTTCGCCGGCCTCCTTCGCACAGATGCCGAGTGCCGTGATGGAGGCGATTCCCGCGAACGCGCGTCCGTGCCGCGGCCCTTTTGGCCAGTTGTTGACGGAGGATATGACAATCCTCTATGACGAGCTGGAGCTCTATCGTACTACCATGGTCGCACACGATGTGTTAAAGCAACTGGCCAGGTGCACCGAACGGGCAGCAGCGACGACGCCTACCTCTCCGCTGCTGTGGCTAGAGCGGTCCATCATTGTGACGGGATTCTTGGGCCAGGTGTCGAAGCAGCGTTTTATGCGTCTTGTACTGGTGGCCCTGCAGAGTTGGACGCCGTCGATGCGTGGCGCTTCTGCTTCGCAGAGTTCCTCGCTGTTGACGTCTCCCGCTGGCACCGCGCTGACCAGCGAGGCAGACAGGTGCTCCGCTTTCCTCAAAAGCGGCATCACCGCCAACAATAGCGCCAGCGCCGTTAGCACGAATCCCAACTCTGCGGGAGAGACTGTGACGACGGTGCCGGAGATGTACCCCAATGCGGACCCCTACGCCGAGGCCCTCGCCCCCGCATCCACCGTGCGGCGCAATCGCGTGTTGCTAAACGAGCAGCGCACCGCCGCCCTTCTCATCAACGCGGGCAACTTCCGAAACGGCAACAACGACGACTGCGCGACTCGCCTGTCGCTTGCGCGGGACTGGCTGCAGCTGCAGAACCCCCAGCAGGCCATCGAGGTGCTGCTGGACACTTCTTCCCAGTCAGAAAAGTACAACGAAATGGCCACGCTCAGCATGGCAGTCGCCGCCTCGAGCGGCGCGAAGTCCGCGTCATCGGTCGACACGGCTCTTTCTACGTTGTTCACCGCTTCTGCAAAGCGTGCGGCGGCGATGCTGCTGGCGCAGGACGACGTCGCGGCCGCCGTGGAGAAGCTTGTGCTGGCTGGCGAGTACCGCGGTGCCTGTCTGACGCTGCAGTCGAAAGGCCTCTGGCGCGAGGCAGTGGTGCTAGTGAAAGCGATGCCTCATTTGCAGCGTCCCTTGGTATCGGATCTGCTCCAGCGCTGGTCAGCACTCTCGGTGCAGCTTGGCTATCGACTGCTCGGGGCCGCGTTGTTGCTCGCTGGTGGGGGCGGTGCAGAGGGGTTGACGCAGCCGGCCCCGCTCGCGGCGCTGTCGCTGTTGAAGGAGTCGGCGCACTACACAGACGTCGCTGGTGTGGTGGCGCTGGTGCTGGCGCAGTACCACGACGTCCTTATCTGCTTCGGCGAGGAGGGTGCTGTTCACGCCGCAGAGGGAACGCCACCTTGTCGCCCCTCTGACGGGCTAACCACCGGTGGTGCCACTGCGGCGGCGGCGGCGGCGGCGGACGCGAGAGGTGCGAGTGCGACGACGGAGGTCATTTTACATGCGTTGGGCGACTACAGCAGTTTGCTGCATACGGTGGGCAACATGGACGCGGAGGCACTCGTGTTACAGCAGGCAGCGCACCTCAAATCTGTCCTTCGGCGCAGTTGAGCTGGCAATGAAAGCGTGGGTGAGCATGACACAGAGAGAGCTGCTTAGACAACAACAACAGAAGTTGCAGCTGTATTAAAAACTGCCGCATTCTGATTTTGAAGTGGATGATGGATATTTTCTTTGACGGCGCGTTGTCTGTAAAGGGAGCGCGTGCATAGGTTGGACTGCTTTAACAGGAAACGATAAGATCATTGCAGTACACGAGAACGCACCAATCGCTCGGCGAAGCTGTTTATGCGAGGCAGGAAGCAACACACGTGAAATGCGGTGTGCGTGCTCCTTACGGCGGCGGCAAAATGCTACTTTTGATAGACCATGCAATATTATTTTTCCGGGCAGTCTTCCGCGCACCAAGTGAAACTGCGCTGCAAGGGATTTTAGAAGTCAACGCGCAGAATAAGAATGGCGCGGGATAAATCTGAACAATGGTGACCGGCGCTTTTTCCGTGTGTCGTCTACTCCAACGACTCATCCCCATGTACTTCGAAAAAAAGAATTGAGTTCTCCCTCAACTTCTGCTCCCCGCGTTTTCTGCTGCGGCTTGCTTTGCTGCCGTTGTGAACCCCTCGCTTACGCCGCCACCACCACCGCTGCGCACCCATGCAGCCCCCCAGCGCCACAGGCGTGACGTCCGTCTCGTTGCGGCGCGTTAGTTACCCATCGAGGATGCCCTCGCCAGTGATGCGGGCACGACGCTCCGCAAAACTTGCGGAGTACCTCTCCACCTACGCCCTATTGGAGCACATCGGCATTCACCCCACCGCCCTCATCGAGAAGCGCGACGCTGCTGTAGGGATTGGGCTGTACGTGCGCGACGCTTGCGACGCTGGCACCTCCCTTCTCGCCGTCCCGTCGCGCCGCTTCTGCGCGAATTCCGTCCTCTCCAAAGTGGGCCTGAAGTGCCAATTCACAAACCCTTGGCAGACGACGTCGCAGACAACCACCACGACCGCACTCGCCGGGCCTTCACTGTCGCCGAGGGCCACGGACACCATTCAAGATGGGATTGTGTCCTTCCTCACCGGGAGCTCCCAGTGGCCGGAGCTGGCGTGGCGCCTTACGCTGGAGCAGCACCGCAGTGTCTCGCACCTGTGGGGCTGGCTGCAGAGCCTTCCCTCCGCAGCGGAGTTGAAGGACCAGACGGAGGCCGCGGAGCGACACTGTCGCATCCATCACACGATGCTGCTGCCCTACTACCTCAAAGGCCGGCAGCGAATGCAGGACGAGACTCTCGCGGCGTACCGGCAGCTGCGTACGAACAACTTGCTCGTCAGCTACACCACTTTTTATTGGGCGGTGGAGGTGCTACTGTCTCGCGGACTGCTTCTCCCGCTGGCTTGGCCGGTGGAAAGAAGCGCGAATGAAAGCTTGTTGATGCGGGAGCGAGCGTCGGCGCGCGGCGACGAGGACGTGGAGGAACAGGAAAGAGGGTTGTTTGCACAGAGCCCACCCGAGGAGAACACCTTGGAGCTTGGTGTCGTGCCTTTTTTAGACCTCGTCAACGCCCCAGACGATGAAGGCCGTGTCGTGAACGCACGCATCGAAGTTGCCTCGACGCTGGAGGAGCTACCGGCGTTCTTTCAAGAAGAAGTTGTCGTCACCTCCGCAGCAAAGGGGCGTGATGGGACGGCGGAGCTGGAGGAACTGCTGAGGACGCACTACTACCTCTGCCTCACTTTGTTGGCACCTCTGCGTGCTTCAGAGGAAGTGATCGTGGATTGGGACGTCCCTGTGGTCACGACGGGTGTTCTGCACAGCGCAGAAGATCAGCTCGTATCTCGGCTGCTCAAGTACAAGTTTTGAACGGAGACAACTGTTTGAGCTTGAATCCTTTTTTTTTTCCACTCTGCGTGTTTACTTCTTCCATCATCACGCGGAAAAGCATTTCCAGGCGATTTTGGTGTCACAGAGTCTTTACACTACATAGAAGTCCGACAACGTGACGTGCTGCGTTGATGCTATTATTGGGCATCGTTGAGAGGCATGAAAGAAGAGTGGTGAATGTGAAGGAGCGAATAAACGATTTATTTCAACCATAACATAATAGGCTCGGGCAATAGTGCAGCGCTCTCTATTTACGATTCTTTTTTGTGGCTCAATTCGCACGTCTATGTTCCACTTGTCGCAATCATTCTGGAGCATTAACGTTGTATTTTCAGCTTTGATGGAGGTGCTCTCTTTGTTGTAATTGCCTTCGTTGTTGCTTTCCCCCCTCCTTCTTCTTCACGCGGTGAACGAAACACACGACACCCTTTTGAGTTGACAACAGCAGAATTGGATCTTTCCTTGTGAGTCCGACAAAATCAGGCTGATTTCATCTCGTCGCACCGCACTTGCAGACGTCATGTCGCTTGGCTACCAACGCATGAAGATGCGTGCGACCACCGTCGTGGTGGACCACATGCGCAGCTTCTGTGACGGCTGCAACGTCGTCCTCAACACTGTCGCACGCCCTTTCAGGATGGTAGCCAGCCGCATTCAATCCGAGGCACCGTGGGTGGTCGCAGTCGGTGCCTCCACCTTCATCACTCTCGTCCCTCTCGTCAGCTACCCTCTTATTAAGAAGTACGTTATGCCGGACGAGCGCGGAGCGGCGGAGGCGGAGCGGGTGCGGTTGTGCCTGCAGAAAGGCATCGACCCATACCCGTACATGCGGTACAAGGACTACGTGTACGGCAACAATGCCCCTGTTATGGCCACCGCGGAACAAATGCCGAAGCGGGCTGGGTGGGAGTATGATGCACTGAACGAGTTCCTCCGTCGGAAGGAGGAGCTGCGCAAGGAAGTGAACGGCAACGTGGATGACACGGTGCAGAGGTTGATGGAGCTGAAGAAGCAGCAAGCCGCGTTCTACAAGTCGAAGCGCGGTCACTTCGTCGTGGAGCCGCCAGATCTCATCTTTCACGGCCGTGAGGACGTAGATCAAGTGAGGTCGTAAAAGTTGCGGTGGCGACGACGGAAAGCCGAAATACTTTGTCTTGCAGGACCTGCAAAGAAACAATGCATGACTTTCGAGCTGTTTTGCTCCATTTCAGTAGCGTAGTTGTACGCTTGTAGTTTGTGTTTGTGTGTCTCCCATTGCTTCCCTTTACCGTTATGCTTTTTTTTTTAGTGGTTTCAAGGGCACAACGCTATGCTCTGCTCTTCCAACTCCGCATACACCATCAGTCATTCCCGATGGAAATAGAAGATTCCACAGGTCGAGATAAGTATCGGGTTTCCTTCACCGTTTCTGGAAGCTTTGCTGAACGCAAAATCACCAAAAAAGACGGCTTCCCTCCCCCCGCGAAAGGGCCGCAGCATTGGCATTTCTTTCTCCGCGATCGAAACAACTCGACGTGGCGAGGTCTGGAAACGACGTTTCTTCTGAAGGGAACTGAGGAGGAGAGAAGAGAAGCGAATGCGCGGTGCTTCGCTCTCTCCGACTGCAGCTACTTTTTAATCCATCTATCGCGCTGAAGAATGCGGTCTCAACGCGTTACTTTCTTTCACAGTGTCGTCCGTTTCTCTTCCACGTCTGAACTTCCGCATTCCTCGTCTCCCTGTTGTTGTCATTGGTGTTATTGCCTGTTCAGGAAAGGGTGCGACAAGAACCCAATGTTCCGCTTTTGTCGTGCGTGGCTCGCGCCGACCACCACAGACGCAGCCGCCAAGCTGCCGGCCGGTAAACCGGTAAACAAGACGTGGTTCCGCAACAACTTGATTATTCGCCGGAAAGGCTCCTACCGCTCCCGGTGGGGCACCGGTGCTGAGGGCTACGGGACCGGTGTGCCACTGAGCGATCAGGTGAAGCTGCACTGCGTGGACAACACGAACTGCAAACACGTCCGACTCATTGCGAAGGCCACGGGCGAGCGGTTTGCCCACTGCCGCGTCTTTCCTGCTGTGGCGCACCGCGTGTCGGTGCAACGCTTTAAGGGCCGCGGCAGTGGGGATGTGTCGCGTCATCGGGTGAAGCCGGGCAATATTTACTGGGTCTGCCTCTTTACTCGCCGGCAGACGAACACGCGTGTGAGTGGGCTGCAGACGAACTTTGATCGCAACACGTGCATTATCATGAATGATCAGCGTGTGCCGCTGGGGACGCGGGTGATGTACTGCGCGGGTCGTCACGTGAACCACAAGTACCACCTCAAGGCGATGGTCCTGGCGAACTTCTTTGTGTGAGGCAGTGGCGTAGGTTTTTTTCTTGGGTGTGCGTTCTTCCTCTGCGCGACGGGAGTGTGGAGGGAACGCGTGAGTGGGGCGAGCTGTGTGAGGGTTGTCGGCGTGGCTTCTGCTCTTTTTGGGTCTTTCCCGTTGTCCTGAAAGCGAAAGCCAGAAAGCGGTATTTACGGAGATTGATATACGTATCTATCGAAAAGAAGAAGAATACATAGAAGGAATGGTGCGTTTGTTGTGGCCAGTGCCGCACACGGGGCAATCAACCGCGCTTTCCGTCTTCTTTTGCTTCGATGTTGTTGTCGCTGCTGAAAAGAAAACTTCTAGTTTGCATCCGTGCGAGTGTTCTGTTTGTTGTCTGGCGTCAATAAGCAGAAGAGCACTCTTTCACGCAGGGCAGACGCTTGTGTGTGGAATACTCACCTGAAACATTCACGTGGAGAGGCGTATAAATGCCAAAACGAAAGATTACCGGTTTGAATCACTGATCGTCATTCCGCAGCGTATTTGCTTGGGAATTCCTCCCCGGCTTCGTCTACGTCATTCCATTGCTGTTTGTTTGGTTTGCTTCTCAGGTATTTCGTGACTCGCCTTCTATTTTTCAAGTGCGAAACGCCCTCCCCCCTCCATAACGTTGCGTTCTCGCCACGAGCACGTACGCGCATACGAGCGCACTACTACACACACACACACATACTTTACATATATACGTTTCAAGAATTGGTGCTCCCCGCCCTCCGCTGCTTTCGTTTTTGTGAACCGGTAAGTTTTTGGCCTTTTTCGCACTGATTTATATTTAGAGAAAGGAAAAATGCCTGCTGTCGTTGAGCAGTTGCCGACGTCCGACGACGAGGACCAATCCACACCGCCGCCGGAGTGCCCCAACGTCGTCAGCCCAGAAATCTCGGAAGAACAGCAAACGGCCTCCGCTGAGCCGGCTGCGACGGCCACTACAACGGCAGGAGTGGAGGAAGAGCAAGGTGAACGCTCCGTGGACGTGGAGCGCTGCGGTCAGCTGAAAGTAGCAGGGAATCAACTGTTCAAGGAGGGCAACATCTCGGAGGCCCTCGTCATGTATCGTCGCGCACTTTGGTGTGCCCCAATCAAACCCGTGCCGGCTCGACCAGCAAAGAGCAACATGCCAAAACCACCAGCAGACGTGGAGGAGCCAAACGTGACCGACGGCGACAGTGACCACGACGACGAGCCGGCAGATACGACGGACTACACGCTCACTTCGCAGGTGTACTGCAACGCGGGGTTCTGTCTCATGAAATTGGATGTGAAAGAGGAGGCGGCCCAGATGCTCTCCGAGGCTATTCGCCACGATGACAAGTATCAAAAGGCGTACCTGCGACGGGCGGACTGCTACTACGACTTGCAGAAGTGGTCCAGCGCGTACGGCGACTACGAAGGCTATGAGAAGCTGGGTGGGGTACTGGATGCGCAGGGCCGGGCCCGCAAGACCGCCGCGAAGGCCAAGGTGGACGAGGAAATGCAGAAGATGCTCGGCGAACTGAAGAACCTTGGTAACAAGATCCTGGGCAACTTTGGTATGTCGACGGACAACTTCAAGTTCGACAAGGACCCCAACACCGGCGGCTATTCGATGCGCTTTGAGCGATAACGTTGGCCCTCACGGAAGGGAACTGCTGCCCGTCTCTTTTTTTTTTCCTTTGCTCTTTTCGTTTCTGCTGTCGAAGCAGGTGTTTCGTAGGGGAGAGAAGCGCTCTAACAGGAACGGTGGAAAAGAAGTGTACTGCGTCTCCTGTTCTCTTTACGTTTTTTTGGCCGTTAAGAATGCTTGCCATTAATATTATTATTATTATTATTATTATTATTATTATTATTATTATTGTAATTGCTCTCTTGGTAGGTGCAGTTGTGGTGGACGACAACTCTTCCTTCCACGACTTCCGCCGATAGTCTACAAGGGCCACAGGTGAAGGCACCGAAACTTGCGCTCATATTTGGGCAGCTGTGCCATCTCACAGACACACACGTTGTATTTCTGCTCCGTTAGTAAGGCCTTCTTTTTTTCTTTTCGCTTTAAAGGAAAAGCGCAAGCCTCTCTCTCTCCCTTTCAGTGTGTTGTGCAGGTGCGTAAACTTTGTTCCCCTGCCGCCGTCACGACCCCGCACACCCTTCCTCCCCTTCTTCTCTCTCTTCTCTAGCCGTTTGTGTCTTCTCGCCTCTCCCCTTCGCACATCGCTACAGTTTCCCCCTGAGAACACAACCCTCTCCCTCTCTCTCTCTGCGACATGATTCTCGGAGTCTTTCGATGAGGCGCAGAAATCCCAAAGAAGCAACGGCAACGTAATCAGAGGTATTCATTGAAGACCTCACACATTCACCACCTCCGTGTGTGACCGACGCGGCTACCGCTCCGTCCGCCTCCACGCCTCCCTTTTTTTTTTATTATTATCGCTTTATGCAGCTAAATGAGGACCGCCATGACTTTTGAAAAGGCGAAAGTCACCAACGCAGAAGCCACGCGGCGGCTGCACAGTGTGCCATTGCCCCTGCTGAGGGCGGTGGCGGCACAGCTCCAAGAGGAGCTCCAGCAGGAGCGTCTCGGTCTGCTGGCCGACCAACATGAATGGAGCAAGGTAACCAAGCGTGTTGCCGATGCCACGAAGGAGCTGGCAGCGGCACAGAAGTGCGCTGCGGCTCGCGAGCGGCAGACAGAAAAGGCGTTAGAATCTCTCGCTCGGACGGAGCAACTTCTCGCGGCGGCGGCGCACAAACGCACGGAGCTCGAGACCGCCATCGTGGCAATTCAGCGAGAGATTTCGCGCATCACAGCACCTTGCTCATCGCCAGCTGCGTCTGCCCGTAGCGTGCAGTTCCATCGCGACGGCGGCGCTCGCGCAGTGAATCCGCACTGCTCATCAAGAGAACGGCACCGCGACCTCTCATCGGATTCGGCTCCGATCCCGGTTGACGACCGAGCCAATCGTGCCGCTGCTGCGGCTCAGCAGGCGAATTACGCGCAGCAATGTGCTGCCGCGCAGTACAGGAAAGAGCAGCAGGTGCTTCAACTAGAGCGAGAGAATCGCGTGATGCAACACTGCGTCGAGGTGCTGCGCCGCGGCGATGCGTCCTCGGCGAGACTGTATCACACACTCGTTGCTGGCTCGAAAGAAACCCAACCAAATGCGCTCGAAGCATAGGCGCAGGGAAGCCAGCAAACGAACAGCATCAAGAAAAGCGGTGGAGAAGATAATAGTTTACAAGGAGCAGTCATAGCGCCTTAACGACAACTTTCGCTCTCTTTACCCTGTTTTCTGCTCCTGCTCCTTGTTCTGCCTTGTGGAAAGGAGGAAAGAACTCACGGGCGCCACTTTTTGTTGGATGCGTTTGTCGTAACCTCCCGCCCTCCTTTTCCCGCCGTTACGCGTTTTCGAGGTTTCACTCTTCGCGGCTTTTTGATTCTGTCGGCTTTCATGCGACTCCATTGCTTTTTGAATCTCGCTCTCTCCCTTTCTTCTTTTCTATACTGCGATTGTCTTCAACACTGTCGCGCAACACATCTTATTCTGGGGCCTGTAGAAAGCAAACCCACAATTGAAGACTGCTGTCTTCATGATGACCGACGAGCAGCAGAAAAAACCTGCGTCTGCATCCGAGACGATTCCTGACATCTTTGCTCGCTACCTGAAGGCGACGTCCGATGAGGAGAGGCAGGCCATTGTGCAGGCGCACCCGCCTCTGTTTGCGGGGCCGGTGATCCCTGCGCTACAAGAAGCGCGACGTCACTTCAGCGACACGCTTCGGGAGGTAAAAGAGGCATGTCGCATGATCGACGCCGTGTCCGGCAGCCTCGAGTACACCGGCACTCCCGTCGAACTCCAACCTAGGGAGGCGCAGTTGTTGCTCGACGAGGACACCCTACTCCACAGCTTCTCCACCTCGCTCGCCTCGTTGCTGGACGCGCGTGAGAAGCAGGGCACCGTTCTTCCCTCAGTTGCTGCAGAGGCGACGATGTCAGGTACGACGGCAGGGTCGTCTGCGCCCGCGTCGTCTTGTGCATGGGGTGCTGCATCGGGCTTGTGGTTTACCCAGCCGGCGATCGTGCTGGAAGTCTTGTCTTTTCTACCGACCGAGGTCGTTCTCGTGGAGGCCGAGAACGTGTGCCGACGGTGGCGAACGTGGCTGTTTGAGCCTGACGTGTCTCGCTTCTTTTGGGTCGGCTGCGTCCAGCGGGAGTTTCCGCGGCAGCTCGCGTTGCTTCTCCAGACCGAAGGCGAAGACCTGTTCCGGAGTGACTGGCGATCCTTGGCTATGCTTTGCGTCGCAGAGGAGGAGGATAAGGGAGGAGAGACGCGACCCGCAGCGGAACTGGAAGCGTAATGCTGTACGCCTCTCTCTTTTGTTTTTAAGTCTGAAAAGGAGTCGAGTATAACTAATGGAGGCGAATATGCCCACACTCCTTCGCTTTCCTGTTGATTTTTGTTTCGTATTGGGACCGCTTTCACGAGCGTTTCTGCATCACCGACCGCATTCGTTTACCCTACACGTTGTGACGTAGGCCGATGCAGTCCCCCAAAACGAGGTGATACATCTTGACGAGCCTTCAAAGAAGGCAAACATTCCACAGCCTCTTATACGGTCACGACGCGCTGCATTATCTTTGCACTGCAAGCCCAATTTAAGTCATCATGCATAGGCATTCTCTTTTTGTTTCTGTACTTCATGCTCCGAACTCTTTGCCAGAATTCTAGACGTCCTTCTTGTTCCCCTCTTACCCATTGCCACTTCCAACAAATACACACACACACACACATCCTTTGCCCTCTTCTTTTTTGTTGCTGCTCCTCTACCGCTTTACCACCGCTATTATTGAAACTGTACATTCAAAAGTTCAGATTCCAACGGTATTGCTTCATTGAAATCGCAATGTTCTCCGAGTTTTTTAGTCAGTTGGTGGCCGAGTTCGTCGGCACCTTTCTATTCGTGCTCACCATCACACTGGCCTCCATTGGCGTCGGCACTCTCGCCCCGCTGGCCATCGGCTTTATGCTCGCTGCAATGTGCTTCACCTTTGGCTACATCAGCGGTGCCCACTTCAACCCCGCCATCTCGTTTGCCGTTTTCATCAACCGCAAAATGACGCTGCGCCGCACTCTCTTTTACTTGTTCGTGCAGTTGGCCGGCTCCTTCTGCGCGTCTCTCTACGCGTCCATCATCGTAGGCCTCAACATCCCTGCACCGGAAACGAACGCGGATGTGCTGAACGTCTGGCAGGCACTGCTGTGCGAGATGGTCTACACCTTCGCCCTCACCTCCGTCGTCCTGCACGTCTGCTTCTCTCGACAGCGCACGAACGACTTCTACGGCTTCGCGATCGGCATGACGCTGACGGCGGCCGGCTTCGCGGTAGGCGGCTTCACGGGTGGTGCCTTCAACCCCGCGGTGGCCACCGGCATGCAGCTCGTTGCCTGCATCGGCGGTAAGTGCCGCCCTCTCATCTTCTTCTGGGTGTATTGGATTGCGCCGATTGGTGGAGCGTTCATTGCCACCGTTGTGTATCAGCTCCTCGACACGCACGAGCGCGTTCCGGTGCACATCGACAAAGAGGCGGTTTACTAAACGGCGCGCAGCAGAAAGTGTTTCGCCGTCCCTCTGTCTCCCGCGCTTTTCCTACCGCTTCTCTTTTACTCTGTCATGCCTCTCGTTTTGTTGCGTACTATACACTCGAAGCTGGTCAATAGCAACAACAACACGGCTACAAGTGATTGGCTCTCGTCGAACACACGGCGTTGCGGAAGCCTTCGTTGCTTCTGAGGAACTACTGCCCCCCTTCTCGTAGCTGCATGAATCGTAAAAAAGAAAGCTTCGATGCTGAAATTGCTGTGATCTGCGCTGTCTGTCCTGCCGCGCAGTTTTCGTGGCCCGTAGGAAGAAACGAGGCACCGGTGATAGCTCTGCGCGTATGCCTGCCCAACGTGCTTTCTCTGATTTCTCACGCGCCTCTCCAACGCTTCTCCTCTTTCGTCTTCTCCATATCTCCTGTCCCCTCCGTCGACCCCAACCGACAACAACAATAACAACAAAGGAAAACTGTCTGAGAAAGAACGAAACACATTCGAAACGGGTGGAAGGAAGCGATATCGGTGCGAGGACTGCGCGTTGTTCTCGTTCTCAAGCTCGTATTTCTTTATACTTTGCGACGCAGAAAAGGAAGGACTGTCGTATTGCCAATAACGAATTCTCACACGTAATTCTCTCGCGGCTGTGGTGCGTTGTTTTTTCCCTTTGGAACAGCGTTTTTCAAGGAAACACTACGCGAATCCGCGTGTAACCTTCGATCACACACGCTCAAAATTCTTCACCTACGATGGCCGAAAGCATCCCATTGAAGGTGCTGTTTGATGCGCTGCACCTGCCTGTTTCAATAGAGGTCGCCACGGGTGAGGTGTACCATGGCACGCTAGAAGATCTCCAAAACAACATGAATGTGCTTCTCAAGGACGCCACCAAAACCGTGCGCAACGGCACGGAGACGAAAATGGAGTCCGTCTTTGTGCGCGGCTCGAACGTGGTTTTTTTCCAGCTGCCCGACGCGTTGCAGACGAGTCCGGCGTTGCTGCGTGCGGGCGAGGTCGTGTCCAAGGCGAAGGACACGCGCGGCGAAGGGAAAGGCTTTGGTGCTGCTCGCAAGCGTCAGCGGTCGTAAGCGCCGAGTGCGTGCGGCGCTTGCGTGGCTACTTCTGTTGTCCTTGTTGGTATTCGTTTCAAACCGCGTTAGCTTCTGCTGTTTGCGTTGCATCTGCCGGCACGTCTGCGATCAAGTGTTTGTTGTGTGGCAGCAGCGAGTTGGTTTTTTTGGGTTTTGTTGTTGATGCGTGGGGTAATACTGTCCTGTGCCCGCGGCGCGTGCGTGCAGGTGCATTGGCACCGACTCTCGCGTGTTGTTCGGCTGTCAGACCAACGACGATGGAGCTTTTGCGAATTTGTTGAAGCGCTTGCACCAACCCTTCGGTGCAAGGAACCCCTTGTGAGAACTGTATGTTTGGCTTACGAATAAAGGAAAGGAAGGAACACAAGAACATGCGAGTAATGTGTTGCAGTTGATGGGCGAAAACGTCGCGATGCACTTGACGCTGCTCGCGTTATCGATGAGGTGGAAGAGCTTCAAAGAAGCCGTGACAGTCTTGCATGTTGTTTTTCTTTTGGCAGCAACGAAACCTTTTTTTTTCTTGTTGGGTGTTTCTTTTCTCACCGCAAGTAAGCGTGACGCAGCAGTGCGGAGCTGTTTTTAATGTGGTTGTCTGCGTTTGTGTGGGGGTTGCCTCCTCGACGTCCCACCGCCGCCTTTCCTTGGTTTCACCTTCTTCTCCCTGTCTTGACTCATCTCTTGTTTCATCTCCTTTATGTAACCTAGGTCATTTTACACCGACTTTAAGTGCGTTAAATCACGGCACAGAACACGACAGTAAGGTCAGACGTCCACCAACAACAAGCAAACGTGGTATTTACATGCACGGGAGCACGCGTCTTCCGTCACGCGGCGGCCAACGGCGCGGGATTGCTGCAAATAACGACGCAGCCACCGCCCGTGCAGCTCTCTTTACTTTCCACTCGTCTGCGCACAGTTCTAATTCAGTCCGACTTCCGAGTCTGACGCCCTCCGTCGTGACACCTCTCGTGGCTCCGCCCAGCAGTAGTGAGTTGAAGGAGGCCGCCGTGCACGCTGCCCGCCTTCGATACACGTCATCGCTCAAACGGAAGACGCGATCGGCTCTGAAGGACACCGCCTCCACCTCATCAAACCCTTCTTCAAGGCCGCCAACTTTGGGCTCGGTGGAGCCGGTGAGGAGCTCTGCAGCTGAAAAACGAACTTCGTCTGCTTCTCCTTCCCCGCAGTGTTGCGTCATCGAAAGCGGTGCGACGCCGCGCTCCTCTAGCAGTCTCGAAACTTTAATGAAGAATCAGCAGTATGCGGAGCTCTACTTTGTGTTATCCACACTCCTTCCGATCACGTCGCGCCGGCTTCTGAAGGACGACGCACACACCTTGCGCATCTTGGGCTACCGCGCCATTTGCTCGTGCGCGCTTCTCCGTTATAAGGAAAGCGCTGAGGATGGCATGGCGTGCCTTGACATTCGCCGGCGACTGCACGAAGTGGGCTGTGCGGTTTCCAGCGGGGATGATCAGCGGCTCAGCGTACAGGTGGACGAGTGCGTCATGCGTGCCTTGGTCATGGGTGAACGCTACGAGGAGGCGGATAAGGTGGCGAGTTTCTTGCTCAGCACGTCGTCTCCTCCGTTTTGTGGGGCCGGCGGGGAACATCTTGCAGCTGACGGCCCCACCACCTCCATGTGGCAAAGCGCGATCCCGCACATAAAGCGTTTCCGCGGTGCGGTGGTGGCCCATCAGTGGCGGGACGCGCTGGCGGTGATAGACAGCGAAGAGTCAGGCACATCAGACGCGCGTGCGTGTTTGCGGGCGAGTCCGCTGTGTGCGATGCTCGCCTTTGTGCACCTCGAGTCCGGCCACCCCATGACCGCGCGGGCGTTGCTGCTCGCCTACTTGGCCGATCTGCCGGAGCCACCAATGTGGGAGGTGATGCTGACGGCGCCGTCGGAGCACGGGCAGCTGTGGGACAGCTTCCGCTCCCACTACGTCTTCGCCACCACGCTGCTGGCCAAGGCGTCGGTCATGTCGGGCAGTGCGTATTTGAACATCGCCGCGGCTCTGCTGCAGCGCTGCCTACGCGTGTTGCCTCTTTACACCCCTGCCCGTCTGCTCGCTGAGTTCGTGCTGTCGTACGAGGCCCAGCAGGAGCTGTTGGAGACTGCCGTGTCCGCACAGGACTTCCCCGCTGCTCTCCACCTCTCCGCCCGCATGCTTGCGATGCCGGAGGTGAACCCGGCGTTGCAGGCAGAGGTATACCTGGCGCGGACGCAGATCCAGTGGCTGCGTTGTCTGCCACTGGAGGTGGTACGTGAGGCGTCACAGTGCGTCGCGGCTGATCCGGCGTGTGCACTGGCGTTGCGGCTGCGCGCCGATGCCTTGGAGGCGATGGATCAGGGAGCGGAGGCGGTGGCCGACAGAGCCGCTGCGAGGCATCTGAACGCCAACGTGGAGGCGGCGTACGCGCAGTTGCAGGCGCAGCGGCAGCGGTACGACGCGGCGCAGAGGGTAGCCGCCTCGCAGCGGCGTTCATTTACAGCGTTCGCCGCTGCCGCGCCGACCGCTTCACATCGGCCGGACCACCTGTGGGGCGCGTCAGACAGCGGCACTCACACCAGCCCCCATGCTGCGGATGCGGGCTTTCGGTGTGCTCGCGCCAAAACAGATTCGGAGGATCCCCCGTCCCCCTCGCCTTTACAGACTTCCGCTGCCTGTTCTGAGCCGACGCACTACGCCATTCTTGGTGTGCCGCGTCACGCAACGTTGAGTGAGATTCGTCAGCGCTACCGTCATCTCATTCTGCAATGCCATCCCGATCGGCTTGTCAACGCATCCGCCGAGAGCCGTCAGCAAGCGGCGGAGGAGTTCAAGCGGGTAAGTAATGCGTACAGCGTGCTCTCCGACGCAGAGCAACGCCGCGACTACGATGCAACTGTGCACCCCTTCATTTAGCGGTCGCAGGCGCAGAACGGGTGTGTTTTTTCTACATGTACATAGGGGAGTTTCCCGTTTCTTGTTGTGCTTTGGAACTGTTTTTGCCGTGCAGCTTCTTTTTCGCAGCTCTATTTCGCTCGCTTTCTTGGAGTTCCCTCCTCCATGCTGCAGAAAACACACCCGCATACACCACCACCACCAAAAATCTGCGGCAGTTATGTGCGCTAGGCATCTTCGCTGTCGTCTTCATTCCCCAAATCGTGGTGGTACGTTATGGCAACAACGAATCAAAAGGCAGAACTGTGATGTTTCCCCATGCGCAGATGTTGTCGCAGGTAGCTTCTCCCCTCTCCCTCTCCACTTTTCCCTCTTGCCTGCTGCTCCTCTCTCCATACCTTCACTTGACATCTCTGAAAGCTACGCTCCACCAAACGGACGTAGGCCACATCACGGGTCTTTCTTTCTGCCTCGAGGCGTAACAAAAGAAACAAGCCACGCCGACTCGGCAAGCAGAGACGGAGCCTTTTTTTTTGCTTCGCTTCAACTCGCTTTGTTTTGTTTTCCTTCTCTCCCTCTTCGCCTTCTTTCTGTTCATCTGAAAGGGTTTTTTCTCTTCTGTTCTTTTTTAAAACTTTCAGATGTTACAAGGAGCCGAAGTGGACCCACGCCTTGCGTGGGTCGCGGAGCAAATCCGCAACAACATGTACGGCGTGACTCCCGCCTCGTTCGAAGATCTCTTCCTCGATGCGCAGGGCGTGCGCACCATCTTAGAAACCTTCGAGGACCTCGACAGCGCCCTGCGGGTCTCCTTTGTCATTGTGGCCCGCGAGAAGGAGTACGTGGGGGCGCTGGGCAGTGCGGTCCCTTTCCTCGCTGCGACACCGGGGAGCCGCCTTCACGACGGCGGGCACACGGCGCAGAAGCTGCGTGTGTCCTCCGGCGTGGTGCACAACGCGAATATCACCTGCTCCGCCCTCTCCGTGCCCGACCACAGCCGCTGCCTCTACTTTGTCCGGACGGACCACATCGACATCTCCGCCGAGGCCGCCGCAGATTGGGCAACGAACCCCGCCAACCCGATCCACTCCGCCTTTGAGATGTCGGGCATGCCAGTGCCGTCGCTGAACTCCTTTTACGTACTGCTCATGGACGTCTTCGAGCCAGTGCTGCAGGACATGGAGCAGGCTGCGGGCAAGCGGAAGACACTGATGGCGCTTGCGGTAAACGGCGGGGCGAACGGTTCTCCCGCGCCGCCGGATGCGGAGGCCGCCAGCGGAGGTGGTGCCATCAGCGTCAGCACCGACGCGGCTGCGGATGGCGTCACGGCGATCGGGAACAGCCGCCAGCTCTACAGCGAGATCCACCTCTGGATCAACCGTCTTGGCACGCAGCTTGGTGGTTTCATGGACCAGGTCAGCGCCGAGCGCAAGCTCCCCATTCCGCAGGAGTTATACGCGCTGGAGGACACGGAGTCCGAGCTGCAGGCGGCACTCGGCAACAGGGACGTCTTGCGCCAGGTGGACGCGACCGTGTCGCAGTGGCAGGCCGAGATCAGTTATGCCATGTCACTCGAGCCACAAAAGGAGGGTCCGCTGGGCGAGATCGAATACTGGCGCGAGCGCTACAGCACGATCAGCGCCCTGTACGAGCAGCTGAACTCATCACAGGCCAGGTTTGTGTTGAAGGTGGCAAAGGAGGGGGAGTGCACGTCGGCCACCATGATCGCCTCGACGATAACGCAGTTCTTTCGCATGTACGCAGAGGCCAAAGACAACGTCAAATTTCTTGGCACCCTCGACCGCCACTTCCGCACTCTGAACTCCATCGACCCAAAGAACGGCTCGTTGCAGCCCCTCATTGACACGATCTCCCCGATGGTGACGGCGCTGCGCATGGTGTGGATCATCTCCCGTTACTACTCCACCGAGGAGCGGATGGTGGGGCTGCTGGAGAAGATTTCGCGGCTCATCGCGCAGAAGGTGAGTGAGCACATCGACTTTCGCACCGTGCTGGGACTGCCTCCGGAGGAGACGAAGGCGAAGGTCCAGGCGGGACAACAGTGCTTGCTCAAGTGGAAGGCCGTGTACAAATTTGTGCAGGCGGAGATCAACAACTCCGAGAGCGAACAGCACTGGACCTTTGACGAGCGCCGCCTCTTCGACGTTACCGACTACATGTCGGACCGCTGTATTGACCTGCTCGAGGTGATCGAGACGGTGGAGTACTACACAACCGTTCTCAGCGCACAGCTGAAGACGGTGCTCACCGACACCACCAGCATCGAGCGCATTTTGAAGGACGTTGAAAAGCTGAAGCGCCCTTTCGAAACGCTAACTTTCGACCCCTTCGAGAAGCGGGCGACGCACAACTGGCAGGTCGTCTTCTCCGGCTTTTTGACTGCTGTCACCAGCCTCGACCACGAGGTGTCCCTCTTCATCAACCGCATCTTCGACGACGACCTGCGCAGCGCGGAGTCAGCCTTTGAGTTGCTCGTGTCCTTCAAGAAGATCCGGCGGCGCCCCGACCGCACCGGCAACTCGCTCGACATCTCAGCCCTGCTGTCCGAAAAGGCCGACCGCATTCTGGCGCAGTTCTTCGCCGAGATCGAGAACGTGCAGCGCATCTTCCAAGAGAACAAAGACCACCCGCCACTCACGAAGAACCAGCCGCCGGTGGCCGGCTCGATTCACTGGAGCATGTCCCTCTTCCAGCGTCTCAAGAAACCGATTCTGCGCTTTCAGCACGAGGGTATGCTGAAGACGGCGATGGGCCAGCAAGTCAAGGCGAAGTACGTGGAGACGTCGCGGCAGATGAAGGAGTACTCCACCGCGCGCTTCCTGCAGTGGCGGGAGCAGGTGCGAGTGCCGGCGCCGGCCTCACTCAAGTGGAATATACTGCGCGCGGAGTCGGACGGGACGTACAAGGTCAACTTCAACTGGCAGATCTTCGACATGATTCGCGAGACCAAATATTTGGATCGGCTTGGGTTTGAGATGCCGAAGGAGGTGCTGCACATCACGTTGCAGGACGAGGCCTACCACGGCTACGTCGACGCGCTGAATGGGATGCTGGTCAGTTTCAATTACGAGCTGGGCGCCCTTGCCGGGCCGGAGCTGGCGATTCTGGCCGCGGAAGTGCGCGAGCTTAAGCAGGCGCTGGAGCCGGGATTTCACGACATTAACTGGACGAGTCTCTCCATTCCTGAGTTCGTGAACAACTGCCAGCGGGCCATCACCAAGTTCCGCAACTTGAGCCGCGAGGTCCGCAAGAGCGCGGATGGGCTGCAGACGCAGGTGGTGCACGCGATCGCCTCGACGCGGCTGATGCCCGAGTACGAGGAGCTGCTCCAGGCGGGTGGCGAGCTGCCGGAGCTGCAGACGCTCGTCGACATCATGGAGCACCGCCGTGTGGACCAGCTGGAGCGCTGCATGCGTGCCTACCGCACCGCCAAGCCGCTGCTCACCAAGATGGAGAGTCAGCTAGTCGGCACGCACACTGGCAAGTGCACCATTCTCGCTTCGTACTACAGCCACTGGGAAGTGCGCATTTGGCGGGCGCTGACGCAGATGGTGCTGCGGTCGCTCGCCACCTTTGCGAAGCTCGTCGGCTACACGACCTCGTCGCGCAGCTATGCTCGTCGGCCCCCGCTCTTCAAGGTCACCGTGCTCCTGACCAGCGAGCCGACCTACACGCCGCAGCAGCAGGAGATCACAACCGCGTTTCACAAGATTCAGTCCGGCATCATCGAGACGACAAAGCACTTCCAGCGGTGGATGCGTGGGACCTGTTTGGAGTTCACGCAGGGTGAGATCATTCCCCGGCCCGCCGAGGAAGACTACGCGACCCTGTTCACCTACTACCAGGACATCTGCGGCCTCCCGCAGGTGTACAAGCTCCAGGCGCTGATTAACCGCACCATTCAGACCCACCTCGGCGCGCTGGCGACCAACATCAAGATGCTGCAGCGCTACCGCTTTGTCTTTTTGGCGGACAAGAAGATCTCGGTTGAACAGCAGGCGAAGAGTCAGCTGCAGTGGATCGATTACGATGCGAAGTTTCAGCTGTACTTCAACATGATCCACGACTTCGACGAGGAGAAGCACATCAACGACTTTGGATTCATGCGGTGCGACGAGACACCCTTCTACACGGAGCTGGTGGACCAGGTGTACCAGTGGGTCGCGATGGAGGGCGCGCAGCTCAACGACACAGTGCGGGCGCGCATGACGGCGATGTACAATAACATCCGCAAAATCAACGAGGACCTGGCGCGGCCGTGCGACAACATCGCCGACCTGAAGGCGGTGCTGGAGGTGATGCACAGCGCCCGCACGTCCTCGCTGACGGTGGAGCAGGCGATCAAAGAAATGGAATATGTATATAGTTCTCTCCAACACTTTGGCGTCGCCCTGGATCCCGAGGAGGTGAAACTGGCGATGAGTCTGCAGGACATGTGGTCGTGCTCGCTGGCACGGGTGCACCAGACCGGCGTCGCGCTGGAGCCGCGCAAGGTGCAGTTCCGTGAGCTGACCGTGAAGGAGGTGGAGAAGTTTTTGAACGAGGGGGCGAAGGTGCTGGGCGAGTTCCGCCGCTCCGGCCCTGGACGCGCGGACATAGACCTGGCGGAGGGCAACGAGTCGAAGAAGCAGTGGCGGCAGCGCCTGACGGAGCTGCAGGTGCGGCGCGAGCAGCTCACAAAGGCGGAGAAGCTCTTCGATCTCCCCCTGACGAGTCACACGTCGCTGCAGCAGCTGAACGAGGAACTGGCCAAGATCGAGACGGTGTACGACCTGTACGAGCAGTGGATGGGCGACCTCCGCCGGTGGAACCGCAGCAGCTGGAAGGATCTCCTGCTGCCCGACCTGGAGGCCACCACGGAGGAGCGGGCGAAGCAGGCGCGCATCCTCAGCAAGCACTACGGCACCGTGGAGCCGTTCCCCGGCGTGCAGCAGCTCATCATCAACTTCCAGAACTCGCTACCGCTGCTCGCGAAGCTGAAGAGCCCGGCGTTGAAGGCGCGGCACTGGACGGAGCTGATGCGGGCCACCGGGAAGGACTTCAACTACGAACAAATCAACCTCGACGAGCTCATCGCGATGGAGCTCTTCCGCTTCAGCGACGAGGTTGACCACGTTGTGCTGGCCGCAGCACGCGAGCAGGGCATCGAACAAGAGATCCGCGCCATCAAGCAGTACTGGGCGGAGAGGAGCTTCTCGCCCGTGCCGTACGCCCCGCGCAAGGGGCATCCGCGGTGCGACGTGCTGACGGACACGAGCGAGATTCAAGAGGCCGTCGACGACAACACGCTCAAGATGCAGTCCATCGCGAACGTCAAGTGGGCGCAGCCCTTCATCGACGAGGTGAAAATGTGGGAGCGGCGGCTGTCGATCATGAGCGACGTGCTCTCGGTCTGGGTGACGGTGCAGCTGAAGTGGCAGTACCTGGAGTCCATCTTCAAAGGCAACGAGGATATCGTGCAGCAGCTGCCGAAGGAGGCGGCGAAGTTCAACGACCTCGACAAGAAGTTTGTGCGCATTATGAACGATACGAGCGCCGCGCCAAACGTAAGCCAGTGCTGCAACGTGGCCGGTCGGCTGGAGGAGCTGCGCTACCTCGAAGAGAAGCTTGAGGAGTGCCAGAAGGACTTGTCGAATTACCTAGAGACGAAGCGCCGTCTCTTTCCCCGATTCTACTTCATCTCGGACGACGAGCTGCTTTCCATCCTCGCCACCAGCAGCGCCAAGGCGGTGCAGGACCACATGCTGAAGATGTTCGACAACTGCGCCCGGCTGATTTTCAAGAGCGAGCGGGATGAGACGATCTGCGGCGTGGAGTCGCAGGAGGGGGAGCGGCTGGACTTTGGCACGGTGGTCAAGACGGAGGGCCGGCCGGTGGAGGAGTGGCTGCAGGCCGTCCTTGACGAGTCGAGGCAGACGCTGCACGACATCCTCAAGGCTGGTGTCTTCTACTACCCCAAGATGCCGCGGCTGGAGTGGGTGAAGCAGTATCACGGAATGGTCACCCTGACCGGCGCGAAGATCTTCTGGACCTACGAGGTGGAACACGCGTTTGAGCAGCTCAAGAAAGGCAAGCGCAGCGCCGTCAAGGAGCTATCCGGGGCCCTCAGCCGCCAACTCATCGACCTCGTCGCGGAGATGGACAAGGACATGGAGAAGCAGTACCGCAAGAAGATCAACACCCTGATCATCGTCGACGTTCACGGGCGCGACATTGTGGATCGCTTCGTTCGGGACTCCGTTACCGACGCCAGAGAGTTTGATTGGGAGTCGCAGCTGCGCTTCTACTGGGAGCGCGCGGTGGACACGTGCACGATTGCGCAGTGCACCGGCCGCTTCAACTACGGCTTCGAGTACATGGGGCTGAACGGGCGCCTCGTGATCACCCCGCTCACGGATCGCTGCTTCATGACGCTCACGCAGGCGCTGACCTTCTGCCTCGGCGGCGCGCCGGGCGGTCCGGCCGGTACGGGCAAGACGGAGTCGGTGAAGGACCTGGCCAAGGCCATGGCGATTCAGTGCGTCGTCTTCAACTGCGGTGAGGGCCTCGACTACAAGGCGATGGGGACCATCTTCTCGGGACTGTCACAGGCCGGCTCGTGGGGATGCTTCGACGAGTTCAACCGCATCGAGCTGCCGGTGCTCTCCGTCGTGTCCGAGCAGCTGCGCTCGATTCAGGCCGCGCTGCGTGCCGGCGACAAGGAGTTTCTGTTTTGCGACAGCGTTATCCGGCTGGTGCCGACCGTCGGCACGTTTATCACCATGAACCCGGGCTACGCCGGTCGTGTGGAGCTGCCCGACAACCTCAAGGCACTCTTCCGCCCGGTGGTGATGGTGGTGCCGGACATGGAGCTGATCGCGGAGAACATGCTGTTCTCCGAGGGCTTCACGACCGCGCGCGAGCTGGCGCGCAAGATGGTGACGCTGTACTCCCTCGCGAGGGGGCAGCTGTCGAAGCAGCACCACTACGACTGGGGCCTGCGCGCACTCAAGGCGGTGCTGGTGATGGCCGGTCAGCTGAAGCGCGGCTCGCCGGAGCTGTCGGAGGAGTCGGTGCTCATGCGGGCTCTGCGTGATATGAACGCGCCGAAGTTCATCGCGCAAGACGAGCCGCTTTTCAAAGGGCTGATGGGCGACCTCTTTCCGGGTCTTGACCCGACCCGTGTGCCGCAGGAAAACCTCGCGAAGGCGAGCACGAACGTGCTGAGGGAGTGCGGCTTTCAGATCAATTCGAAGCAGATCGACAAGGTGGTGCAGCTGTACGAAACCATGCAGACGCGACACACGTCGATGGTGGTGGGCCCCACCGGCGGCGGCAAGTCGACGGTGATTGACACGCTGTGCAAGGCGCAGACGGAGCTCGGCCTCCCCACCAAGTCCTTCGTGATCAACCCGAAGGCGCAGCCCACGTCGGCGCTGTACGGCATGATGGACCCGATGACGCGCAACTGGACGGATGGCATTTTCTCGAACATATTCCGCAACATCAACCGGCCCGCCGAGGGCACGCAGCGCGAGCGGCGCTATGTCATTTTTGACGGCGACGTGGATGCGAAGTGGGTGGAAGACATGAACTCCGTGATGGACGACAACAAGCTTCTCACGCTGCCAAACGGCGAGCGTATTCGCCTGCACTCGCAGTGCTCGCTGCTCTTCGAGGTGGGCGACCTGCAGTATGCTTCTCCTGCGACCGTGTCTCGTGTGGGCATGGTGTTCCTCGACCCTATTAACCTTGGTTGGCGGCCGTACATGCACGCGTGGAAGCTGACGCGGCCGCGCGACGAGCAGGAGACACTGGAAGAGCTCGTAGAGCAGTTTGTGCCCCCCCTCATCGCCTTCATCTTGGATGGCACGACGAAGGAGGCGACGCTGTCGACGCCGCCGAAGCTTGTGATCCCGACGCAGGCGCTGAACATGGTGAGGCAGCTGACAACGATGCTGCACACCGTCTCGCCAAGCGCCACCTCGCTGGAGCCCCGCACGCTGCAGGCGGTCTTCATCTTCGCCTGCGTGTGGAGCTTCGGTGCCCTCATCAGCACCCCGGCGGACCGCCTCCGCTTCGACACGCTGCTGAAGCGGCTCAGCGGGTGGTCGCTGCAGGACGTTGGCGACAACTTCCTCACGCGCTTCGTCGGCTCCGGCTCGCTGCCGGAGAAGCGCACCCTGTACGACTACTACTTCGACCTGCAGGACAGCCGCTGGAAGCCGTGGAACGTGCTGGTGAAACCGTTCGTGCGCACGCCCGGGCAGCCCTTCAGCTCGCTGCTCGTCTCGACTGTCGACACAGAGCGCAACATGTGGCTGCTGAACAAGATTGTGCTGAACCGCACCCCGGTCATGTTCGTCGGCGAGAGCGGCACTGCCAAGACGGTGACAATCCAGTCATACTTGCAGCTGCTGAAGTGGCGGTCTCTGCATGGTGACGACAATAACACGGAGGCTAGTGGCGAGACGCTGGACAACGACGAGGACGTGCATCTGGAGGCGATGCTGCTCGAGATGAACTTCAGCTCCCGCACCACCTCGCTCGATGCGCAGCGCACGATGGAGGACAACATCGAGAAGCGCACCAACACCGTCCTCGGCCCCCCCGCCAAGAAGCGGCTCATTGTGTTTGTGGACGACATCAACATGCCCAAGGTGGACCTGTACGGCACGCAGCAGCCCATTGCCTTCCTGAAGCTGCTCATTGAGCACAACTCGTGGTACGACCGCAAGGACCTGCTCTTCAAGAGCGTACGGGATACGCAGTTCGTTTCGGCCATGGCGCCGCCCGGCGGTGGCCGCAACGCGCTTGATCCTCGCTTCGTCTCCCTCTTCACCGTCTTCAACATTCTCTTTCCCGAGGATGAGTCGATCCACACCATTTATCAGCAGATTCTCGCGGACGCGTACAAGACGATGCCGGTCGAGGAGGGCTTTTCAACCATCATCACGTCGATGACGCTGCAGCTCTATCAAGAGCTCGTCACTGCCCTGCCTGCGACGCCGGCCAAGTTCCACTACATCTTCAACCTGCGCGACCTGTCGCGCGTGTACGAGGGGCTGTGCCGCGCCACGCCTGCGAAGTTCCCCACACCCGGCTCGATGGTGCGTCTGTGGCGAAACGAGGTGACGCGGGTGCTGGTGGACCGCATGGCGGACGAGGACGACAAGGCCTTTGTGTGCGAGATCATTGAGAGGCAGGTGTTGCAGAACTTTCCAAAAGATCAGGCAGCCATCCTGGCAGACCCACTCTTGCTGGGCGACTTTGGCGACTTCGAGCCCGACAGCTCCTTTGACCCACTGCACATCTACGAAGACTTTGGCCCGTCCTACAGCCGCCCTCGTGAGCTCGTCGAGGCGATCATGGAGGAGATGAACACCCCCGTCAAAAAGATCGACTTGGTGATGTTCGACATGGCGCTGGAGCACCTGCTGCGCATCACACGTGTCCTCTCGTTGCCGCGCGGACACTGCCTGCTCGTCGGCGTGGGTGGCAGCGGGAAGCAGTCCCTAACGAAGCTGGCCGCCTCGATCTGCAAGATGGGTGTCTTCGAGATTGTCCTGGCGCGCAACTACGGCGAGGACGCCTTCCGCGAAGACCTCAAGAAGCTCTACCAGCGCGTGGGTGTGCAGCGGGAGAAGATGATCTTTCTGTTCATGGACGGACACGTCAAGGAGGAGGGCTTCCTGGAGCACATCAACAACCTGCTGGCCTCCGGCATGGTGCCGGCGCTCTTCACCGAAGAAGAGAAGGAGCCCCTGTACACGAGCGTGGCGGAGGAGGTCGAGGCGGCCGGTCTCGCGCCGTCGAAGGACAACAAGTGGACCGCCTTCATCGCACGCTGCCGCGACAACCTGCACGTGGTGCTTTCCATGAGCCCGTCCGGCGACGCCCTGCGCACTCGCTGCCGCAACTTCCCCAGCCTCATCAACAACACGACCATCGACTGGTTCCAGAAGTGGCCCGCGCAGGCGTTGGAGGCGGTGGGCCGGAAAGTCCTTGCGGAGGAGACGCTGCCGGAGGAGCTGCGCACACCGATTGTGGAGCACATGGTGCTGGTACACCTGACGGCCGACAAGCTGTCGAGTCAGTACCAGAACGAGCTGAAGCGGCACAACTACGTGACACCGAAGAACTACCTCGGCTTCCTGGCGAACTACGCGAAGCTGCTCGTGACGCGGCGCGAGGACATTGATGACCTGGTCAAGAAGTTCACCATCGGCCTGGAGAAGCTGCAGCACGCCGAGTCGGAGGTGAAGGTGATGAAGGAGGAGCTGGCTGAGAAGGAGATTACGCTGCGCGAGAAGCAAGAAATCAACGGCAAAATGACGAACGAGATCAAGGAGCAGAAGCAGACGAACGAGACACGCAAGGAGGAGTCGCTGAAGATGGAGGAGGAGCTGAACATTCAGAACGCTGAAATCGAGAAGGAGTCGGCCGAGGCGCAGGTGGTACTGGAGCAGGCGATGCCGGCCCTGGCTGAGGCGATGGAAGCTGTCCGGCACATCGATCCGAAGAGTATCACGGAACTGCGGTCGTTTGCGAAGCCGTCGGTGAACGTGGTGGCGGTGGTGCGCATGGTGTGCGTCGTGAAGGGCGTACCGGCGACGTGGGAGTCGGGCAAGATCATGATGGGCCAGGCGGACTTCATTCGCTCGCTGGTGGACATCGACACCCTCACCCCGACGCTGACGCAGGCCAAGATGAACGAGATCAACAAGATTCTGAAGGAGTTCCCGGTCAACTCGAACGACCTCAAGAAGGTCAGCATAGCCGCCTCGGGCCTCATGATTTGGGTGGAGGCGATGAAGCAGTACTGGAACGTGGCGAAGGAGGTGTTTCCAAAGCAGGAGCGCGTGCGCCAGCTGCAGAAGCAAAAAGAGACGGCGGAGCTGCAGCTGCAGGCCTGCCGCGACGAAATCGACCGCCTGACAGAGAGCCTGCACCGGCTGGAGCAGCAGCTGGAGGCCGGCATGGCCGAGGCGCGGCAGCTGCAGGAGGAGAAGCAAGTGATGGAGCGCCGCCTCAACGCGGCCCACAAGCTCATCGACGGCTTCAGCTCGGAGCGGAAGCGGTGGACGGAGGAGAAGGCGTCGCTGAGTGCGTCGCGCAGCCGCCTGGTTGGAGACTGCCTTGCCGGGGCTGCCTTTCTGTCGTACCTCGGTGCGTTCACCTATCCCTACCGACAGGAAGCGCTGGAGAACATGTGGCTGCCGGACCTGCGCGAGCGTGGCATCCCGCTGACGGAGCGCTTCGATGTGCGGCACCTTCTCACGGACGACGTGGCCGTCTCGCAGTGGGCCAGCGACGGCCTGCCCTCGGACGCGCTGTCGGTGCAGAACGGTATTTTGACATCGGTGAGCACCGACTACACGGGCAAAGGCAAGCGCTCCGGCAAGATCCGCTTCCCCCTCTGCATCGATCCACAGATGCAAGCCGTAAGCTGGATCAAGCGGCAGCATCAGGGCAACCCGCGCTTCGAGACCGCCACCTTCAGCGACCCCGACTTCTTGAAGAAGCTTGAGTTCTCCATTCAGTATGGCAACCCCTTCCTCTTCGAGAACGTGGACGAGTTCATTGACCCGATCATCGACTCCGTGCTCGATCCGCAATTCCGCTACGAGTCCGGCCAGCGGCTCATTCGCATCGGCGACAAGGACATCCCGTGGGACGACAACTTCAAGCTCTACTTGTGCACGAAGCTGCCGAACCCCAACTACGCCGCGGAGGTCTTCGGCAAGACGCTCGTGCTGAACTACGGCGTCACCGAGGACGGCCTTGAGGCGCAGCTGCTGAACTACGTAGTGGCGAGCGAGCGCAGCGACTTGCAGCGGCAGAGCGAAGAGCTGGTGCAGACGATGGCGGAGAGCCGCGCACAGCTGAAGGAGCTGGAGGACACGCTGATCCGCGAGCTGACGCTGGCCACCGGCAACATACTCGACAACGACGACTTAATTGCCACGCTCGGCAACACGAAGAGCAGCGCTACCGAAGTGGCGCAGAAGCTGCAGCAGGCGCAGAAGACCGCCCAGACGACGGAGGAGTCGCGCCAGCAGTACCGGCCAGTCGCGAAGCGTGGCGCGGTGTTGTACTTCATCATTTCACAGCTGTCGGCGATCAACTCCATGTACGAGTACTCCCTCTCCGCCTTCCTCTACGACGTTTTTGGCTACTCCATCACCAAGAGCGACGCCTCTTTTGAGATTCAGGACCGCCTGCGCAACATCATTCAGACGCTCACGTACAACTTATACTCGTATGTCTGCATGGGCATCTTCGCCAAGGACAAGCTGATGCTGTCGTTCCAGATGGCGGTGCGGCTGCTGGGTCAGGACGGCCGCATGCTGCAGCACGAACTCGAGTTCTTCCTGCGCGGCTGCGTGCTCGCGTCGAAGAGCTTCCCGCCGAACCCGGCAACGTGGCTGACGGAGCGGCAGTGGAACGATGTCTGCAAGCTCTCCACCAGCATTGAGGCTTTTGAGCACCTCGCCGAGGACGTGGCGGAGCACCTGGAGGAGTGGCAGGCGTGGTCGGCGCTTGACCGACCGGAGGAGTCGGAGAGCAATGCGATTCCCTGCGGCTACTCTGCCAAGGTCAGCGAATTCCAGATTTTGTGCTTGCTGCGCTGCTTCCGGTCGGACCGCGTGTACGGCGCCGTCACCAACTTCATCTCCAACTGCGACCTGCTGGGCGAGCAGTTCGTCGTGCCGCCGATTCTGCGCTACAAGGAGGTGCTGGAGAAGAGCTCGTCCATGTCGCCCATCGTGTGCGTTGTCTCGCCGGGTGCGAACCCGACGGACGAAATTGTGAAGCTCGCGACGAAGGAAGTCGGGCTGGACAAGCTGCGCTCTATCGCGCTCGGACAGGGCCAGGGCGATGAGGCGATGAAGCTGGTGGAGGTGGGTGCGACGCGTGGCCACTGGGTGCTGCTGCAGAACTGCCACCTGCTCAGTGCGTGGATGAAGGACCTGGAGAAGGTGATGGAGAAGATGGACGCCACGCAGGTGCACGAGCAGTTCCGACTTTGGCTGACGACCGAACCGAGCGCGCAGTTCCCGATGGGCATTCTGCAGCGGTCGCTGAAGGTGGTGAATGAGCCGCCGAACGGGCTGAAGATGAACATGAAGAACACCTTCTCGAAGGTCACGGAGGACCAGCTGGATGTGTGCCCGCACTGGGCCTTCCGCCCCCTCGTCTTCACCCTCGCCTTCTTCCACGCCGTGGTGCAGGAGCGCCGCAAGTACGGCAAGATCGGCTGGAACGTGACCTACGACTTCAACGAGACGGACTTCTCGGTGTCGATGCGGCTACTAGACACGTACTTGACCAAGGCGTACTTGAACAAGGACCCCCTGCCGTGGGACACGCTGCGCTACCTCGTCGGGGAAGCCATGTACGGCGGCCGTGTGACGGACGGCATGGACCGGCGCATCGTCACGACGTACCTCGAGGAGTACTTCGGCGACTACCTCTTTGACACCTTCCAGCCCTTCCACTTCTTTGTAGAGAAGGGTGTGGTGGACTACTGCCTACCGCCCGGCAGCACGGACCCGGACAAGAAGGTCACGCTGACGCAGATGGTGGCGCTGGTGGATTCGTTCCCCAACACGAACGCGCCGGATGTCTTTGGCCTGCACCCCAACGCCGAGACCGGCTACCTGCGGCACTCCACCGAGACGCTGTGGTCGAGCCTGATGGAGCTGATGCCGCGCGCCAGCGCCGTCGCCGTCGGAGAGGAGACTCGCGAGGTGAAGTTGACGCGGTTTACGGAGGAGATCCTCGCACAGATCCCGGAGCCGTTTGACATAAAGGTCGTGTCGCGCAAGGAGGTGGAGCGGGCCGCGGCGAGCGGCTACGACGCCGTCCAGCCGACGCAGGTCGTGCTGCTGCAGGAGATCGAGCGATGGAACATTCTTGTGAACGCCATGACGACTTCGCTGAAGGAGCTGCAGAAGGCGCTGGCGGGTGTAATTGGTATGAGCGGGGAACTGGACGAGCTGGCCTCTGCGCTGGACAACGGCCAGCTGCCGCAGCCGTGGCGCCGCTACGCCCCCGCGACGCGCAAGAACCTCGGCCGGTGGATGGCGCACTTTCAGCGCCGCTACAAGCAGTACTTGTCGTGGAGCATGGACGGCGAGCCGAAGTGCATGTGGCTCTCGGGGCTCATGGTGCCCGACTCCTATCTCTCCGCGCTGGTGCAAGTGACGTGCCGCAAGTACGTGTGGCCGCTCGACCGCTCCACCATCATGACCACCGTCACCTCCTTCGCCTCCGCGGACGATGTGACGGCGGCCCCGGAGGACGGCGCGTACGTGAGCGGGTTTTTCCTGGAAGGTGCACGCTGGGATTCGAGCACGCACGCCTTGGCCGCGCAAATGAAGAAGCAGCTGATTGCGGAGATGCCGGTGTTGCAGATCGTGCCGACGGAGTCGTCGCGAGTGAAGACGGTGGGCACCTTCAAGACGCCGGTGTACGTGAACGGCGATCGTCGCAACGCTGCCGGTGTGGGCCTAGTGTTCATGGCTGACTTGCCGTCAAAAATGCACCCCTCTTTGTGGGTGTTGGAGTCGGTGGCGCTGCTGCTGGACTCTGATGATTGAGAGCGAGACAGCTTCTCTTTTCTTTACTTCGCCTTTTGCTTGGCGCTGCTGTTGGCCGTTGCATACGCTTGTCTTTTCCCTTCTATTTTAACGTGTGCTTGTTAAAGGCTTTTTCTGAGACTGAGTGCTGAGTCGTTTGTAGAGAATTACTTGATTACAGTTGATGGCTCTTTTGCTTAACGGTGATTAGATCCTTTCTTTCCCGCGCTGTGTCTGCGTGAGTGCTTGCCAGAGTGCGCTTCATTTGATCTACTATTTTCAGCGTTGGCCAGTGGGTGTTCCCTGGATGTTTTCTTTATGTCGGTGCTTTCGGTTGTGATGTACAACAGAACGGAGCAGAAGCTCCCGTGACCAACACGAATGGAGCGGCGCATTTACTACTATGTTTTATGTAAATAACTGGTCACGCTGTCAGGACCTTTCTTGTCTTGTTCTTTTCTTCGATGTAACAGCAGTGCTACGAGCGTGAACCGCAACAGAAAAACCAAGAGAGAGAGAGAGCAAGTCACGACTGTGTGTTAGTGAGTCGCGTCGAAGGCCGAAATCTATTTTCTGCCCCTTCGAGAAGTATTGTAGACGGCGTTGGGGCGAACCAGTGGAGCGCCATCCGTGTTGGGCGAAACAACGTCGTCGTTTCAGCTGCGTTGGCAGTCCCTTCAGCAAACGGACTCTGCTCGGAATCTCAGACACGTTTCATCTCCTGCACTCCGCGCTGGTGCTGGTGCGATTCACATGAAAACAGGACACAAAGAATAACTTACCTGAACTCTCCTCTCCCCTTGTCGCCTCCTTTCACTCCTCACTGATGAACGCTGGCACATGCTGTGTCTCTCGCCCCTCTAGTTTAGTGGCAGACAAGCGTCTCCTGAGCAGTTCTTTTTTTTTTCTCTCTTTCTCATATTCTCTCAGTGTCGATCTGAGTTGTTTGTTTAGCGAAAAAAACCGCTGATAGTCTTCTCTGGTTTTCTCATTTTTATCTTTTAAATTCGTTTACACTCCAAGGCGCACTTCACCGAAATGGGGCATCACGCTGACCCCAACAAGTACGCCGCGTACCGCGATGCCATAGCGCTGCGGCAGCGCATCGAGACCTTCGCTCTGGTCTTCTCCGTCGTCGTCATCGCACTCATCATGACCTTCTCGGCCGTGCAGTTCCGCGAATCCCCATGCCAGGAACGGGCACACGAGATCTCCTTCGACACCTTCTTGGACCCGAGCGCCACACGCGAGCAGGTCGTGACGGCGTTGCACGAGATTCTGAACAGCCGCCGTGGCTCCCTCGACATCCCACCCCAGAACGACGATGCCGCATCGGTGGTGCAGCTGGACGTGCTGGACACGGGTTCCAGCTTCATCGGCTCGCACGGGTTCCGTCTGGTACGGCGCTCTGACGACTCCGGCTACCGCTTCGAGCTGCGCGCCATCTTCGACAAGCTGTGCGGCTCGTACCCCACCGTGTCGATGGAGGTGATGCCCAACGTCGACTACGAAACGGTGACGTACCACATCAAGGGGATCGCCACGACGAACGGCACGGTCAAGTACCTTCAGCAGAGTGCGCTCAGCACGAAGGAAAAGAACCGTATCTCGACGGTGGCGCAGCTGCAGACCGTCTTCCCAGGTTTTCACGAGTTCGGCGGCAGCGCATTGCGGATGTCGTCGACTCATACCGCCAAGTACTCACTGGAGGGCGTCGCGCAGGTGTACTACAACGGCAGCCCGCTCGACCTGCGCGTTGCCGTCCAGTGCTGGTACACCGAAAAAGACAAGCCGCAGCTCTGGCGTGTGGTGGCCAGCACGCAGAACATTCTCGCGGAGAACGATCTTTTCTCGCTGCAGAACAGCCTCCAGCAAGGATTCGCGGACCGCGGCATGCTCTGCAACACGAGTTCCTCGAATTGCGGGGCAGATCTGGACATCTACCTGCGGTAAAGCAGCAGTTGTAAAAGTGGCTGTTAAGGAAATAATAATAGTAAAATATCATGCCTCCGCTAAACAGTTCTTTTCTGCGTTGTAAATCTAAAGTGACCGAGAAAGGAGTGGAGCAATGCGGACAAGCGTGTTTTGTCCCTGTGCGCGTCACCGTAGCGCGTTGCTGCAGTGAGGTCACAGCAGCGTCTGCTAAGGTTGCTCTCCGTCCGCTTTTGGGAAAAAAGGCTCTACTTTGTTGTCACGATATAAAATACAGTGGCTTCTTTTTTTCTTTTGGATTACTGTTGCACCACTGCGTTCTTCTAACACTATCCTTTTCTTTTGCCTCTTTTTCTCGTACAAGTCAATGAAGCGGAAGCTCTACTTTTAAACGGAAGTGCCAAAGGGACCAGAAGCGTTGGCGGCTGCGTTGGTGTGACGAAGCAAGCAACACTGGCTCACATTCTCACCCGTCCGCAGCCATCTGTCCCCGCATCCTTTCCTGGCAAGTTTAATGCAATGTAGCGAACGATTCGTTGACGAAAAATAAAACTTGTATTATCATTAGGAATGACATGAAAAATAACTGTTAAAAAAATACATCAACGGTACCCCTTATGATTTTGTTTTCTGTTGTTGTAGTTTTCGCGTTTGTTGTTGGTTCTTCTGCGCTGTTGGGGTGAGTGTTGTGACGTGTTGTGGCCTGATTCTTTTCTCTCTTGTGTTGTCCGCCGTTGACGATGTGATACATGTTTGCTGTGCTCGTGTTCCAAAGAGGGTAGCTAGCACATACATGAGGCACACCTTTTTTTTTGTTTTCAAGACCCCAAAGGATAACGCAATACGAAATGAAAAATGACTTTTGGCTGACGTTCACTTTGATCGCCTAAGGACAAGGAAAAGGATTAAGACAGCACGCCCTTCCAAGTAGCCTTTCGATTGGAGAAACAAATAACGATAGAAAAAAGGCAGCGATCATGTTAGGCTCATTCTTGTTAGTTGCCGTTCTTCTTCTATCTTAAATAAAGAAGCACCAAGAGAAGTGTGGTAAGAACGAGCGCAGGAAACAGCCTTCATTGCTGCATTACGTGAAAATACATTTTTCGTGCTCTGCAAATCTGTAAATGACGACACCAGGCACGGATTTGATTTTTCAAATCACTCTCCATCTTACATACCCGCATTCGTCTTCCTCGTTTTTAGTACGCGTGTGTACCGGCTATCTCGCCCACCCACCCGCACACACACCGACCCGTGCAAGCGCATTTCTCATCGGATGCGTTTTCCTTGGCACCGACAACAGCATTCACCACGCACGACAGAAACCCGTTGCGAGGCTGCTCTATAGAGAAGAACAGCGAAAAAGCGAGTCGCGGGCATGAAAAGTACTTGCAAATAAGTACCTTTTGTGTGATAGCTGCCCCCTAGACTTTGCTTTCCTCGTGCAAGACCCACTCTTCGACTTTACCACGCTTTCCGGGCACTTTCCTGGGACTGCTGCTAACACCTAATTCGTGCGCTGCACCGCTGTTGCGCAACGTGCTTCTCGCGCAGAAAGCCAGTTGCGTTTTTTTTTTTCACTTCATTGTCACTTTCTTTCAACTTGAAGAAAAGCTGCTACCTCGAGGCCGCATATACTTTTAACGCTCCACAAGATTTGCGCGTAAACTGTTGTTTTGTTTTATTTCCTGGCCGGAATGTGTGCCAGCCTTCTGCAGATAACACATTATTAAAACTGCTCGCTGTGCAGGTGAACGTATCGTCTCGCGGCGTCATCGAGGCAGGCCGTGAGGATACGAAATACCTCGAAGCCATTCAGCTATTTTATTTTCCTTTTCTCCCTTGCTGTTCCTAATTCGACTCTCGTCCTCGACGACGCAATGCAGAGTTTTACTACCTCAGCGCGGCGCAAACCGGTGTGCAACGTATCCACACTGCAGCACTACCTCTCTCTCCCGCAGACGCCGATGGAGCTGTCGGCGATGTGCCGAATGGACGCTGCGAAGCTGCAGGGCAGTGTTGTGCATCAGCTCGTGCGGGAAATGGCTATCCGCACTTCGCGTTGCTACCAGACGTTTGCGGAGCCGGTGATTCTGAAGACGCTGGATAAACCGCACGCGGAGCGGCTGCGATGGGTGAAGTCGTTTGTGCTGCGTGAGTTCAACTACTGCGTGGCGCTGCACCGCAGCATGGAGCGTTCCCGCCCCGACGGCGGCCTCGCGCATTCTACCAATGTGAGCCTTGTACGGGATGAGTTCAAAGGTCCCCCGGCCTCCATTTCGCGCCTACGCAACACCGACGATGACAGCTTCATCTTCGAATCCGCGTTTCCCCCGCCGGACGGGGAGCCACACGTGCTTGGCAACGGAAAAAGTGTCAACGCAGCCCTCCCTGGCCCTTCCGCCCCGGCAAAGGTGGCCGAGGGCGGCTTTCGCTCTCACGGCCGACCCATGGGCAACGAACTCACCCGTGAGGAGGTGGAGGCTGTTCTGGATACCTGGAACGGTGACAACGCCACGATTCCGCTGACCACCGCGTTGAAGCTACTCCAGCCGCAGCAATCGCTGCTGGACGTGATGGTGAACGAGGCGGCCGTCCGCTCCGACGAGCTGAATCGGTGGTTTCTACGCTTTTGCCGCCGCCGTGTTGCGTGGCGCGTGATCCACGAGCACTTGCTCCACCTCACCCTGCCCGGCGAGTCACCGCGCGTGATCTGCCACGACACAGACATCGAGGCGATCCTTCAACAGGCGGGCAACGCCGTGGTCGACATCTTTTCCAACTTGGTCGAGAACGGCAGCGTCCACTCGTTGGAGCTCCACGTGGAGGAGGACGCCCGCATTCTGGCGGGGGTGCCGGCCGGCACGCTCATCAGCTCCTCGACGTCGCTGCGATCCTGTCCTTTCGATGCACGAGACAAGCAGCAAGTCGAACCGGTACCGTCTACTGAAATTTACTCCATCGAAGGCCATCTCCTTTATATTTTCCGCGAGGTTCTCAAGAACGCCTGCACGGCAACGCTGCGGCTGCAGCCTGTCATCACCGTTTTCGTTAAATACGCGATGGACGACAAGTGGGTTGTGCTCGACTTCATCGACCACGCCGGCGGCATCCAACCTCAGCATTTTAAGAACATCTGGAAGTTTGGGTGGACGACGAGCGAGCATTACGAGAGCCACCTGGGCGGCTTTGGAGTGGGCCTCCCGACTTCGAAGGTGTACACGGATATGTGCGGCGGCTCCATCGACCTCTACCGCACGGGGAGGCAGAGCACCACCGTCCGTGTGCGATTTCCAAAGGCGCCGGTCGAGACCCTTGTGCCCGATTCGATGCTGCCGCCGGTGTCACGCTAACGCACGTAGTGGGCTACATCCCAGCACGGCCTTGCACCACCGGAGAGCGAGCGAGAAAGAGAGAGCGCGCTCAAGCGGTGCGTGAGACCGTTTTAACCTGCGCACTTTCAGCCGTGTCTTTTCTATACTTTTCGATTGCTTCCATTACTGAACGTGCTTGTAGACGACAAGAACATGAGACATAAATCGCTCTGATCATTTAGACAAGACTGAAGGGGGCGCCTGCCCCGTGAAGTACTCTGGACGGTGCTACCACCCGCAGATGCGTGATCTCCGCGCCACAGCAGAAAGGAAACACATACATACATATAAGGGCCGTGGAAACTCCTCCCCATACCAATCGCCTTTCACGGCTTGTTCAACGCCTCGCCTGTCACACCTGCAGCGAGCACGACTGGCTTTGCGCTCACCATGCAACTGTCTTCCTCGTCCTTAAAATCCTCCTCACCTTTCTGAGGCTGCTCTCAACGTGTTTTGACACAGGTACGGGTGTTTTGTTTTTGTCTTCTTTGGCGCTCTCTTTCGCTGTCTTTCCTTCCCTTCTTCGTACTCGATTTGCGCCGGCAATGGAGAAGGAGAAAAAGAGCATCTGCTGGCGTCCGAAAAACGCCCTGATTGAGTGCATTGTGATGACCAAGTGCTTCGAGGAAAAGGGCGAAGTGGAGGAGTGCATCGGCGCCAACGACTGCTTCCTGGAGCGGCGCAACTGGACACTTTGCAAGATGAACGCCGTCAACCCGCGCTATCGATTGCGCGGCAACCCGTACGACGTGGCGACCGAGGATCAGAAGAAAATTGAGGCGCGCGACGAGCGGATTCGCCAGCGGGAGCTAGAAGAGGACGGCTTTGTCACAAAATAAGGTGTCATGGATGGTGCGCCCTTCTTCCACGTGTTATGGGTGTTCGTGAGTAATGGGGGTTGCTCTTGCTTGTTTGTATTTTTCACTCTTCACGTTTTCGCTTTCATCTTCACCGTTTCGAACGAACCAAACCAAACCAAAAACTGGTAGGGCAAGAAATACCTCGCATTCGTCACCGTGCACGACTGCATGGGAGAGCCGAAAATAATAGGAAAGAGTCGGACGTTTGCATTGATGTTGTGGGTGCAGTTCGACGACGCTTAAGGATCTCGGATTGTGATGCTTTCTGACAGCAACCAACCGAGTCTAGAAGAGGACGAACGGTCCTGAGCAGCGCTTGCTACCGGAAATCAGCTGAAACAGCAACAGCAGCCAAAGCGACGCTTCGTCATGTCTTGTTTGTAGCAGTAAGATCCCCCCCTTACGGATTACCTCCTCTTTTTTGTTTATGGCTCCTCTTTATATTATTCATCGCGTGATGATCGTAAACGTCGCTCCTTGCTGTCGCTACTCACTCTTCATGGACATGAAGCTGTCTAACTGCATTGGGCAACTGAGAGTGAAGGTGCGCTTTTGGTATTGAACGCGCTTTTTATTTCGTGCGTTGCGTCGCACACCGACACACATACAAAGGAACAATAACAGTACAACACTTCGAAAAAAAAAAAGCGGAGAAACAGAGAAGTGAAAGCGGTGTTTTGACCTCCACTCCTTGTAGAGTTTGGGTCGCTCCGCATTGGAGTTTGTTTTTGTCAGCAAACGCAGTGGAGGAAGAAGAGAATTTGCTCCTATGCGATCGTGTTGCTAAAGAGACACATTAAGGCCAAATTGGTCGTCTCGTTTCGGTTTTTTCTTTATTGTTATTTCGCCCACTTCCACGACGCAACCTCATCGTACGCCGACCACCGGCTCAAGGCTGAAGTGACGCCGCAGCCTTTCAGCATCTCGTTTCGCCGTGCATTACGGCAACGAAAATGAGTTACAGTCACCCGAAGCGGTCGGCCTATGGGTCACTGCGCCGCTCCCGCTCGTCCAGTACCTTAACAGGCCTCAACCAGGCTCGGCGCAGTCGCAACTGCTTCCAACGCCGCCCTTTGCGTTCCTCCCACTCCACGCAGTGCCTCTTTCCTTCCACCATCGGCGTCGATGCCGACGCAGTGGAGGAAATCCCGCCAACGGGCTACGCCTCTCTGACCACGTCGACCTACGTTCGCTTTGACGAGGTATACGATAGCGATTCCGAGTACTCCGAGTACGACCTGGTGAATGAGCAAATGCAGGATTTCTTACTCGATTCAGACGATTCTCTGCAGGGTGTGAACTGCGCGGACGGTGTGCTGGGGATCGGCCCCTATTGTGTGAGCGGCTTTGTGCCAACGGAGCCGACGGAGCCAACCGAGGCGCTCCATTCCCGTCTGCGACGACGCACGGCGACACCGCAGCGGCGGCGCTTGGCGAAAAAGTCCGAGAGCAGCGCCGCACTTTCGGCGGCGCCGCGCGTGACGCCGAGCTCCAGCACAACCTTACTGAGCGATCTGGACACCAACCTGCGAGAAACCGTGACGATGGTAGGCCACACACACCTGCGCAATCGCAAGCAACGCCGCGCCGCAGCCGGAGATCGACGCTTCCTTGTCCCGGCACTCGCGCCGCTTTCAGGTGACAACGCGTACCAAACGGAAGTCGGTCTGCCGCTGTTCACCGTCGTCTTTGATCTTGATGAAACACTGGTGGGTGCGCGAAATGGCCTGATTCAGCCACGACCCCATGTCGGCACTCTTCTCCGCGCACTGCACGCGCTGCCTGTCGAGATCATCGTCTGGACCGCCGGCACGGCCCACTACGTCAACCCAATTCTACACGCACTCGGCCAGGCGTGTGGACGGCGCGAGTGGTTTCATCACATTATTAGCCGTCACAAGCGCTGGTACAGCGGGGCGAACACATCTGTGAAGGACCTCACGCAGCTGGGCCGTCCCATGGACCGCGTTCTGATGATTGAAAATAACCCAATTTCCGTGGTGCAGCAGCCAAACTTGTGCATTCTCGTGGAGGACTACCTGCGGGCAAATTCCACCGACGAGTCGCTGCTGGTTCTGCAGGGCGTTCTGGAGCGGCTGGTGGAAGCGCACCGGAAGGCCGCCCCGCCGTCGGCGGTAAAGAGGGGCGTCAGTGCCAGCTCCTTAACCTACGCGACACTCGAGCCTGGTGGCGCTTACCGCACCGACGAGTCTCTGAGTGCGCCGCCTCTGTCAGCGTTGCTGGCGCACGACGCGGCGCTGCAGACCATTGAGTTCCGCATGGACGATGTCTGCAACGAGGACGGTGTCTCGATGAACCAAAAGGTTGAATTGCGGGAGCGGGTTAGTGGTGCTGAGACTCTGCTCTGCCGTGCGCTGCGTTACTCGCCTTCGCTTCCATCGGCGCTGCCGCTACCGCAGGCGCAAACGTCCGTCTCTGTTCGAAGCTACGGGTGCGTGAGACCGATGATTCCGCTGTGATTGGTGGCTTTTTCTTGATGAGGAACGGCGGGAACGCCTTGTACATCTATATCTTCATTGCTATTCAGCACATCCACGTCAGCGGAAATCCACGTGAAAGCAAATGGAAATTGAAGCAGGTGCAGGAAGGAAAGCGACGAGAGATCTCCGCAGAACGTTCCTTTGGCGTCTGTGGCCAATTACTCGTTGTCGTGTGCCTGACTTCGACCGATAACATGGTGTAACGGCGAAGCTATTATTTAGTTGAGAATAGTTCTTTCCTTTTAACACATTTTTGTGGCGCTGTAGACGACTTCTTGCCCACAATGCGGGTGCATATTCGATGTGTCGTCGCCGTCGTTGCGGTGCACTTCGCCACGAGCAACTTATCCTCCTTCCGGCAACCTCCGCCTTTTGTTTCTTCACCTCCCGGTTGTTTTGCGCATGTCACGTTTTCTGCTGTGCTCGCATCGCAGAAGCGCGCGCCCCTTTCATGAACACGCACCCTCTCTTATAAGCAATCACACGAACCTGTCTGTTTTTCTCTTGTTTTCTCACATCCTACTTTTACAACCTTTTTTATTTTGCTGCATCGAAAAACCTGCTAAGTTGCATTCCCAAATCCACCATTAGCTGTATCCTCTGTTATACGTGGTTGGGGAGGACGGGTTTCAACGAAGAAAACAGAAGAAATAAGCGTAAGCCATACGTACAAGCCTCGTCATGGCGTTCGTGCGAGACCGCGCCGCCAAAGATGAACGCACGACGAGTACTCGTTCGCTGAAGACGCTTTTCGTCGTGTTCTGTCTCGTCTTGCTGAGCGGTGCATTGGCGATGCGGGGTTCCTTCAGAGACGCGTTTACGCGGCCTATGTACGTCAGCGAGCATCGTGCGTACGGTGAGCCCGACTGCCGGCCGGCCAACGTAGCGATCTCCGTCGCCACATCCGTCATCAACGCCTTCACTCAGGCGGTGCTGATCCCTGCCTTGAAGGCGGAGATCAACACGGCGGTCATCCCGGAACAGGAGGACGATCACATCTGGGTCGATCAAATGGTTCTGATGAACTTCACATTGGATTCGCTCACGATCGAGACGGCAGCGCCAGACGCGCAAAGCGTGACGATCAACGCCAAAGGCTTCGGGCTAGACGTAAACGAGACGCGGTTCCGCTACTCCTACTTGGGCATCCGCTGCTACGGTCACTTCACGGCGACGTTGAACGAAACAGACATCGACACAACGATCGGATTCACGCTGCTGCCGGAGAGCTACTGGAACGCCACCTTCGCGCAGTTG
Source organism: Leptomonas pyrrhocoris (assembly GCF_001293395.1). Classification (NCBI taxonomy): domain Eukaryota; phylum Euglenozoa; class Kinetoplastea; order Trypanosomatida; family Trypanosomatidae; genus Leptomonas; species Leptomonas pyrrhocoris. The sequence continues at coordinate 1,320,084 of NW_015438361.1, forward strand.
AGTTTTGCGTGGGGCACCCTTGCGATTCAGCACTCCCTCGACAGCAAAGCCTGCGGGATTGCGCAGTCTATCGTGGAGCTGTTTACCGGGCAGATGGACAAGTACATCTCCGAGCAGGTGCAGAAGAAGCTGGATGTCGACGGCAAGCGCAAGGCGACGGAAGTGTTGAATTCCCGTTTGGCTGATTTTTACCTGCGTGCACTGAGCCCACCCATCATGACGCCAGATCGGCTGGCGGTTGTCTTGGATGCGACGCCTGCGCCGGTCGGCTGTCCACCGCAGCCAGCCGTCAGCGACCTCCCACCGTTGCTGCCGCGCGACATCGCGGCGCACACGACGGTGCACGACATCAACAACGTGCTCTACAACGTCGCCCTCCACGGTCGACTGCGGTGGGAGGACCATCTGCCGGATGATATGAACACCTCCCTCTTCTCGGATGTGCTGCCAGGGGTGTATGAGATGTGTCCAGAGTGTCTCATGTACACACTGGTACGCGCTTCTTCGCCGCCGGTGGCTGTGTTTCTGCCGGTCAACACCGTGACGATGACGTTGCGCGACGTTGTCGTTGGGCTCTACGTCGTGCCGCGAACGAGCGCCGAGCGGGATGCCGTCGAGAGCTTCACGTCAACGCATGACTTTCCCAGCCGTGAGAAGTTTATTGAGGTGTCTCGCCGCCTCGGTATTGTCGATGACTACAAGTCGAATGCACACTCAGACATTCCCGTCCTCGCGCTTTCGTGCAGCGCTACGCTCGGTGTGCGGAACGTCACCTTTGAGAAGGGACGTGCTGTTCGCTACCAGGTGCTCCGCGTTGACGACTTTCGAGTGGATGTGGTGGCTTCTCTGATCGGCGACGTGGACGTGGTGAATGTCGAGCAGAAGGGAATGGAGATGTGGAACGAAATGGCGATGCCCCTCATCAACGCTAAATCGCCGTACAAGCTTCCCTTCTTTGTTCGCAAAGCGGTGCTGGACATGACACTGGTGAAAGCCGACGCCGGCTTCAACATTGGCCTGATGAGTGAGTTTGTCTCCCTTATTATGAGAGAGTTGAGCTAGAACACAGTCAATAAACGCCTGCGTTCGGAAGTGCCTAGACAACCCTCGAGTTCAAGACACCAGGCATCCATTCAACTCTCGGATGCTCGTGTTCGCTTTTGTCGTCTGTTTTGTTTTCCGTATTTCTGCAGGCGCGACATTTCATACCGTCTTCTTCCGTTTTACTCTGCGTCACTCAACGGGCGCATTTCTTTTTTCATTACTGTTGTTTTCGTCTTTCCGCTTTTTCATGCTTTGTCGCGGCACCGCTTCCGATTTCGTTTTCCCCATACAAGGAACGTCTATGCCCTCTCCACCTCGAAACGTCGTTTCGTTGAACCTGTGTTGTTTACATCGTAGACCGTGCTCCCACCCACCCCTGATTCTCCTTCGCTTCTCCGTCAGTTTTCTCTTGTGATATTCCGCCTCCACGCTGGCAGGCTCCGTAGCAAGCAAGGCAGCCAAAGGCATGCACACAGAAAGAAATGTCTCTGCGCGATCGTCATGATCCACACCCTGCAGGTACTCTAGATGCTGCGATTTTTCCGTGCTTCCCGGAGCAAAGCGCTTTATGCCGTTCTGATGTACTCCTACGCCTCCTCTGTCGCTCTCCTTTCCATCGTCTCTTTCTGCTACTCTTGTTGTGCTCTCCTCCTTCTCCTCTCCCATATGATACGCGCCATTCCCTCACACTCGCTTATGCGCATGAACATCCACGTAGCAGAGCCCGCACGCAAACAACTCAAACGACAAGCGGTTTTCTCTCCTCCACCGGCTACTCGCGCTCCTCTGTTTGACCAATACCACTGAAAGCACTCTATATATATATATATATATATATACATCCGTTAGTAAACGAAGGAATTCATGTTTCCATGTTGGTCGCGGGTTTTACGACATCTCTCCTTCTTGCATGGTTCGCGTATTGATTGTTGAAGATACTCTCTAGGCACCTTTTCCGTGTGCTGCTGTCTGTGTTCACTGGAACCACTTTCTTCACCACTTGCTTTTTCTTTCGTTTTCCGACTTACTTCTCCTTCTCACACCTGGTGCCTTGGTACTCCAGAGATCGGCGAAGAGGCACCACGTCTTCCAATTCCTGTGTCCGAGTCTCCTCTTTTTGGGGTTTCGCTTTCCTCCTCACCTCAGCGAGATACTAGTCGAGTCCGCTCCTTTATCAACGGGGGCGGTCACGAATGCACAAAGCCGAATAACTGGTACCATTCTCGTGACCTCTATATATACAATTTCCGCAAACACCTATTATTTTGGATCCTAGACCTCATCAAGCGTGATTATCTCCCGTGCGGTACACCAATTCGAAGCAGTTGTTCTTAACCGTTGTGCTGTTTATTTTCCAGCCTTTTACCGGCGTCTCTTCTTCTTCTTCTTTTGTTGTTGGTCACCTCTCCACTCTTTCTTGAGGACTCGCTTACGACACGCAATTGGACCTTTTGCTTCTTCCTGTTTCTTGCGTGCGTGCGTTGCAGCTCCCTGCGTTTCTGATCTCGTCGTTCTCCGGCTCGCCCCCCCCCCCCCTTTGCGTTGGCGCGCGCGTAGAAGCACTCTTTCCCCATTTGTGATCGACCTCGGTCTCATGTATTTTCTCCTGCGGTGCTGTTAAGAATCGTTACATCCCTTTCCTTGTATTTATCTTCTGCTTTTGAATACGCTGCGCGACTATCGTTCATTCAACTCCCTCCCCTTTTTTTCTCTTTCGTGCTTTTTCGTTCAACGAGCTGTGCGGTGGCCGCCTGCTGCGTTGCCGACAGCGGTGAGAATCACGTGTGAGTTGGGAGGTCCTTTTCTTTTTTGGTGGGTGTGTTCATTATCCCATTGCTGCGTACCTCAACAACGGGAGGGGCTGCATTCATGGCCGAAACTCCAGTGGTAGAGGACGGCGGCGGGGTATTTATGGGAAAGCTCCTTAGCAGCGACAACTCCGCCGCGCTCGCCCAGCAGCTGAGTTCCATCTTTTCTAATTTTAATAGCACGCCCGAAGGCCGCGTTCAACGGGAGGAGGAGTGTCTAAGCGCCCTAACCGACACACTCTTCTTTCACGAAAAGGAACTGGGGCTGAGCGAATCCTTGCAAGATCGCATTATCTCCTTAATAGATAGCGCCTTTGCGGTATCGGTCGACAAAGGCTGCAGCTCCTTTCGGATCGTGTTCGACGTGAAATGGAGGGACCAGCATGAGAAGCGCAGCCGCTGCTTTGTGCTGCTGCTAAGCCGCGCTTTCAAATGTACAACACAAGAGGACTGTATCAAAGTGACAACGGCGATTGGCGAGGTGCTCGAAGACAACATTCGCACCGCGACCGACATCTTAGCAGATCACGTAGAACCGCTGCTCTCCGAGGTGAAGCGCGCCGATATGCAGCGCAGCATTGTCGCGTGCGAAGTCGTCGCAAAGATCGTGAAGACGACCTCACTAATTATCAAGCGGAACCCAACGCTGCTTGAGTTGCTCACGAACGCATGCGCGCCGCTGCCGACGCTGAGAGAGGCCCTGGAGACGCGAAATGTGTGGCACCGCACGGCGCTGCTGCGACTCACCTCTGCGCTTGTGGATGAAGGCTGCTACGACGTCACACAGACGCTTTCGAGGGATATTGCGAATGTTGTGCAGGACCACCTGCGAGCGGCAAAGGATGAGCCACAGCTGATGGGTGTGTTGTGCGCCCTCCTGCACGTCGCCGTCACGCCAGCGTTCAGCTCCGCGCCGTGGAACGTGCCTCAGATGGTGCGATTTCTAGTAGAAACCAATTGGTCGCTCTACACCATTCCCGCACGCGTGAGTGCGATGCGGTGCATTGTGAAGGTCATGTCAGTTCTGTGCAGCGGCGACAGAAAACAATACGACGCGCTGGCGCACCGCGCGCTGGAGCTGTTCACGAAGGACGACTCCGTGGAGGTGGTGACGGAAGTGCTGGAATTGGTGAAAGGCCTGTTAGCGACGGAAGTCGGTCTGCGGATGACTGCGGACGTCGTGGAGAGCTTATGCAACTGTATTCAGCGATTGCCCTACATGGCGGCCATCTTTGACGTCTTGGAGTTCATTCGCGACCGCTACGGAGAGGCGGACATGGGGCCAGTCTTCTCCCTCTTAGAGGACTACCTGAGCATGGAGCAGGAGTTTTTAAACTTTGGCAAAGTGAACGCTCTGCTTCGCTTTGCTGGTCCGCGCATCCGTGTCGACGACCCGCGGTTGGTGCAGCTCCGCATTAACGTCGCAGCAGGCCGGCCCGTGCCGATCATCATACGTTCTCTCCCGCTCATCACTACCCTGCAACGCACCGAACAGCTGGAAGACGTGATTGACATCTTGTCGCACGACGACAAGGAAGTGCGACGTGTCGCCGTCACGACTGTCCTGGAGCTGTGCGAACTCATCATTGAGCACGGCCAAATGCAGGATGAGGCGAACAGCGGTAACCCCGGCAGTGGACCACACACTCAGCGCCTGGACGATGGGGTCAGCAATGCGGTGGAGCGCATCCTGGATGTGGCGGTGGTTGACCGCGACGCGGAGATTCGGCTGTGGGCTTTGCAGCACCTGACAGCTCCGTTCTTCCCCTATTTGTGCCTCGCTGACAACCTCGATGCCATCTTCATGAGCCGTAATGATATTGACAAGGCCACCCACGATCAGGCGTTGGCGCTGCTGTGTCAGCTGTTGCCCTACCACCCAGCCATCGTACGGCCGCAGCTGCAGCGCGCACAGGAGTACATGCTGCGCGACGTCGCCACAATGGACTCGTCGGTGTCGTTTGCGATCTCAAAAGCACGCCTGCTCACCATGTGCGTCGAGCAGGATGCTCTTCTCATTCCCGATGGGACTGTCGAGACAATTGTGCTGCAGCGGCTAGAGGCACAACCGTTTATCTGCCGCTCTCTCTCTATCGCCCTCCTGCAACTAATACGCTCCATGCTCGAGCGAACCGGACCGCAGCACAACGTGGAGTACAAAACCTTCCTGCGCACGCTGTTGACGATGATCAACGGCGGCGACTGCTGCTCCACCCGCCGCGAAGCCCTTGAGACGCTCACTGCCTTTGTCACGCACATCACCAAGACGGACATCTCCGGCCTCAGTGAGATGTATCGCACCGTGGCCCGCATTGTGCGCCGAGAAACGGAAGAAGAGGAGTCGGTGACGATGGCTGCTATGAAGGTGCTCAGCGCGATCGGCGCCGTCACCCCTGTGAAGATGCGCGTCGTGCTGCTCATGCTTGAATCGGACGAGATCGAAGAGGAGGAGGAAGTCGTGACACCCGCTTTAGCGCACGTCAAACCACGCCTGCGTGTCTCGCCCGACCTGGCGGAGCGCTACGCCTCCGTGGTGGTGTACTACCTTGTGCGCTCGTTGCAGCTCGCGATCGACCCGAAGCAGCAGATGGACACGCTAGCTGCCGTCCGCACGACGCTGCAAGACGTGGAGGGGCGGCCGAAGCTCAGCCTTCTCACGCAGCTTTTGCCACAGCTGCAGACGTGGCTGCGCGACCCCGAGCGCGCCTTCTTGTACGAGACCGTCCTCGCTCTCATGAACGATCTGGCCATTCTACTACGGCAATTTAAGGAAATGGTGGCCCCGTCGGTCGGCTTCGACCTGTTGCAGTCGGTGCATGGATTCTGTCTCCTCCCTCAAGCGGGTCAGAAGCCCTTCAGCACCTACGTAGTGCAGCTTCTCGACAACCTGGCCAGAGGCATCCCCGCGCAGGAGATGCGCGACAACCGATGGGCCGTCGAGTTTATCCACCAGCGTCTGTCGCAGAACAAAAACGACCTCGACCTCGTGCACCGCGTCGTCAAGTCGTTGGAGTCTTTCATGGCGGTCATGCACGAGAAGGACCTGCAGATGATCCTGCCGCACGTCTTGCAGTGCATCGAGCCGGCCAAAGCGTCACCGGGCGGCAAGCTCACCAAGTCGAAGGACATCAACGACGCCTGCTTTGACTTTTTGAATCACGTAATGTCGAAGCAGTTGAACCTGGTGAAGGACTGTTGTGCGCAGATTGTGCACACCATCATGTGGTACATCGAGCTGGCTGACAACAATGAGGAGATGGACGTGGGCTTGAACACGCTGGCGGCGCTCGTCGACGTCGTAAAGATGCCCGCAAAACGCTTTATCATGCCGATTGAGCGGGTGGCCACGCGCAACGGCTTTCCGCCGCATTACTTCATCAATTTAGTGCAGAACGCTGCCGTGGGCGCCAAGTCACGCATGACCGCAGCTAGCGGCACCGACCTCAATCCGGATCGCCCGATCACCGTCGTGTCGCACCTGCCCCGGCTCTCGCAGGCGGATTTTGAGCATGAATTTCGGAACATCCTGCGCGCTGAAAACGTCGGCGTCGACGTGCTGGACGTGCACCACGATCACGGGCAGACGATGATCGACTTCCGCTTTCACCCCGGCGCGGACACGACGGCTTGCTGCAACCTGTTCAGCCGCAAAGCAGCAGACACGAAGTCGTCGCTGCGGCGCAACTTGGGCATATTGCGTGTGGAGCAAACCGAGGAGAGCCCACGGGCGGTCTCGGCGGACGTGATTCAAGCCCTCACCGTCATGCCCGAGGCAAAAACGAAGAAGCGAGAGCAGTCGTGGGTGCTGTGGCTGCACAACGCCACGGTGACGCTGCTGCGCGGCTCACCGTACGCCGTGCTACGTGACACCTGTGCCGTGGCCGACCGCAACCCCGACCTCGCGAAGGACTTGTTTCCTTTTGCCGTGGCGGCGGTGTGTAGTCTGCTGGATCTCGCGCTGCGCGGACAGCTCATGTCCATCTTCGACCGGGCCATGAGCGGCGCGCCGGCCGACGTCAAGCAGGGACTCTTTTCTTTTGCCGAATTCATGGAGGGCGAACGAGGTGAAGATCGTATAAAGCTCGTGAAGGTGATGCGGGAGAGCGTCTTCAGTGTCGAGCGCGAGTCCGCGAGCCAGAAGTTCGGCATCAACTACGACCAAGACCCCACGCGTGGTGTAATAGTGACGAAGCTTGCCCCCAACGGCCTCGGGGCCCGGGCCGGAGTGCCCATCGGCGCGCAGCTGCTCGCCATCAACAACAACCCTGTCCGCGCCGTGAGCGACATCCGAGGGATGATTGAGGGTCTGCTGCACATTGAGCTTTCCCTCGCCTACATGGTGGAGGAGAAGACACGCTCGCAGCCGAAGCCGCTGATGAACCTGGAGGTGCTCGCCTCGGTCGCGTTCAGCGGCGAAATGCACACCAAAGCCATCTACTTCAACGAAATCCTTTTTGAAAGCCTCTCCAACAAACTGGGCAAGATTGCGGATCGCAAGGACACGCAGATGCGCCGCGTGATGGCGGTCGCGGAGGATTTAATCCAGTACTACCGCCACCTGAACATGACAATGACCGCCAACGGCCTGTTAAAGACGCTGACGCGAAAATTCTCCGATGAGATCTTCGCCCCAGAGCAGTTTGGCTTCGAAGAAATAGCCTCGCTGGAGCAGCTGAATTGGTGGAGTGAGGCACTGCGGCGCTACGAGGCGCGGCTGGCCAGCTTCAGCTCACGCGGGCTGGAGACGGCGTCGCTCGTGGGTGTGCTGCGGTGTGAGCAGGCGCTGGGCAACGCGAGACGCGTGCAGGAACTTACGGAGGAGTACTGGGACCAGCTGTCGCCGGAGGCGCAGAAGGAGGTGGCTCCGTTCCGCGCCAAGGCCGCGTTCGCCCTCGGCACCTGGGACACCTTCGATGAGCTGGCAGTGGATCGGCGACTGCGTAACTGCTTCGGCGTGATTGAGCGCTGCGCTGCTCTTTTCCGCGCCGAGAGCTACGAGGAGCTGCTGTGCTACACGGGCGAGGTGCGCGAATCCATGTTGGAGTCGTTCGCCGACTCGCTGAATGAGAGCTATAGCCGTGCCTATGATGGTCTTACACGCCTGCAGCACCTCCGTCACTTTGAAGAGCTCGTCTCCTTTACCACGGCGTGCGGGGAGCGGCAGTCGCTTCTGAAGGAGGTGTGGCACCGCCGCCTCCTGCAGATGTCCAGCAAGCCCGATGACCTCCTCACGGTGCTCTCCATCAACTCGCTCGTGCTGGCGCCGCAGGACGATCTGCAGTCGCACGTGTTTGTCATCCGCAGCCTGTGCAAGTCGCAGTGGTATTCCTACGCGGAGCACCTCCTACACGAGGTCCTGCGCGAGGACGCGTCGTTGCAGGATCTGTGCGAGTGCGACCCGGAGCTGATTCACACCTACATGAAGTTTCTCTACCTGACAAAAGACAAGCAGGGTGCCTACGTGGAGCTGAAGGAGATTCTCTCCGCCGTGGAGGTAGACGCTGACGATGCACAGGCCGAAATGTGGGGTCAGTGCTGGCTACTGCTAGGGGAGTGGACCATGTACCTCTACCCCGACTGTGGCGAAGAGGCCATCGAGGAGCTCATGTGCGCCACCGAGCTGGGACCCAACAACGCGGCAGCTTTCCACTCCTTGGGCATCTTGCACCACGATCTCGCCCGCGACCCCAGCACTCAGGGCGAGGTGCAAGACAACCACCTGGTGAGCTGCATCAATTCCCTCTTCAAGTCGGTTCAGTTGAGCGATGATGTGTCGGGTACGTTGGTGATGCAGGACGTGCTGCGCATCCTGTCCGTCTGGTTCGCCCACAGCGGCCTGCGGGAGATTAACGAGTCGGTGCACCACGGCGTGCAGGTGGTGGCCGATTACGTGTGGCTGAACGTCGTACCTCAGCTCATTGCGCGCATCGGCATTGAGGCGCGCTTCGCGCGTGTCATCCTCACCGACCTGCTCATCCGGGTCGGGTCGCGCTACCCGCACGCGCTCATCTACCCCCTCACTGTCGCGGAGAAGTCGCCCGGGGAGGTGCGGCAGTACATGGCGGAGCGCGTCATCGCAGGCATGCGCAACCTGCCCGAGAACGACCGCGTTGTCCAAGAGGCCTCGCTGATTAGCAACGAGATGGTGCGCATCGCTATCCTGTGGTCGGAGAAGTGGCACGCCGCGATTCAGCGGGCCGCCTACAAACCGAACAAAGCCGCCGTCATCTCCTCGATGCTCCAGCCCCTCTACGACCAGCTCGATCGCGCCTCCACGCCCAACGAGCGCAGTTTTGAACGCACGTTTGGACAGACGCTGCGGCGGGCGCAGATGGCGCTGAAGGAGCAGAAGACAGATGAGGCGTGGGGTTTCCTGCGGCAGGTGTACGCGCAGCTGCGCCGCGGCGTACTGGAGCGTCGGCTGTACATCAGCGACCTGTCACCCATTCTCGACGGCCTGCGTGACAGCATCGTTGCCGTGTTAGGGACGTTCGAGCACGACAAGCCGCTCATCACGATCCGGAAGTTTCACAGCCGGGTGTACGTGATGCCGTCGAAGCAGAAGCCACGCCGCGTCGGTCTCGACGCCTCGGACGGCAAGAAGTATCGCTTTCTCTTGAAAGGACATGAGGACATGCGGCAGGACGAACGAGTCATGCAGTTCATTCGGCTGATTGACAGCATCTTCCAGCTGGACAACGCCGCCACCGCGATCGGCCTGAGCATCCCCCAGTACGCCGTAATTCCGCTGACGGACAACGTCGGCATTGTAGGATGGGTTGAGAACACAGAGACGATTTACAAGATGCTGGAGACGTACCGGCAGGCGCACGAGGTGTCTATTTATGAGGAGGTGAACCTCATTGTGAAGCGTGGTGGCCTCAACACCATTGAGGAGTACCACCGACTCCCGAAGCAGCAACGCAAGGCGCTGCTTAACTTTGCCATGGAGAACTCGCCCAACAACGAGTTGCGGCACATCTTCTGGGACCACAACGATACGTGTGAGCAGTGGCTGAGCTACCGTCAAACCTACGGCCAAACCTTGGCGGCCATGTCGATGGTGGGTTACGTGCTAGGGCTGGGGGATCGCCATTTGAACAACCTAATGCTCCAGGGAAACGGCACAGTGGTGCACATCGACTTCGGCGACTGCTTCGAGGTGGCGATGCACCGCGCCCTCTACGCTGAAGCGGTGCCCTTTCGCCTCACCCGTCTGCTCGTGTGCGCGCTCGGCATTACCGGAGTGGACGGCGTCTACCGAATGACGTGCGAACTGGCCATGAAGAATCTGCGTCGGCACAGCGAGAATCTGCTCTCCATCCTTGAGGCTTTCATATACGACCCCCTCATCAACTGGCGACTCAACGTGGTGAACGACGGAACAGAGAAGTCGGGACCGAAGTCTGGTCAGCCCGACAGCAACGGCGGGGGCGCGGGGTTTTCACACGGCGACGCAGCGGCAGCCGCGCGTCTGGGCGGGGACGACGCCGCTGACATCAACGCAAAGCCAATTCCGATGCAGCTGTCACGCTCCTTCGCGAAGTCGCGCGAACCGTGCGATGCGCCAGGGCAGAGCCAAACCTTTGAAGACGTTGAGGAGACCCGCAACCAGCAAGGCGATCTCGCGCTGGCACGCGTGCAGGCGAAGCTAACCGGGCAGGACTTTGGCGTGGTAAACAGCTCCTTCTCCATGGCGCGGTCGTCGCGGCGGATCGATCCCGGTGGGTCACAGCGACAGGGTTCCTCTTGGGGCTCGATCAACCTCGCCGGCTTCACGGACTCGCCGAAGGACTCCTTCGCCGCCCCACTACTCACGACGTACCTCTCGATGCGCGTGTTGAATGGGGGAGCGGACAGCCTGGATGTGCCGCACCAGGTGGATCGTCTCATACAAGAAGCGACAAGCCTCGACAACCTCGCCGATGCATTTCTCACAGGTTGGGCACCGTTTTGGTAACACCCGATACACACGCGTATTGTTGTCGCCGCTGACGCCTCCCTCATTCTCACTCAGTTTCGCTGATCTTCGTCCCTCGGCCTCCAGTTTTCTGTTGTTGCTGCCAATGTAATTAACGGCTGGACGCTGCGTCAACATGATACCAGAGAAAGTACGAGGAAGAAAAGAATGTCTTTCTGCGCGAGCGAGTCATCGAAGTTGGTGATGGACCGCCGGTCAGGGAAGCGTTAAAAATGTTCCACAAAACCTACGCGAGGAGGAAGAGAAGAGCGAACTTTCTTGCTGATGGTGGTGGTAATGGAGGCGATATTGTGCGGTGTGCCTCTCCGCGGAGGCTGCTTCCGTTTGCGATCACACTTCTTCCTTTGCACATGAGGAAGCCGCTGCTCCCGGACGCAGCGGGAGGGGGGAGGAGGGAGGATGTCCGCGAAACATCACTCATACGTGCATCATGCAGGACGCCAAATACGGAGACAAAAGGGGAACAAGCGGTGTGTTACAAAAGAGAAGGCAATGGAGAACTCGTGAGAAGTCTGTTCAAGTCCCTGTTTATACAGTTTCAACCAAGGCCACATTCGAGCGCTATTCAGATGTCACCCAGCGAAGCGCAACCTGGGGCATCAGGGGTCTCATCGACACTCTTCTATTAGGAATGTGGTATCTCTTGCGGTATTGCAAAACACTTTTTCTCTTTTTTTTTGGAGGAGGGTGATTTACGGTGCCGCGCCCTGCTAGCGACTTTGCATTCGACAAAAAGAAAGCGTTACCAGTCGCACTCTTTCGCATCGCGATAGTGCCAGAAGAGCATGCAACAAGTGAAACACGTCCCTAACACGGCGTTCACTCTCCCAACACTCGTGCAGGTTCAAAAGACGGCGAGTATCGGGGCTACTACTCGCAATGAAAACTATTGGCCTTGCTTCACTTCCACTATTCTCGGAACACTCCATTCTCGCCGCGGGCTACGACGCCGTCGTCTCACCGATCGAGATATCGTATTTCTTCTCGCACACGCGAACGGAATTACTCCTGTTCTCGTTACCGTCCCAACACCGCCACACCATTCGGGGTCCCACAAGCCAGCTACAACGTTCCCTCGTTCATACCAAACGCGCAACCGACCTCACATTCCATTCCACACATTTTCTCATTCTTACCATTCTAACTCACTACTCCACGATACCACGCTACGAACAGCATGCCCGCTCAGGAGTATAACGTTGGCTGCTACCTGCTGGACCGCCTGGTGGAGATCGGGTGTGGTCACCTGTTCGGCGTTCCCGGCGACTACAACCTGCGCTTCCTGGACGACGTGACTGCGCAGAAGGACCTGGAGTGGGTTGGCTGCGCGAATGAGCTGAACGCTGCGTACGCGGCCGACGGGTATGCGCGGTGCCGCCGCATCGCCGCCGTGCTGACGACGTACGGCGTGGGTGAGCTGAGCGCCGTGAACGGCATTGCCGGCGCGTACGCCGAGCGCAACCCTGTGATCCACATCGTTGGTGGGCCTTCGACGGAGGCGGAGCACGGCCACAAGATGATGCACCACACGCTGGGCGACGGTCTGTTCCAGCACTTCAGCCTGATGAGCGAGAATATTTCTTGTATGACTGCCCGCCTGACGGTGGAGAATGCGCTGACCGAGATCGACCGCGTAATCCGTGGTGTGATGTACCACAAGAAGCCCGGCTACATCTTGATGCCGATGGATGTGGCTGTTGCGCCGGCGTTCCCGCCGACGGTGCGCCTTGCGCCGCGCATGGCCGAGTTCTCGCAGGACGCGCTGGACGCCTTCAAGGTTGCGGCGGAGGAGAAGATCAAGAGCTCCAAGCGCACCTCCGCTCTGGTGGGCTACCTGTGCGACCGCTTCCTGTGCCACAAGGAGGCGCAGGCGCTGGTGGACGACGCGCACATCCCGTTCGCGCACATGCTGCTGGGCAAGGGCACGCTGAACGAGCAGTCGCCGAACTACCTCGGCTGCTACTTCGGCTCGTCGTGCCCCGACAGCGTGCGCCGCCCGGTCGAGGATGCCGACGTGTGCGTGATGCTGGGCGTGAAGTTCCACGACTTCGGCACCGGCTACTTCTCGCAGAAGATTCACCTGGACCACATGATCGACATCCAGCCCTTTGAGAGCACGATCAACGGCCGCGTGTACCCGCAGCTGCCGATGAAGGACGCCATTCTCGCCGTGCACGAGATTGTCATGAAGTACTGCGACAACTGGCCCAAGAACGAGTCGAAGCCGCCGCGGTTCCCTGCGCCGGAGGACGAGAAGTTCTCGATGCGCCACTTCTGGAACGAGGTGCAGGACAACCTGACGGAGGGCGACATCATTGTGGTGGACCAGGGCACGTCGAGCTCAGCGGGCGCGGGCCTGGTGCTGCCGCGCAACGGCAAGTGCATCGTGCAGTGCCTGTGGGGCTCCATCGGCTTCTCGCTGCCCGCTGCCTTTGGCGCGCAGCTCGCGGAGCCGCATCGCCGCGTGATCCTGTCCGTTGGCGACGGCTCCGCGCAGATGACGATCCAGGAGCTGGGCTCCTTCCTGCGCCACGGTCTGCGCCCGATCGTGTTCCTGGTGAACAACGACGGCTACGTGATCGAGCGCGTGATCCACGGGTGGAACGAGGCGTACAACGACATCGCGACGTGGAACTGGTGCGCGCTGGCGAAGGCGATGAGCGCGACGGAGAACCAGGCGGACACGGCGACGGTGAAGGAGGTGGGCGTGATCGCGAGGATGATGAAGGAGACGCAGAAGGAGCGCAGCGCGCTGATGTTCCGCGAGGTGATGCTTGGCCGCCACGAGCTGCCTATCGTGTCCCTTGCCTGGAAGCCGAACTAACAGTGTTGTCTCAACCCAGGTGTTGGTGCATACTGTGTGTAGCTACCGCTTGCTCGTACTGTGAGTTCGCGGTCCTGGTGTTTTTCGTATTGCCGCTTCGTTGTCGGAACCCCCGGCAGAGGCGCTGTGCGTCGCCGCCGGGCAGTGGGCTGGGAGTTTCTGCGATGCAGTCCGCCGACGGTGCGAATGACACACATTGCCGTTCATGCTGTAACTTGTTTGCCGCTGCCCTAGACAGCTCGCTCACCCGAGTCAGGTTTTCACGTTCCTGACAGAAGTGATGGAGGAGTCCTGAAAGAGCGGCGTGGACGTTGGCATTTCAGCTCGTTGCGACGCTCCGTTTTCTTCGCGGCGTGGTGGCGCGACCCTCGAGCTTTGAATGTGACACCGCTCCTTCAAAATACAATAATTCTTTTAATTGTCTCGTCATCATTTATTGTTATTATTATTATTGTTCTCTGATCGCCAATACACTGTGTGCGGCGGAACGTGACGGGAAAACTATACACAGTCTTTTCCCCCTTCTATTGAAGCGGCATTCGCAAACTATCTTTTCTTCACTTTCTGGTTCGCATGATGGCCCTCTTTTCTTTGCTGTGCTCTCTTCGCGCTGTTGACCGCCCTCATTCGACAGAGGTGTGTGCGAGGTCAACAGCTACGCTGAAGGTAGCAACCGATTTTGTAAATTGTGTGTTTATGGTGCCTGTGAGAGAATCTGGCGCACTGCAACACCTGAGTTCTGACGCGTGCGGTCCCCTTGCCTCTTCCAGGGCAGTCTCTCTCTCGAGGGCACTGTGCTCATGTACTGTGTGCCGCGCCCCCTCGCAGAAGCCAACCGAGTCAGCTCACGGGTCACCTTCACCACAACAAAATGACGCCATCACGCGACGCACGCTGACGTTTATTGACGCCCTTTCCTTTCGTCTTATAAAGTTCTCCCTTTTTCTTTTATTTTGAATCTTAACGTAGATGCGTTCGAATACTTCGGAAAGCTACGACTGCGGCGTCGAACAGTGACGCGATCTCTCTCTCTCCCCTCTCGACCTTTTTGTTGTCAACCCTGACGACGTTTATGTATTTGTTTGTGGGTCAGCTTGCGCACCTGACTACCGTCAGAGACGAGCGCGTGCAAATGGACTGGAGTTGTACGGGTCGCTCTGTGTGCTCTTGTGTGGGTGCTCTATGTCGGCAACGGAGAAGTGGGGTGCCGTGCCAGCATCGCGCACCTTCACTCTCCGGCTCCGTCATCTCCTGTGAAGCGCCGGGGATGTGTTCACTTTATGCGCTTCCGAGTAACTATGCGTTAGATGTCTGTGCCAACTGTCCAAACAAGAGAGTATTTATCACGATGACGCGAAACAAGCAATGAAACCCCTCTCACCGAAGAGCGCTGCACTCTGTGTGAGCTTACCTAGCAGCGTAACTAGCCGAAGCAACGGTTACCGTGCTGCCTTCGTGTTGGCTCAGTGGACGGGGCTGCCTGTGGCGGTGGGAGTGCGGCTGCAGGGTTGCGATCCCGAGGCTTTATAACGTCCCCACCGTATTGCGGTGACTGTGGCCTCGGATCACGACGTTTTCGTCACCAGCGCAGGACACCAGCTATTTGTTTCCCTCCCTCCTCTCTGTTAACGGATACATTTGATCGCATGTCCATCGGCGAGATAGCCGGGATGGCTGTGCCCACACGCGCTCTCTTCGTTATCCGTGATTCGCGCAGTACTGACTACTACACCCTTCGCATGATCATTGACTTTGATGACACGATCATGCGAGATGGCGTGCGGCACCTGGGAACCCGCTCCGCTGCCCAAATATTGTATTCCCTTCTCCCTTCTTTGCCCATCCGCTGCTCTGTGCTCCGCGCCACTTCATATAACGCCGCGACAGAATTCTGTTAAGCGTCCCCCCTCAACCACCCTCACACCTCTCACTTTAACCACCTCCCACACACACACATAAGTGTCTTCAAAAGAACAGCATGCCCGCTCAGGAGTATAACGTTGGCTGCTACCTGCTGGACCGCCTGGTGGAGATCGGGTGTGGTCACCTGTTCGGCGTTCCCGGCGACTACAACCTGCGCTTCCTGGACGACGTGACTGCGCAGAAGGACCTGGAGTGGGTTGGCTGCGCGAATGAGCTGAACGCTGCGTACGCGGCCGACGGGTATGCGCGGTGCCGCCGCATCGCCGCCGTGCTGACGACGTACGGCGTGGGTGAGCTGAGCGCCGTGAACGGCATTGCCGGCGCGTACGCCGAGCGCAACCCTGTGATCCACATCGTTGGTGGGCCTTCGACGGAGGCGGAGCACGGCCACAAGATGATGCACCACACGCTGGGCGACGGTCTGTTCCAGCACTTCAGCCTGATGAGCGAGAATATTTCTTGTATGACTGCCCGCCTGACGGTGGAGAATGCGCTGACCGAGATCGACCGCGTAATCCGTGGTGTGATGTACCACAAGAAGCCCGGCTACATCTTGATGCCGATGGATGTGGCTGTTGCGCCGGCGTTCCCGCCGACGGTGCGCCTTGCGCCGCGCATGGCCGAGTTCTCGCAGGACGCGCTGGACGCCTTCAAGGTTGCGGCGGAGGAGAAGATCAAGAGCTCCAAGCGCACCTCCGCTCTGGTGGGCTACCTGTGCGACCGCTTCCTGTGCCACAAGGAGGCGCAGGCGCTGGTGGACGACGCGCACATCCCGTTCGCGCACATGCTGCTGGGCAAGGGCACGCTGAACGAGCAGTCGCCGAACTACCTCGGCTGCTACTTCGGCTCGTCGTGCCCCGACAGCGTGCGCCGCCCGGTCGAGGATGCCGACGTGTGCGTGATGCTGGGCGTGAAGTTCCACGACTTCGGCACCGGCTACTTCTCGCAGAAGATTCACCTGGACCACATGATCGACATCCAGCCCTTTGAGAGCACGATCAACGGCCGCGTGTACCCGCAGCTGCCGATGAAGGACGCCATTCTCGCCGTGCACGAGATTGTCATGAAGTACTGCGACAACTGGCCCAAGAACGAGTCGAAGCCGCCGCGGTTCCCTGCGCCGGAGGACGAGAAGTTCTCGATGCGCCACTTCTGGAACGAGGTGCAGGACAACCTGACGGAGGGCGACATCATTGTGGTGGACCAGGGCACGTCGAGCTCAGCGGGCGCGGGCCTGGTGCTGCCGCGCAACGGCAAGTGCATCGTGCAGTGCCTGTGGGGCTCCATCGGCTTCTCGCTGCCCGCTGCCTTTGGCGCGCAGCTCGCGGAGCCGCATCGCCGCGTGATCCTGTCCGTTGGCGACGGCTCCGCGCAGATGACGATCCAGGAGCTGGGCTCCTTCCTGCGCCACGGTCTGCGCCCGATCGTGTTCCTGGTGAACAACGACGGCTACGTGATCGAGCGCGTGATCCACGGGTGGAACGAGGCGTACAACGACATCGCGACGTGGAACTGGTGCGCGCTGGCGAAGGCGATGAGCGCGACGGAGAACCAGGCGGACACGGCGACGGTGAAGGAGGTGGGCGTGATCGCGAGGATGATGAAGGAGACGCAGAAGGAGCGCAGCGCGCTGATGTTCCGCGAGGTGATGCTTGGCCGCCACGAGCTGCCTATCGTGTCCCTTGCCTGGAAGCCGAACTAACAGTGTTGTCTCAACCCAGGTGTTGGTGCATACTGTGTGTAGCTACCGCTTGCTCGTACTGTGAGTTCGCGGTCCTGGTGTTTTTCGTATTGCCGCTTCGTTGTCGGAACCCCCGGCAGAGGCGCTGTGCGTCGCCGCCGGGCAGTGGGCTGGGAGTTTCTGCGATGCAGTCCGCCGACGGTGCGAATGACACACATTGCCGTTCATGCTGTAACTTGTTTGCCGCTGCCCTAGACAGCTCGCTCACCCGAGTCAGGTTTTCACGTTCCTGACAGAAGTGATGGAGGAGTCCTGAAAGAGCGGCGTGGACGTTGGCATTTCAGCTCGTTGCGACGCTCCGTTTTCTTCGCGGCGTGGTGGCGCGACCCTCGAGCTTTGAATGTGACACCGCTCCTTCAAAATACAATAATTCTTTTAATTGTCTCGTCATCATTTATTGTTATTATTATTATTGTTCTCTGATCGCCAATACACTGTGTGCGGCGGAACGTGACGGGAAAACTATACACAGTCTTTTCCCCCTTCTATTGAAGCGGCATTCGCAAACTATCTTTTCTTCACTTTCTGGTTCGCATGATGGCCCTCTTTTCTTTGCTGTGCTCTCTTCGCGCTGTTGACCGCCCTCATTCGACAGAGGTGTGTGCGAGGTCAACAGCTACGCTGAAGGTAGCAACCGATTTTGTAAATTGTGTGTTTATGGTGCCTGTGAGAGAATCTGGCGCACTGCAACACCTGAGTTCTGACGCGTGCGGTCCCCTTGCCTCTTCCAGGGCAGTCTCTCTCTCGAGGGCACTGTGCTCATGTACTGTGTGCCGCGCCCCCTCGCAGAAGCCAACCGAGTCAGCTCACGGGTCACCTTCACCACAACAAAATGACGCCATCACGCGACGCACGCTGACGTTTATTGACGCCCTTTCCTTTCGTCTTATAAAGTTCTCCCTTTTTCTTTTATTTTGAATCTTAACGTAGATGCGTTCGAATACTTCGGAAAGCTACGACTGCGGCGTCGAACAGTGACGCGATCTCTCTCTCTCCCCTCTCGACCTTTTTGTTGTCAACCCTGACGACGTTTATGTATTTGTTTGTGGGTCAGCTTGCGCACCTGACTACCGTCAGAGACGAGCGCGTGCAAATGGACTGGAGTTGTACGGGTCGCTCTGTGTGCTCTTGTGTGGGTGCTCTATGTCGGCAACGGAGAAGTGGGGTGCCGTGCCAGCATCGCGCACCTTCACTCTCCGGCTCCGTCATCTCCTGTGAAGCGCCGGGGATGTGTTCACTTTATGCGCTTCCGAGTAACTATGCGTTAGATGTCTGTGCCAACTGTCCAAACAAGAGAGTATTTATCACGATGACGCGAAACAAGCAATGAAACCCCTCTCACCGAAGAGCGCTGCACTCTGTGTGAGCTTACCTAGCAGCGTAACTAGCCGAAGCAACGGTTACCGTGCTGCCTTCGTGTTGGCTCAGTGGACGGGGCTGCCTGTGGCGGTGGGAGTGCGGCTGCAGGGTTGCGATCCCGAGGCTTTATAACGTCCCCACCGTATTGCGGTGACTGTGGCCTCGGATCACGACGTTTTCGTCACCAGCGCAGGACACCAGCTATTTGTTTCCCTCCCTCCTCTCTGTTAACGGATACATTTGATCGCATGTCCATCGGCGAGATAGCCGGGATGGCTGTGCCCACACGCGCTCTCTTCGTTATCCGTGATTCGCGCAGTACTGACTACTACACCCTTCGCATGATCATTGACTTTGATGACACGATCATGCGAGATGGCGTGCGGCACCTGGGAACCCGCTCCGCTGCCCAAATATTGTATTCCCTTCTCCCTTCTTTGCCCATCCGCTGCTCTGTGCTCCGCGCCACTTCATATAACGCCGCGACAGAATTCTGTTAAGCGTCCCCCCTCAACCACCCTCACACCTCTCACTTTAACCACCTCCCACACACACACATAAGTGTCTTCAAAAGAACAGCATGCCCGCTCAGGAGTATAACGTTGGCTGCTACCTGCTGGACCGCCTGGTGGAGATCGGGTGTGGTCACCTGTTCGGCGTTCCCGGCGACTACAACCTGCGCTTCCTGGACGACGTGACTGCGCAGAAGGACCTGGAGTGGGTTGGCTGCGCGAATGAGCTGAACGCTGCGTACGCGGCCGACGGGTATGCGCGGTGCCGCCGCATCGCCGCCGTGCTGACGACGTACGGCGTGGGTGAGCTGAGCGCCGTGAACGGCATTGCCGGCGCGTACGCCGAGCGCAACCCTGTGATCCACATCGTTGGTGGGCCTTCGACGGAGGCGGAGCACGGCCACAAGATGATGCACCACACGCTGGGCGACGGTCTGTTCCAGCACTTCAGCCTGATGAGCGAGAATATTTCTTGTATGACTGCCCGCCTGACGGTGGAGAATGCGCTGACCGAGATCGACCGCGTAATCCGTGGTGTGATGTACCACAAGAAGCCCGGCTACATCTTGATGCCGATGGATGTGGCTGTTGCGCCGGCGTTCCCGCCGACGGTGCGCCTTGCGCCGCGCATGGCCGAGTTCTCGCAGGACGCGCTGGACGCCTTCAAGGTTGCGGCGGAGGAGAAGATCAAGAGCTCCAAGCGCACCTCCGCTCTGGTGGGCTACCTGTGCGACCGCTTCCTGTGCCACAAGGAGGCGCAGGCGCTGGTGGACGACGCGCACATCCCGTTCGCGCACATGCTGCTGGGCAAGGGCACGCTGAACGAGCAGTCGCCGAACTACCTCGGCTGCTACTTCGGCTCGTCGTGCCCCGACAGCGTGCGCCGCCCGGTCGAGGATGCCGACGTGTGCGTGATGCTGGGCGTGAAGTTCCACGACTTCGGCACCGGCTACTTCTCGCAGAAGATTCACCTGGACCACATGATCGACATCCAGCCCTTTGAGAGCACGATCAACGGCCGCGTGTACCCGCAGCTGCCGATGAAGGACGCCATTCTCGCCGTGCACGAGATTGTCATGAAGTACTGCGACAACTGGCCCAAGAACGAGTCGAAGCCGCCGCGGTTCCCTGCGCCGGAGGACGAGAAGTTCTCGATGCGCCACTTCTGGAACGAGGTGCAGGACAACCTGACGGAGGGCGACATCATTGTGGTGGACCAGGGCACGTCGAGCTCAGCGGGCGCGGGCCTGGTGCTGCCGCGCAACGGCAAGTGCATCGTGCAGTGCCTGTGGGGCTCCATCGGCTTCTCGCTGCCCGCTGCCTTTGGCGCGCAGCTCGCGGAGCCGCATCGCCGCGTGATCCTGTCCGTTGGCGACGGCTCCGCGCAGATGACGATCCAGGAGCTGGGCTCCTTCCTGCGCCACGGTCTGCGCCCGATCGTGTTCCTGGTGAACAACGACGGCTACGTGATCGAGCGCGTGATCCACGGGTGGAACGAGGCGTACAACGACATCGCGACGTGGAACTGGTGCGCGCTGGCGAAGGCGATGAGCGCGACGGAGAACCAGGCGGACACGGCGACGGTGAAGGAGGTGGGCGTGATCGCGAGGATGATGAAGGAGACGCAGAAGGAGCGCAGCGCGCTGATGTTCCGCGAGGTGATGCTTGGCCGCCACGAGCTGCCTATCGTGTCCCTTGCCTGGAAGCCGAACTAACGGAGCGTGCTCGCTTTGACGTGCAGAGGGTGCGGTGACTCACCGTACGTACTGCGTGCGGGCTGCACACACGTGGTGTGAGACCCTCCATCAGGAGGCCCGAGCACCGGCGTGTGTGCGACCCGCATCATATCAAAAAAGAATTAATTATTTAAACTACGGGAAATGTAAGAGTAATTAACCACGCTATTTTGCGTGCCTCTTTTTTTTTCTTTCGCTATTATTTTCCGCCACCCTTCCTGAGAAGGGTCCAGGCGGATCGCTAATTGTAACGGTTGCGTCGATCGGTTGCAGACGTACCAGACGGTTGTCGACGGGTAGAACTGCGGTTGTCGGTAGTCGTTTGGCTACACAGACTCGATCTATACTCCTGTCCCGGGCTCCTGTGTGCACGGACGTGCTGCGTTTGCGCGAGGGTGGCTCATTTGTTGCGAGTTGCACGTGCGGGCAACTAGCACCTGTGACCAACGCTCCGCTGACGGCAGCATGAACAGCGTTCAAAATTATAATTGTCTTGTATTGTTTGGCAGTGGCTTCTGGCGCTCGCAGCCTGCGGTTGGTGTGTCGTTGGCGTTGTGCTTGGTACAAGTTGCCTTGACACTTCCCCGGCCCCTCCGCTCGCCGCGACGCGAGCGACACGCGTGGGTCATGTGACGCGCTGAAACAGCAGCCCCAACAAAAGAAGTGACGTGTAATCGGGCAAACAACGAAGAGTCCATACGCATGTGGTGAGATGGTGACGGCTGCAGTGCAAACCGGCACCCGTGTGCTGCATGGTGGCGCTGCGAGCTGGCGACTGCGTCGGCACAAGTGTCTTTCCCGCCCTTTGCAGCGTCGTTGTAAGCGCGCACACACAGCTGCGTGCTGTCTGTCTTTCCCTCTTTCCCCTTTTCCCTCTTTGTTAACGCGTCAGCACCTCCTCCCCTGTCCTCCTTCTTTGCCCCTACCCTGCTCTGTGCTCCGCACCACTTCATATAACGCCGCGACAGAATTCTGTTAAGCGTCCCCCCTCAACCACCCTCACACCTCTCACTTTAACCACCTCCCAACACACACACACATAAGTGTCTTCAAAAGAACAGCATGCCCGCTCAGGAGTATAACGTTGGCTGCTACCTGCTGGACCGCCTGGTGGAGATCGGGTGTGGTCACCTGTTCGGCGTTCCCGGCGACTACAACCTGCGCTTCCTGGACGACGTGACTGCGCAGAAGGACCTGGAGTGGGTTGGCTGCGCGAATGAGCTGAACGCTGCGTACGCGGCCGACGGGTATGCGCGGTGCCGCCGCATCGCCGCCGTGCTGACGACGTACGGCGTGGGTGAGCTGAGCGCCGTGAACGGCATTGCCGGCGCGTACGCCGAGCGCAACCCTGTGATCCACATCGTTGGTGGGCCTTCGACGGAGGCGGAGCACGGCCACAAGATGATGCACCACACGCTGGGCGACGGTCTGTTCCAGCACTTCAGCCTGATGAGCGAGAATATTTCTTGTATGACTGCCCGCCTGACGGTGGAGAATGCGCTGACCGAGATCGACCGCGTAATCCGTGGTGTGATGTACCACAAGAAGCCCGGCTACATCTTGATGCCGATGGATGTGGCTGTTGCGCCGGCGTTCCCGCCGACGGTGCGCCTTGCGCCGCGCATGGCCGAGTTCTCGCAGGACGCGCTGGACGCCTTCAAGGTTGCGGCGGAGGAGAAGATCAAGAGCTCCAAGCGCACCTCCGCTCTGGTGGGCTACCTGTGCGACCGCTTCCTGTGCCACAAGGAGGCGCAGGCGCTGGTGGACGACGCGCACATCCCGTTCGCGCACATGCTGCTGGGCAAGGGCACGCTGAACGAGCAGTCGCCGAACTACCTCGGCTGCTACTTCGGCTCGTCGTGCCCCGACAGCGTGCGCCGCCCGGTCGAGGATGCCGACGTGTGCGTGATGCTGGGCGTGAAGTTCCACGACTTCGGCACCGGCTACTTCTCGCAGAAGATTCACCTGGACCACATGATCGACATCCAGCCCTTTGAGAGCACGATCAACGGCCGCGTGTACCCGCAGCTGCCGATGAAGGACGCCATTCTCGCCGTGCACGAGATTGTCATGAAGTACTGCGACAACTGGCCCAAGAACGAGTCGAAGCCGCCGCGGTTCCCTGCGCCGGAGGACGAGAAGTTCTCGATGCGCCACTTCTGGAACGAGGTGCAGGACAACCTGACGGAGGGCGACATCATTGTGGTGGACCAGGGCACGTCGAGCTCAGCGGGCGCGGGCCTGGTGCTGCCGCGCAACGGCAAGTGCATCGTGCAGTGCCTGTGGGGCTCCATCGGCTTCTCGCTGCCCGCTGCCTTTGGCGCGCAGCTCGCGGAGCCGCATCGCCGCGTGATCCTGTCCGTTGGCGACGGCTCCGCGCAGATGACGATCCAGGAGCTGGGCTCCTTCCTGCGCCACGGTCTGCGCCCGATCGTGTTCCTGGTGAACAACGACGGCTACGTGATCGAGCGCGTGATCCACGGGTGGAACGAGGCGTACAACGACATCGCGACGTGGAACTGGTGCGCGCTGGCGAAGGCGATGAGCGCGACGGAGAACCAGGCGGACACGGCGACGGTGAAGGAGGTGGGCGTGATCGCGAGGATGATGAAGGAGACGCAGAAGGAGCGCAGCGCGCTGATGTTCCGCGAGGTGATGCTTGGCCGCCACGAGCTGCCTATCGTGTCCCTTGCCTGGAAGCCGAACTAACGGAGCGTGCTCGCTTTGACGTGCAGAGGGTGCGGTGACTCACCGTACGTACTGCGTGCGGGCTGCACACACGTGGTGTGAGACCCTCCATCAGGAGGCCCGAGCACCGGCGTGTGTGCGACCCGCATCATATCAAAAAAGAATTAATTATTTAAACTACGGGAAATGTAAGAGTAATTAACCACGCTATTTTGCGTGCCTCTTTTTTTTTCTTTCGCTATTATTTTCCGCCACCCTTCCTGAGAAGGGTCCAGGCGGATCGCTAATTGTAACGGTTGCGTCGATCGGTTGCAGACGTACCAGACGGTTGTCGACGGGTAGAACTGCGGTTGTCGGTAGTCGTTTGGCTACACAGACTCGATCTATACTCCTGTCCCGGGCTCCTGTGTGCACGGACGTGCTGCGTTTGCGCGAGGGTGGCTCATTTGTTGCGAGTTGCACGTGCGGGCAACTAGCACCTGTGACCAACGCTCCGCTGACGGCAGCATGAACAGCGTTCAAAATTATAATTGTCTTGTATTGTTTGGCAGTGGCTTCTGGCGCTCGCAGCCTGCGGTTGGTGTGTCGTTGGCGTTGTGCTTGGTACAAGTTGCCTTGACACTTCCCCGGCCCCTCCGCTCGCCGCGACGCGAGCGACACGCGTGGGTCATGTGACGCGCTGAAACAGCAGCCCCAACAAAAGAAGTGACGTGTAATCGGGCAAACAACGAAGAGTCCATACGCATGTGGTGAGATGGTGACGGCTGCAGTGCAAACCGGCACCCGTGTGCTGCATGGTGGCGCTGCGAGCTGGCGACTGCGTCGGCACAAGTGTCTTTCCCGCCCTTTGCAGCGTCGTTGTAAGCGCGCACACACAGCTGCGTGCTGTCTGTCTTTCCCTCTTTCCCCTTTTCCCTCTTTGTTAACGCGTCAGCACCTCCTCCCCTGTCCTCCTTCTTTGCCCCTACCCTGCTCTGTGCTCCGCACCACTTCATATAACGCCGCGACAGAATTCTGTTAAGCGTCCCCCCTCAACCACCCTCACACCTCTCACTTTAACCACCTCCCAACACACACACACATAAGTGTCTTCAAAAGAACAGCATGCCCGCTCAGGAGTATAACGTTGGCTGCTACCTGCTGGACCGCCTGGTGGAGATCGGGTGTGGTCACCTGTTCGGCGTTCCCGGCGACTACAACCTGCGCTTCCTGGACGACGTGACTGCGCAGAAGGACCTGGAGTGGGTTGGCTGCGCGAATGAGCTGAACGCTGCGTACGCGGCCGACGGGTATGCGCGGTGCCGCCGCATCGCCGCCGTGCTGACGACGTACGGCGTGGGTGAGCTGAGCGCCGTGAACGGCATTGCCGGCGCGTACGCCGAGCGCAACCCTGTGATCCACATCGTTGGTGGGCCTTCGACGGAGGCGGAGCACGGCCACAAGATGATGCACCACACGCTGGGCGACGGTCTGTTCCAGCACTTCAGCCTGATGAGCGAGAATATTTCTTGTATGACTGCCCGCCTGACGGTGGAGAATGCGCTGACCGAGATCGACCGCGTAATCCGTGGTGTGATGTACCACAAGAAGCCCGGCTACATCTTGATGCCGATGGATGTGGCTGTTGCGCCGGCGTTCCCGCCGACGGTGCGCCTTGCGCCGCGCATGGCCGAGTTCTCGCAGGACGCGCTGGACGCCTTCAAGGTTGCGGCGGAGGAGAAGATCAAGAGCTCCAAGCGCACCTCCGCTCTGGTGGGCTACCTGTGCGACCGCTTCCTGTGCCACAAGGAGGCGCAGGCGCTGGTGGACGACGCGCACATCCCGTTCGCGCACATGCTGCTGGGCAAGGGCACGCTGAACGAGCAGTCGCCGAACTACCTCGGCTGCTACTTCGGCTCGTCGTGCCCCGACAGCGTGCGCCGCCCGGTCGAGGATGCCGACGTGTGCGTGATGCTGGGCGTGAAGTTCCACGACTTCGGCACCGGCTACTTCTCGCAGAAGATTCACCTGGACCACATGATCGACATCCAGCCCTTTGAGAGCACGATCAACGGCCGCGTGTACCCGCAGCTGCCGATGAAGGACGCCATTCTCGCCGTGCACGAGATTGTCATGAAGTACTGCGACAACTGGCCCAAGAACGAGTCGAAGCCGCCGCGGTTCCCTGCGCCGGAGGACGAGAAGTTCTCGATGCGCCACTTCTGGAACGAGGTGCAGGACAACCTGACGGAGGGCGACATCATTGTGGTGGACCAGGGCACGTCGAGCTCAGCGGGCGCGGGCCTGGTGCTGCCGCGCAACGGCAAGTGCATCGTGCAGTGCCTGTGGGGCTCCATCGGCTTCTCGCTGCCCGCTGCCTTTGGCGCGCAGCTCGCGGAGCCGCATCGCCGCGTGATCCTGTCCGTTGGCGACGGCTCCGCGCAGATGACGATCCAGGAGCTGGGCTCCTTCCTGCGCCACGGTCTGCGCCCGATCGTGTTCCTGGTGAACAACGACGGCTACGTGATCGAGCGCGTGATCCACGGGTGGAACGAGGCGTACAACGACATCGCGACGTGGAACTGGTGCGCGCTGGCGAAGGCGATGAGCGCGACGGAGAACCAGGCGGACACGGCGACGGTGAAGGAGGTGGGCGTGATCGCGAGGATGATGAAGGAGACGCAGAAGGAGCGCAGCGCGCTGATGTTCCGCGAGGTGATGCTTGGCCGCCACGAGCTGCCTATCGTGTCCCTTGCCTGGAAGCCGAACTAACGGAGCGTGCTCGCTTTGACGTGCAGAGGGTGCGGTGAGTCACCGCCGGTGTACCGTGAGGTTGCTGGCACGAGGTATGGGTGCCTGTCTCAGGTGGCGCAAGCAGTTGCGTGGGTGCGTCTGCGTGCCCTCGGCGACAGGTAGAAACGTTGATATCCTGAATACGTTTTTGGTCCTATTTAATTTTATAATGTGTCTTGTGTTTTTATCTATTGTGTTGGTTCTACAAAACGCCAAATTGTTCACTGCGCTGAATTGTTCACTGTCCCCCGTTGAGGACTGAGGTTTCAACGAAGTGCTAGTTAGCCAATATTCCCTCAACGTAGATGCTCCGCAATGTTCGTGGACGGGTGTACATCGTTCTCTTTCTTTTTTTCTTCTTTAACGCGCCAGTTTATATGTAATACAGGTGCTTACTAAGAGTACAATTTTTGTGTTTCTCTGTCTCGCTGTTGTGGATCATAATTGCCTCTCTTGGTAGCACGACGCTCTTTCGTTGTTGTTTGTTTGAAGGCCAACCAATGCTGTTCTCGACAATAACGCACCTCCTTTTTCTATATACACCTTAAACCCCAGTCTTCGTCTGGCTTTTCTAATCGTTCCCCAACCAAGACGCAGTGCGAATGCACTGTGAGTTGTTTATTATTATTATTTCGGTGCAGATATCATTGTTGTCCGTACTCGCTTTCAGTCCACGTTTTAATGGGTGTGTTTGAGGAACGTGCGAGAGGAGGGAAACGGTTTCTTGGACCGGAAACGGCAGCAAAGTATGAATGAAAGCGCGTTAAAGTAAGGCACGGCGGCGCTAATTACGCAGAGGTTTCTCGTTCACGGGTACGCATACGCTCGTCCCAGGTTGCGTTTCTCTCTTCTCCAGGTGCAAAGAAGGGTTCTGGCTTCGGTTTGACTTGCACGCTTCAGCGCTCGGAGGTTGTTTTGTATGTCCTCCTTTTATCTGACGTGCTCGTGCGCCATCGCTCTGCACCCTGCGAAATGAACTTGTATATTTTTGGTCTACCCCTTTGGCGGCATTTCACTGCGGGATATGTCACTTCATCAGAGGTATTCTTTCTGCGCTTTGATCACGCTCCTCAAAGCGCTCAAAGCAATCCAACAGCCCATACCTCTCTATCTTCTTGAACCCCCATCTCCATATTTGGTGCTGTGCCCCGCCGCCATCCTGCGCTGGAGAGACAATAGCAAACTTTTTCTTTTAGAAGACTTTCGATTATCCAGGGTGGCGGGACTTTATTTTTCTCTTTCTTTTCCCCACTGCTGTTGTGATGTCGAGTGGTGTGTTCAAGCGCAGCACGGACGTGGTTAGAACTCGATCGGAGGTTTTCTCCGACTCCCCGCCGTGTCACGACGTCGCGGGGAAGGTGGCTCATCTGTCCACCATCGCATCTGACGCTTCCAGCGCAGAGGTGCGCCCCCAACTAGCTGCCATCCGTCGTGAACTCGATGTGTTGAAGCAACGCCGTGCTGCTCTGGAGGCGCAGCGGAGTGCATTGCTCAACGAAAAGCTGCATCCTTCGCGGGACAAGAAAAGCGACGGGTACAACACCTCCAGTCCAATCTCTACCCCACGTGGCCTCCATGCGTCGTGGTCTGCCGGAGGGCTCACTGGAACGCGCCGGCATTGCGAAGAAGGCACCTTCGCGGCCGCGTCCACATCGCATAGCACCTCGCGGCACCGCTACGTGGACTCTACCGTCTTGGCAAACATGTCAGAGATTCCTTCGGAGAGGAGGCGCCAACGGCACTTAACGCAGACGCCGGAGCTCGGCGTGAAGGTTGCCATGCGCGAGGCCGCAAAGCACGACAGTACGCTGCTGATGGGGGACTTTCTCCCCGAGGATAACCCGCATGCCTGCACCTTTGGTCGTGAGCGTCGCTTCCGTTCAGTGGTGGGCCAGCATGGACAGTACTACCTTAGCACCGATGTGGGTGTCGAACAGCTGCTGAACCGAGACCACGTAGACCCTGTCATGTATCAGAGAGTCGCACCGCGGCATGACCAGACCCCCGGCCCTGGCGCGTATACGCCGCGGTACTGCAAAGTCTCTCGCCCGCCTCGCTTCTACTAAGTAGCGGACGTCAAAAGAAAAAGGCGGCTCTGTTGAGTTCTTTTCTCATTCTGTACACTTTACCGGTGAGCTTACCTGCATGCCGATGTGTTGATGTCACTGCCTTTGTATGAATGATTGTGCCGCGTAAATTTTACCCCCCCCCCCCGTCGCTCCCTTCCTTCCCTGTAGATTCTCGCACCCTATCGAGGCACCATTTTGTTCTTCTCTTGTTTTCGAGGAACACTCTCTCTCTCTTTACAGCAAGGCAAATGCGCGACGGTATGTCATTGCGGTGGAACTTGAGGAGGGGGGGGGGTTAGGTTTTTCTGCGGCTCTGCGTCTGCACCGGCAGTCTCGCTATCTCATGAATGTAAATGGGCCTTGTCTGTTGCATTTGTACTCGCCATCGTTTGGTGTGGATCTGCTGACGTGGAAGTCTGCCACACACAGCCGTAAATGCAGCTCAAACGTTCCGTTGACGTAATGTGTTGTTTAAAACTGTTTTTGTTTTTTTCTCCAGGAGGGGAGGTGACGCGCTCAGGTTGTATTTAATCTTTGTATTTGTCCTTGTGTGTTGTGCCTTTAAAAGGATTTCACTCAAGTGCGGGCGGCAGCAACTGTTTTGGCTTTTTCAACCTCTTCGTCGTTGCGGAAACCTGTTGCTCTTATTATCCCTACATTGCATTTTGTTGGTTTAGATTTTATTTAGATAGATTGGTCATGGACATGAAAGGTCCAGTTACACCTCACAAGAAGAGCGTCAAAGAGAATATGAAGTACCGCATACACTTTGCGCATGTTCGAATGCATTTTCATCGCGTTGAGTAGCACTCATCTAGATGCGTGGCATTCATCACCGCTATGGCGAAATAGAACCACAAAAAAAAGTGAGGTGTACTTACAAGAAGATGTACCCAACTGTGGTTTTCCATTGCGCTGCGTCGCTGATCACGTCCCAGCAGAGATTTCGTCAAGTGCCTTCCGTCGTTGATGCTTCGGGTCGTACTAATTCATTTTAAGCCAATGGAGTGTTCACCTGCGCTTACTGCTCCGCTTCTGACTCATCTCTGTTTCTCGCTACTTCACTTTCACGCGTCGTTACTTCTACCACTCTTTTCTTTCGTTCGTGCTCCCTTTATGGATGCGCCATTTCTGATTCTTCCTCTGGACGGCTTTTTCTTCTTGTTGGAAGGGAATTCCTCGCATCTACTCAGCTGACCTGCAGGGCAGTACACACAAAAGGAAAAGTTTAAAGGACTACGTAGGAAGGCAGAACGAGGGCAGGGCGTTGTGCGTTGTGCATTTCATTCCAGCGCAGACCCTAAGAGACAACTCGTTGAACTGTTGGATTGCTGACACTGTCAGCAACGCTGAACAGTTTCGCTCAGGGGGTGTTACGGAAAGCTTTTGCTTTACAACTCCTCCTGTTAGTTTTATTTTGTTGTGGGTTTTTTTTT
Organism: Leptomonas pyrrhocoris; assembly: GCF_001293395.1. Taxonomy (NCBI): domain Eukaryota; phylum Euglenozoa; class Kinetoplastea; order Trypanosomatida; family Trypanosomatidae; genus Leptomonas; species Leptomonas pyrrhocoris. The sequence continues at coordinate 1,349,977 of NW_015438361.1, forward strand.
TTCTTTTGCTGGGTAGCGGTTAAGCGCGTTTTAACCTCCCCCCCCCCAAATACAAGTGGTGTTCTGGTGACTGTTTATCTATATGTATATGTTGCCGCCTTGTCCTTGTAGTTTTAAGAGCCCGCTCCTTTGATGTATTGATACGTCGAACCGGTGTTGTTATTGTCTACGCTTTGCTTTTCTATTACCAACTTGATCTTGTCCCTTTCTCTTCCTTCTCGTTTTTCTTTACTTCCTTTGTACACGCCTTCTGTGCCTCACCGCACATCATGCCGTCTTCGACGTACAACTTTCCTCTCCCACTGAGAGAGATTGCCGAAGAGGCGAACGCTATCCCGCCGCCCAATCTCGATCAGCCCCCGATTGTCTTTGGCTATGCGACACTTTTCTGCGCTGTTAGCTTTATGTTGTGGTTTGCCTACAACGTCTGTGCGTGCCTCAAGGAGGAAATGATGGACTTCCACACCGCGTCGCCAATCTTGAGCTCACGCTGGCATCTTGTTCTCTGGGTCGCCGTCTCGCCGCAGCTCTTGTTTTTCTGCGCCTACGCCAGCTGGCTGGGCTGGAAGTTCTTCAAGCACAACTAACTGTACCCCGACTTCGGGGGTACGACTTTGGGGTGGAGCACACACGCACACACAAGCAAAAGTATGAGAATAATCAGAACCGAATAACAGACACGCGATGCCGAAGTATGGCACTTCATAACGGAGAGACCAGTCTCTGAGGCATCTCAGAAGGCTGAGCTTTGACGATGAACTCCAAAACGTAAAACGCACTATAATTCTCTGTCAGCGCCATGAATGTGGAAGAGAGAAAGAGAAAAAGAGGGCGCTGCAGCGTTGCCTCGAAGTCCTGGGCCTGTTGTGAAGGTGTTTTCCCCCTTCTCCTGTCTCTCGGAGGTTCGCTGACTTCTAATTCTTTTTGTAACTGCTACGATAGACCTTGTTTTTGCTTTTTGCGTAACGTAAGAAATGGAAGAAAGCAAAGGCGTACAGTTTTCGGAAGGTGTAACCCTTTCAGGAACCGAAGGGAATAGCCCTTCGCTCCGTTTCGCGCACTATGGGGTCCGGTAGGGAGCGGGGTAGCAGTTGAGTGCCACGCGGGTGGCGCCTCGGTGTCTCTACAAGGAAGAAACAAAGGATGCGCACTTGATGGAATGAAAGTGTCGTTTGCGAATCCCCGTGGACTATTGAGAGCCGTTGGAGTGCCTGGGGTATGGGCGTCACTTGTCTCTCTGGTGTGTTCTCTCCACTGCGCCACAAGGTTACACAAGACCAAATCGCGATGCTTTTCTCTTGTAGTGCGCGTCCGCTTCATTTGATTTCTCATCCTCTCTTTTTTCTTTCTCTGCAACTGCGCTTTTCCCACGCAACTCTTGGCTTTCCGAATTCCACTCGAAAGCGACGTTGCTCTCGGGGCACCCACACACACACACATTTGCACGTACTTGCAACCACATTCGGGTCGCACACCAAGCGTAAAATACGTTTGCATAATTGCGTTTCGAGAGGTTTTTCCTCTGTTCTCAGTTTCAACAACAAAAAGGGTATCAACGAAGAACGGCCGGCCTTTTTTATCCACTGAAGGAAGAACATCGTTAACTCACTCATCACTGTTCCTTTTTTTTTTGACTTCTGTATTTATTACTCTGCCATCGTGTTTTTATTATCATTTTTTTTTCTTTGCTTCTGAAGCTGCTGCAGCTATCGCACTGGTGTCATATATATACCTTTTATTTTGACGCGCCCAGCATAAGACCGCATGACGTGTTCTCTGCTCCGTAATTCTGCACTGAAAACGATTCCCTGCTGGTGCACCCATCACAGTCTTCTTGTTTGAATCCAACTCCACGCAAAACGAAACTTAGTGGGCGAGGCACCGTGGAAACGCGATGCTCGACGTTCCGGACTATCGCCAGAAGCCTTTTGTGAGGTTTGTCTACGCCTGGCCCGCGCTCATCGGCGTAATCCTGTTTGTATCCCTCACGTTGTACGGCATGTGTCGATGTCTCTCTCGAAGTTTTGACTCGTCTGCCTCACAGCGCATCGGCTCGAGCTCGAATTCTGTTCGGCAAGACGTCTTTTACGTGGTGGCCGCCCCTCTCATTTTTCAGGGTCTGTGCGTGAGCATCTACACCACCTGGATAAGTTGGAAGTTTTTCCGACACAACTAAAGTGCTTTTCTTTACTGGGTTTTATTGTTTATGCACCGTGGCGAATTCATCTGATAGCGACCTTGGGGTGGGCGGACGGGGCATTGGCGTCAAATCGCTCTTTCTTCGATTAGCACATCTCCTTCGTCATGGATTACGGTGGCGTTTTTGTTCATCTCACAACGAAAAAATCTTCGGGGAATTACGATGGAACGCTCGTGTCGTTTTTTCTGAAAGGCTTCGGAATAGCGCTTCTCCGTCTGTGAGCGCGTCTTGGCACTTCTTTTGTTATTCTTCTGAGAGAGGAATCAGGGCTACACGCTTAGCGTATATGCAATAAGTGTCGTTTCAGGTAGTTTACTTCCTGTGTATGTGCGTTAAGGAATGCTTATTCAACGGACATGTGAAGATGTACTTATGATCAGTGCATTAAGCGTCTCTTTTTTTATTGGCTTCGTTGCATCTTCCACCTCTTTCGCATTGACATAGAACATCTTTATTTTAGTTGTAGTGTCAGTATTGATGCTTTTATTATTATTATTGAGATGTGGCAATTATCTGTTTCATTTGGAATGCTTGTGTTTTTTTGCGCTGGAGGCCGCATCCCATGGACACGCGAAAAAACGATTATCGCTACATCACCGTAAACTCGTGACGGTGGAAAACTCATGAGCGTAAGTGCATCTGCTCTAATATATGTACTTCCTTCGGCGTTGACAATTTTTTTTTTTTGGACCTGCATCAACTACTCTTTCGCTGCCAGAAAAGGTTTCTATCGAGTGAATTCTCTTTTTTCATATTCTGACTTCTGCTTCCTCAACCCCAAATGGCACTGTCGGAACGGATGACGCTCCCGTGAGAAGGATGAAATCCGCTCGCTGAGAACGGTGACTGTGCCGCGCCAGTTGGATAGCTATGCGATGTCGCGTGTACACGAAACAGCTATCTGCACTCCCACACCACACTTCTTTCGCCTCTCTTCCTTTTCTCTTTATTTGTGAGACACACAGCAAACGATGCATTGAGGGCCCCCAGACGATCAGGGTCTGACGACCACCAAGCTCATGAGTGTCAGCGGGTACATTCTGCCGAGGTATCCGGGGATTGGTCGCCGTCTTGCCAAGGAGGCCATGACCACGCAGGCTGACGCCGCCAGAGTCCACCAAAGGCGGGACTTGCTCGAGATGGGCACGCTTACTGCGAAGGAGCTCGACATCGTCGAACGCGCTCTTTACAGAGAAATCTGGCTTTGGCGAAACCGTGGCGCGCTCGGAGAACTCACGTGTCGTTCGTCTCCCTCCCTCTCTCCTGTTGTGCGCCATACGTACCACGCGGAGAAAACAATCGGGTACCTTTCCACGCACTGCGGGCCCACAGAGGTGTCTGCAGCGAGGGGTTGAGGGGCCCGCGCAGATCGGGACGGCGTGCTGCAGAAGGTGCGCGCTCAACACAGGCGCAATGGGTTGAGAGGGATTGCCCGTGGGGTTGAGCTCGAGTCCTTACACAGATTAAACAGATGATACGCCGCAGCGAGAAGGTTTCCAGGTCGTGTTCCGCTTTATGGAGGGCCCTCTCCGCCTTGCTGATCCGTATTCGCGACACATTGGGAATGTGGTGGACGGCTCGTTGAGGGTGACGAGAGCACATACAGTACTACCGTCGCTGGAAGAGAATTCCTCTGCACCGATGGGGCGGGGGGCGGGGGAGCTTTATGGGTACGTCGTCTCTGGTGGTGCATGACGTTGCCCAAGTCTACTTGACCAATGTGTGATGCGACGGAGGCGAACCTGCGATGCAGTAGCGAGACGGCAGCCATTCACGCTTTCTCATCTCCGTCTCACCTGGTATCCTTCACTCTCCTGTCTCTTACGAATCACTCAAACTACGAAGCAACCGCAGTCTCCATCAGAGCCGCCGCTGAGTTCGTCTCCTGCGCTACCTCACGAAGACGACGGCAGTTACACACGTTTCTTCGTTATCGGCATCAATCGTTTGAAATTGGTATCTTTTTTAAACCCACGCTATCTATCATGCATCTCTCCCATACAATTCCGTGGAATCAGTTCAGTCGCCACTTCGAGTTCATTCGAGAAAACAAAGCGATTTATGGACAGCCCACCGCTATTTTCCCTAAGAAAGACGAGCATGAGGTGTCAGACGGGCTGCACTTCGCGCGTGTCTTCGCGGACACTGTCGATGAGTTTGCCGTGACGGAGCGGAAGAAGTTTCCGGCGAAGATGGATATGAGTGTTCCTCTCTTCGCAGACGAACTCCTCGATCCTGAGCGCTTTCACCTCTCCCCTTACAGCAGTAACGACAACTCGTGCATTCCACTTAACGAAGATATGCAGCAGGTTTCGTTTTGGAAAAAGGAGAGTGAGAATGGCTTTTCCACGGAGCACGGCTACCTCGCGGATGCAGTGAAGTTTCTGATTCAGCAGCATCAAAGCGGCGCCCTTCTCACCCTCTGCCAGGCAGTTCCACTTCAGGGGTTGTTTAACCTCCACTGGGGGCACGGCTTTGGTGTCTATTTGCTGGCCTATCATTCGTTTCGCATCTACGTCTTCTTGAACCTTGTCTATTCAGTACAGCAGGATCTGCTGACGAAAGGGAAGAAGGCCTTCAAGATCTTCGACGTACCTGCGCTGAAGCGAGAAGTGCTTGAACTCTTCAGTAACAACGATTACAGTGCCCAATACATCGCGCATCGCCAGTTTTGGGACAAGTACGTGCAGAACCCGCGTAGCGATATGGAAGGCACCGTTTTCCAGGATCCCGCGGAGGTGGACCCTGCTGACCTGAAGCAGTACCTCGCCAACTGCTTTCGTGACATATATCTGTATGACATGATGCTGAAGGAGTGTGGGCAAGAGAAGACGAAGGAGTTCTGGGTCAACGATTTCATCCTCACCTTGAACTTCATGTTTCAACCGCTGTCCTTGCCGACGCCGGAATAAAGCGGTTCGTGAAGCATGTTGAGCGCATCGTTTCTCCGGCGTTGCTTGTACGGAAAGCCAGCCTTGCAGATGCACTCTTTATTCCGATCGCGATGTGGTCTCCGCCCTCCTGTTATTGATTTTTATTTTATTTCTGGAAAATTGGATCAAAAACAGCGCCGATAAACTTTTCACTCGCTCAACTGGCATTCATTACGTAACCTTCGCTTATGTTCTCCTCTCATTTTATCTTCCTCAGTCAAAACGTCCCTTCTTTTAGTTTTTCGCCTACGTGCTCAATTTCATGAACTAATGGAGTTTCTTTTCCTTTCCCCACCGGGTGGTGAGGAAATCGAAGGAGAAGCGAAGGTAATACCGCCGTCGGGGCGGCCGCTTCATGCGTGTGAGAAACACGTTGCTTTCTCTCTCTCGGTTTTCTGGTGCTCTCTCAGAAGCCCTTTCCTCGCTGCGGAGGGCAAAAAAAAAACACGATGGGAATTCCTTTCTTGTTGGGAAGGTCACCGAGGCGTTTCTTGTTGTGATGTGCCCACCCCCGCTCCCGCCGAGCAGTGTCATTCCACGACCTCGTTCGCGGCTTCGCTGTTGCTGTGTCTCGCACTCCCTCTGTCTCTCTGTCTCACTTCTCTGACTCTCCCTCGTTCATAGGATTAGTTCCCACCGACGTGCCCACGCATACGCCTCACACCACCTACCCAATCATCGCGGCAGAGAAAACCCGATCGTGTTCGCTGTCGCCGCCTGCAGAAACATCCGACCTCGTCCAACGCGTGACAACCACTGGCACACGACAAGACCGAGTGCAGAAGACACCGTTTTCGTGGCCCACATTTGCCGATTTTCCGTTGTCGAACAGACTCTTTTCACCTCTCTGCCTCTTTGCTTTTGCCTAACTGCAGCAAGCGCCTACCATGTCATCACCAGTGGTGCGTGCGTCTGCCAACGTCGAAGACGAAGACGCGTACACCTCTTTACTGGGCATTTGTACTGAACTTATCATCAGCGAAGGCACCGACGACCCACCCATACACGATGCCCTGGGAGTTCTACACGGATTGTTGCACTGTGAGCACCTCAGCGGAGACGCCACAGTGCTCTCCGTGCGGGCCGTACGCATCTTGGTGGACAAGTTTATTCCCACGCTGAAGTCGAAGTCGCGTGCAAAGCTGGTGGAGTGTGTGCGGGCGGCCCTCCGTCGCATGAAGACCGTCGCCGGGGACGCCGCTCGCGGCGCCTTCACTTTTGTCCACACGAAACTCTGGGAGTTGCAGGAGGAGCTGCTGCAGTGCATGTCGACAGCGGCGCAGAGCGACGACATCGTCCGCGCCGCTCTCCCGCCGCCCGAAGAGCAGTTGAGATTCTGCGTATACGTGATGGACACGTCGCTGGATATGTGCCTGCAGGCGCTGCGGATGTGTTGCGTGTTGCTGCGCAGTGGAAGCACCAACTACCCCGGCTCCCCCGTGTCGGCGCGCATCCGTCGGGTACTTCGCGAGAAGCTGGCCGCGCTGGAGTCGATGGAGGTGAATCAGGACTGGCTGCGCCTCCTGCGGCACTTGACGGAAGGCTTTGTGACCATAAAGGCCTACGTCACTGGGACAAGTAGCAACGCGTCACCTCTCGCAAAAAGTGCTCCCACTTCGATGAAGAACAGCAAACGTGAGCGTAGCGCATCCGTCACGGCAGCGAACTTTGCTGCGGGTGATGCGGACGGCGCTGCGCTGAAGGGCGATGAGGTATTGACGTGGCTGCGTCTGTGCCAAAAGGTATGTGCCACCCCGCGCCTCGACCGCGGCTTTCGCAGCACCGTCTTTGGTTGCGCGAGCACCGTGCTCTCGACGGAGCCTGCACTCAACGCGGTGCCGGCCACAACGTGCGTGGCACTGATCGTGGACCTTGCTCGAGAGTTGAGTCGCAACGTGCGCACCACGCTGACCATCACAAACCCGTTCATCAACCGCGAAAATGTGTCAGGGGCGCCAGCGACGTCGTCAAACGCGGGTCCAAACCCTTTCGGCGATCTAGACGGCGAGAACGACGAGGACGAGGATCAGGGGGAGGACTTGCTAAACAACGGTGAGGGAGTCAAGTGGCACACGCCAGAGCCAGAGTGGCCGCTGCTCGTGTTGATCTCGGTTCTGTTGTCATCCGCCACGATGGCGTCAGCGGAGTACATGTGGTGGTGGGTGGGCGACGACGAGTACGCGCGACGCTTTGCGAAGGACGACCGCGCCCAGCTGACGCGCGCCTTCTTCGCCGCCGGTGATGCGGTGAAGCTGCGGAAGCGCGGCAGTCGCGTCTCTCTCTCCGCGATGCGCGAGATTCAGTGGCCGTTTGCGAACAGCTACCGGATTGTGTTTCAGCCCATCCCGTGTGCCTATGACGTGACGACGTGCGCCGCGCCGTCTCTGCAGGCACTGCCGCCCAGGCGTGCGCAGGAGCAGGTCGCAGCCCTCCGCAAGTGCGACCTGAAGAATCTATTTGAGCACCTTAGCGCCGCGACCCGCCACGAAGGGCCCATTGCGCAGTACGGGCAAACAGTGCTGCTGACGTTGCTGCTCGCGGTTGGGCCCGACTCCACCGACGTCACCCGGTCAGCCCTGCGCAGCTTCCTGGCGGACGCGTCCACCGCCTTGATTGAGCGCGTTTCCGAATCGCTTCTCGGTCACGACCGGGCCTGGGCCGGCACCCTCGTGGAGGTGGGCGTGGCGGAAACCATTTTGCGCCGCAGCACCGCCGTGACACCGGAGCGCAGCCCTGTGGTGCGCATGCTGCGTCGCGAGGCGGCCAGTTTGCCGGTGACGCCGCCCCTCCTGCCGCAGCGTTCGAATAGTCCGGCCGATCCGGCGCAGCTGAAGCGCATTTTTCAGTACGGCGGTCGGGAGGAGCTGCGGGAGTTGCTGACGTCGCTAACGGACGGCGACTCGCCGTGGAACACGACTCCCTGCTTGGAGGCTGCGACGAGTCTGGCGGCGGCCGCCGCATCGGCACGTACTGCCGGCAGTAACACCTCCGCTGCGTGGGTTGCACAGGTGGAGAATACCATTGCTAGTGTGGTGCTAAAGCATCTTCAAGACATCGCCTTGCAATTTCAGTCCGCGAAAAGCTTAAAAGAAACGGTGGAGGACGCGGAGGTGGTGCAGCTGGAGTTGTGCAGCGCTGGTCTCTCCCCTGCCTTTTGCTGCCCACAGCAGCACCCTCTGCATCACCACCACAGTACCAACTGGACGTGCGACACCTGCGCAGCAAAAGGACTCGACAACGCCTGGTCGTGTCGCCTGTGCAACTACGATTTGTGCGCAAAGTGTGCCCGTACAAGGTGCAATCGTGTCGAGGGTGCCGTCACCGCCACAGCGCTGGATGTGCTGGTAAAGGTGCGCTCCGAGCTGCACCAACCACCGCAGCAGCAGCAACAGAAACAGCAGCCCGCGGCCGGCAGAGCACCGTCCGAAAACCTTCTTGAGTTCTTCACGGACGACGGCGGCTTCGTTTCCGCCGCCACCCCACTCGCCTGTCTACATCAACGCCCCCTGCACGTGGCGGAGCTGTGCAAGCTGTGTGCGTGCGGCTTTGTCTGCCCGCAACCGGTGAGGAGTAGCCTGGCCACCGTGGCACCGGCGGACAACGCTACGACGGATCTCCTGGGCGTGTTACTCCGCAGCTTTGGCGCGTCCTGTGGACAGGACGTGGGGGTGCAGCGAAGCCTGCTGAAGGCGTACGAGGATGCGGGGATGCGTGTCTTCCTCGGCGGCGCCCGCGCCGTCCCGCCGTCGCTGCGCCGAGTCATGCGTGGTCTGGCGCCTCATCTCCCCCTCGCTGTAAAGCACACCGTGGCGCGCTACTTGGCGGTTGACTGCCGGCGCTACGCGTTTCAAGTGCTGCACGACGAGTCGGCGGCCGTCCTGTCGATGGTAACCGGCGTGACGGCGGAGTCCACGCGGAACCACCGCATTCAGGTGCCGCGCGGCGACAAGACGGCGATGATCCGCATTTTGCACGACGGCTTCCGCGCGCTGCTGTCGCCGGTGCTGCGGGTCGACTTCATCTTTGAGGGCGAGGAAGGCTTCGGGAGTGGGCCATCGCAGGAGCTCTACACCGAGCTCTCCGCGTACTTCCGCGCGGAGAGGAAGTTCTGGTTCGTGACGAACGACGACGGCGGCGCAGACCCGATAGTACTGCCGTTTCCGAGTGCCACGGCGCTTTTCCTGCAGGAGTTCTTCGTTCTCGGTGCGGCGTGCGCGCGGTCCTTCGTGGATGACTTTCGTATGAACCTGGACCTTTTGCCGGAGTGCTGGAACTTGCTCCGAATTCCCTCGCTGGGGGTGCTGCTGGAAGGTCACCAGCACCGCACCGTAGGAACGACGGTCCACGAAGGACTGGAGAAGCTGCTCGAGGTGCTCGACCCGTCGCTCCATCGCACCTTCACCCAGCTGCGCACCACCTCAGAAACGCAGCTCGCCGCGATGGAGCTGGAGATGGACGACGGCACACCAATCACGACGCATGCGGGACTGAATGCCCATATCGAGCACACCATCCTCACGCGTTACGAGATTGCGTTGGAGAACTTGCGACAGTTTCAGTGGGGCCTGCTATACGTGTTGGAACTGCCGTCTCTGGACTGCTTGAGCAACAGCGAGCTCAGCGCCGTGCTGTGTGGCGCGGACAGGGAGGGGGAGGGCCCGCTATTCACCGAGGACGAGTTGAGGACGCAGACGACCGTGGGCAACGGCTACAGCAGCGACAGCCCGCACGTGGAAATGTTCATCTCCATTGTGGGCAGCGAGCTGACGCGGTCGCAGCAACACGACTTCCTCGAATTTCTCACGGGTACACCGCGGCTGCCGCTTAATGGGCTTGCGGGTTTGGGACGTCTCATCACGGTCGCGATGAAGGACATGGAGGGGGCGAAGGAGCTCACGCTGCCGTCGTGCAACACCTGCTTCCTTTACCTGAAGCTGCCACCGTACACTACCCGTGACATCATGAAAGCGCGATTGTTGCTTGCTGTCACGGAGGGACGCCGCAACTACAGTTTGTCGTAAAGCGTAAGGGAAAAACATCCGAAAAGATCCGTGTTTTTCCGGTGCGTTGGTTACAGAGGAGAAAACGGTGTTCGTAGCGGTGATGCTGTTATTTAGCCTGTTTTTTTTTTTGGCAGTACGGACTGTTTATGTGATCTCTCTCCTCTTTCTTTTTAAGCGCCTACTGACTCGTCTCAACGGCCTTTTTCCGCCGGTAGGTTTGTTTTTCCCTAACTCGATTAACGTAAAACTGCGTCTGTTCCGTGAATGCTGTTAACGCACACACGTAAGAGGAAATATCAACCAATCATGAAACACAACGTGGTGCTCTCACGGAGTGTCGTTTCATCACAGGGCGTGTGTGGCACCGTGTTTACGTTCATTTTCAAAATGTCACCGTTGGCAAGTGATCGGCACATCGCACCTTGCATATCGAGCAGCTGTGGTGTATGTGGTCTACCTTTACTATCACATCCGGAAAAGTATCCATTTCACGTTCCCACCCGACAGAAGCGCGGTTATTTGCTATGGGAAAACGCGTACGCTTGGTGCTTCATCATTTTTCTTTCCTTTCTTGTCCTTTGCGGGTTACTATTATTATTATTATTCCTCTCAAAGGAGCGGAACCCGTCTGATCACGCGCCTGTTTTCGTTCTGCCCTCACGCACAGTCACCCCCTTCCCCCTAAAAAAAGGCCGGCAATTCGTAGCTTTCTTCCCCTTCTGGGCGTAGCCGGCTACCGTGCCCGGTAAAAGAAGAAAAGGAGTTCCGAACATCATTTGTTCGCCGTGGCGCTTTTCGTCTGCTACGGTGCTGATTCTTTTTCCTTATCGAACCGCCAAGGGGCTCTCTACTGGGCCGTTCAAAATTATTTATAGTCCTCTACACCAACGCACAGCAGCACGCAAACCAAAAATGTCGTCGATGGACTCGATGCGCCTGCAGGGGCTGATCCGCATGATTCGCCAGTGCAAGACGACCGAGGAGGAACGCGCTAGCGTGAAGATCGCGAGCGCGCAGCTGCGCAAAGGGTTTGAGGAGGCCACCCCGTACATCCGAGTGCGCTACATGCTGATGCTGCTGTACATCCGCATGCTGGGGTACCCCACCGAGTTTGGGCACATGGAGGTGCTGAAGCTGCTTTCGCAGACCGATTTCTCTGGCGTGCGCACTGGCTACCTGGCTCTGCAGCTCCTCTTTAGCGAGGGCGACGAGGTCCTGACGTTGGTGGAGAACCGGATGATTGCGCACCTGAGCATCAGCGGCGCACGTCGTGGCGTCTCATACGAACAGCTGTGCCTTGTTGGCGTGTCGTTGAATGCAGTGGCCAACATTGCCAGCGAGGATATGTGCCGCGACCTTCTAGATTCCATTCTTCGGGTCTTCAAAAACTCGCCCGTTCAACTGCGAAACAAAGCGGCGCTCGCGGCGCTGCGTGTGGTGCGGAAAGCGCCGGACCAAGCCGGCTACATCCTGGAGCAGTGCACCGACCTCTTCGACGCCAGCACCGATACGCTGATGTGTGTGCTGGCGCTCGTCATTGAGTGCTTGCAGATGGAGACAGGCGCTGCCATGCTGGGACAGTTCCGCCGACTCGCGGTGAGTGCGGTGCGCGCGCTGAAAGGCCTCGTCCTCTCCTCGCGCATCACCGATGAGGACGTTGGCGGCATCACCGACCCTTTTCTTCAAATTAAGCTCCTGCACTTTATGCGCGTCATCGGCACCGGCAGCGAGGCGACTTCCGAGGCCCTCAACGACGTATTGGCGCAGGTCATCACGAACACCGACGCCACCCGCAACGTCGGCAGCGCCGTGTTGTACGAGTGCGTGCGCACCATCAACGCCATAGAGAGCGACGAGGGGCTGCGCACGCTTGCCGTGAACACTATCAGTCGCTTCCTCTCCTCGGTGAAGGACAACAACCTCCGCTTCGTTGCGCTTGAGACGCTGTTGACGTACGCGAGCAAAGACTTCGACGCCGTGGTGCAGCACCAAACAGTCATCCTAGAGTGCCTGCGCGACCCCGACCTCACGATTCGCCGCCGCGCGCTGGACCTCACCGTGACGCTGATTACGGTGAGCAACGTCCGCCTCCTCGTGCCAGACCTCATCACGTACATGACGCTCTGCGCGGAGGAGATGAAGGGCGACGTCGCGCAGCACATCTGCGACGTCATCGAGGGCCACTATCCGACCGACGAGTGGCGCGTCGACTTCTCCATTCGCCTGCTCAAAGTGGCGAAGCAGTTTGCACCGATGGACTTTGCTCGCCGCCTGATCGCCGTCATGTCGAACCAAACCGACGAGATCAAGACGCGCGCGGTGCAGTCGCTCTGGGAGGAGGCGTCGTACCCTTTTGATGCCTTGCACCAGTCACGCAAAGCCTTCCTGATGGTGGCGCTGTGGTGCATCGGCGAGTACGTCGACCTGCTGCTGGGCTCTGTGAAGGGGCTCAAGGGGGGTGACGTGGCGACGTGTCTGAGCGACCTCACGACAAACACGAACTACACGGTCATTAAGCAATACGGCCTCACCGCCCTGATGAAGGTGGCGGCGAAATGCCCCGATGCGAAGGAGCAGGCCCTCGCCACCTTTGCAAGCAACATGACGAGCATGGACTGCGAGCTGCAGCAACGCGCGTGCGAGTACACGACGCTGCTGTCCGACTTTCCGGAGGAGTCTGTCTTCAGTTTTAGCCGCATGCCCGCCATCCGCCCCGAGACAGACGCGGTGAAGCCGGTGGAGGTGGTCTCGCTCACGCAGGAGCAGCTGCACCAGGAGACCGCCAGTACGCTCGATGACCTCTTCAACTTCGAGGGTGCCAGCAAACCGCCTCCGTCCAGCGTGGACACGGCTAGCCAGCCGCCGGCGTCGCCTCTGCAGTTCGGCTCAACTGGAAGCACAAACTCGTCGCCCTTGCAACCGCAACAAGAGCAAGAGAAGCAGGCTTCTGGCTCTGCGAATACGCTCGGCGACATCTTTGGTGGCAGCGCTGGCTCGGCTTCCGGCTCACCGTTGATGGGCGGGTCGCCGGCTGACCCGGTTTCTCCAAAAGCGGGGGCGAACACCGTGTCGGGCGTCCCTGTGTGCACCTGCGCCGACTTCAAGGTGCTGCTCTCGGCGCGGATGGAGGGTACGCACATCACGGCAGACCTCGTGGTGCAGTCGAACCTGAGTGCGTTGATCGAGGAGCTCATCTTTAGCGTCGCCGTGCTGCGTATATGCACCGTGGAGGTCGCACCGCTGCCGAGCACGCTTCTGCCGTTTGGCACCGCCACGCAGCACCTGGTGGTGGACAACACGCAGAACACGGCCCACCCACGCACCCTGACACTGCGCGTGAAGGTGTCGTACGCGGTTAACGGGGAGCCGCGAGAGCAGAGGTTCCAAGTTGCTCAAGAGATGTAAGCGCAACACGACGTCATCTGTTTGATCCGCGTTTTCGTCGTGGCCCGCTTCTTCGGTGAGGCGTAGGAGGGATGATCACATTTATTTATAGGTGAAGGTGTGTGCTGCGGCATTGCTGGACTTTTTGTGCTTCCGTTCACCGTTCTGTTTTCTTTTTTGGAGTTAGCGCGTCATGGATGATGGATGGTTCCCACGATTATTTGCTTGTGTGTTTGAAGGGGACGTAGTACGTGCCCTCTTTTTATTGGGCTCTTTGCTTTTCTTTTTTTATCTTCTGATGCTGTGAAACGCGTGTGGGCTTGGTGTGATGTGCGGAACTTCGACTGTCTCTTTGTGTGTGTGGTGTTTCATTGTAGTTCCGCCTGCGAATCCTATCGCGCGGTACCTAAAACAGACAACACGCGCTTTTCTTTTTGCCGCACAAGTCGTACAAGTGAATACTTCCACAACACGACTGCCGTGGTGTTGGGCTCCGTGTCGTGCGGATGCCACGACTCTCACGACCGTGAAAGCTCCTGCGGTCTTCTTTGAAGGGCGTGGAAGGGCGGTCGCGTGAACCGTGACGCGATCTGGCAACGGGCGACGAGTGCCCATCTTTGAACGCACTGCGTGTCTTGCAAAGCTGGAGACTGGGGTGTTCTTTCGCGAGGTGCTGAAGCGGCGAAATATTTCGCCCCTCAAGCAGCACGTCTCTTTTTGTGGCTTCTTCCCTCATGCAACTTCATCGTTTTGGTGATTCTTCTCTTTTCCCAACGTGACTCGAATTACGTTTTCCACGGACCACCTCCTTTCACCCACTCTGCTCTCCGCAACCTCCTAAAACGAAAGAAGAAACCCCCCAAAGAACGCGAACTTTCATTGCCTAATAGACAGTGAACTGTTTCCTGTTTTACCTTCTCTTATCATGTCCCAGGAAGAGCAGACCAAGAGCACGGAGGAGTACGACTACGACCGCGAGCTTTACCGCTGCCCCATCTCGTGGCCCATCTCCTCCGATAAGCCGAAGATGACGAAGAAGGTGTACTCTCTCATCAAGAAGTCGGTCACGGCGAACAAGAAAAAGGGCATCGTCAAAGGCATCAAGGACGTGACGAAGGCGGTCCGCAAGGGACAGAAGGGCATCCTTGTTCTTGGCGCAGATGCTTCGCCGTACGACGTCGTGTCGCACTTCCCGGTCATGGCCGAGGAGGCAAAGATCCCGTACGTGTGGGTGCCCTCTCGCCAGGACTTAGGCACCGCCACGCAGTGCAAGCGCGCCACGTCGGTAGTGCTGCTGAAGGTGAACGAGGATCTCAAGGCCAGCTACGAAAAAATCGTGCTTGCCATCGAGGACCTGAACTCCGAGGAGTAAAACGGTGTTTAAGGCTATAACAAATGCGTGAAGAAGCAATAAGGTTTTGAGTGTGTGTGTCAGTGTGAGGGAGGACTCTTTTTTTGTTCTTTGCGCGGCTCCGCCTCTGGACTTACGACGCTGACGACTTCTCGCTTCTTGCGAGCTCGAATGTCGGGTCACGTCGAACGACGTGCACAAAGGGGGAGGGGGAGCAGTTAAAACTATTGACAGCTCTGGCGATAAAAAGGCGATTATTTTGTTTTGTTTGTTTGTGTCTCGGATATGTTTTGTCACTAAGCATAAGTCCGCACCAACGCCCTCTTTTTCCCCGTCTTTTTTTTCTCGAAAAACCGGGGTTTGATGACGATGGTGTTGCACTTGTGCGTAACCTCTGCGATTTAACTGTGTATTAAACAAACAAGCAAAAAAGGAAGACATTTTTCGCTACACGGGCATAGAGCGCTGGGTGAAATGGAGAAAGCGAGCCGGCGTTGATAAGCATCCTCGTCAATGCGCACGATGGCGTGTCCCTTTTCACGGTGTCGTTGAGTAGTTGAATCGACGCGACACACCACCATATCCTTCTTTCTCCGCTCCCGAAAAGCATGGTGGGCTGAAAATGATGCAGGGCGTCCCGCCTGGTGTTGTGCGGATATCATGCACGTTACAACTATGATTGTCTTGACGGCTAGTCCGTTTCACGGTGCTCTTCGCGACGGCTTCATTTTCTTCATCTCTCTCTCCTTCTCACGCAGTACGTATTTATCGATCGAGGCAGTGTTGTTGGCGGGTTCTATTTGTTGTCTGTAGGGAAAGCGCTGCGTTGCGCTACCTTCTCGGTGTCTCCACAACTACAGTCATTTGTACTGCTTCAAACGGGAGCAGCAACACGACGGCAAAAATATGGAGTCACGTTTGATCTTAAATGCGGCGGCGCACCGTCTCTGGTACGTCGATGGAGATGTTGTGAAGGTGCGCGTATCGCTCTCGTGTGTGCCGGAAGGCGTTACGGGCGCCAAACGTGATGTTGTCCCACTGCAGGCGATTCCTACGCAAAACTACTTTTCCGTTGACACCGCCGAGTCGGAGCCGCGTGAGATGGACGTGCGCGTGCAGACGCTGACGGCGGAGCTCGTAGGTCGTGTCGAGCTCGACGCAAGCGTGATGAAGGTCATTAGCTGGCCCGGCGCCACAAGCAGCTCGCAACCGACACCGAGCAGGCGACCGGGCAGCGCCAATTCCAAGGTGCTGTACGTTCTGTACAGTACCGGTAAAAAGCCACTGCTGGATGACGTGGGTATGCGGCGGTATCAGTGTACGGCGCTGGAGTTTTTGTTTCGCCTGCCCGAAGGATGCCCGCCGACGTGCAGCGGCAAAGGCGCGGACTACCGACACGTCGTGACGATCGCCGCTTCCTGGCAGAACGCACGCGCCGGATCTGCCAAAGGTTCTCTACCGCACACCTGCAAAGTGCGTATTCCACTGCTTGTCTTTAGCAGTGTCGCGAGCATCGCCCAGCTGCCGCTCATGTCGCTCTTTCCCTTGCCCAGAGACTCGACGCTAGTCAAAGAAGACTTTCACTTTCAAGTGATGCCGCTGCCCGCCGTGCCAACACCGTCCGTCGCTGCCCCGCTCCAGGACGTGATCTTTCCGCAGGACGGCCAGCTGCGCACCTCTCTCACGGTGCGTCGCTTAGCTAAAAACAACATGCAAAACACCTTGGCAGCTCAGCGGCAACCATTGAAGCTCTTAATGCCATGCAACGGCGTAAACATTCTCCAGGTGCATCTGCACTCCTCGTGTGTGGCGCTCGGCGGCTTTCTGAACGGCTCTTTCATCGTGTGCGACGGTGGTGCGGCGAACAACGGGGTTCGGGCAAATCGCAAGAGAGACATGGAAGCGCCGGTGCCGGTGAACGTGACCGCCTCGTTAGAACTGTTAGAGTGTGTCACGCCGGAGTGGGCGCTGACAACCGACGAGGACAGCATGCGTGACACCAAGGCGCAGGGGATCGACAACTTCGTCTGCCTGCACAAACGCGTCATCGACCACGCGCACTTCACCGTTGTGGACACCCCGTCGGTCCCGTTTGAGTTTTCGCTGCCCATCGGCCTGGTGCCTGCTACAACTATCACTGACGTTACGACCTTTTTATGGCAGCTGCGAGTGGTCGTGACGACGGTGGCGCGCAAGTCGCTGGCGAAGATGGCGTCACCTGGAGTTGATAGGCTAGGGCCTCTGCTGGAGCCGGTTGCAGGGGTGTTTCCTCTCCTCATTGCACCTCCCGCGATGCCCACTCGAGGTCGTCAAGGAGCGGCTTGGTAACGAACTGCACGAGCAACTCGGCTTTTCGTGGAGGTTTCGAAGTGATACTTCCCCGTTAGGTGTTATCATAGAGGGTGTGTGGGGAGGTTTCTCTCTCCCTTAACGGTGCGCAGTTCATTTTGAACGCGCATGTTTGTTTTCTTCGTTGCGTACACTCACCACTAAAACAAAAGAAACGGAGAAAAGCGTAAGCGATGAATGCACGCGGGGAGGAAAGGGAGGAGGAAGACCGATAGACGCCCTCGCCCCCCTCCCCCAACCACAAAGATTTTCCTTTCAAAAGGACGGTTGTTTTTCCCGTTGCGGCCAGTCGCGTTCTCGCAACCTGCCCAGCGTTTCCCGCAGTGTCTCTGCCGTGATGATGTCCCGTTGTATGACGAGTATAGTCTTTTTGTCTTTCCCGCTCCCCGCCTTTTAAAAGATATGAGTGGACGTTTCTAAAGTCCGTTTTCGTTACTTTTAATTTTTCAATTCCTCATGCTGGTTTCGTTGGGAGATCTGGAGGCGCATGCCGGCGAGGCGGTGTTCCCGCTGCACGCACTGCAGATGAACGGCATGACGATTGGCTTGGTGCGCGACGCAGCCTTCGCGACCCTCCCGTTTTCTTCGAAGACCTGCACCGATAGCGTGGTGAACTCCTTCGAAGAGGCTCCACGGTTTCTCGCGCACAGCGAGACCACTCAAAGTGTCGCCTTTCAGTGGTGCGCTCGCGTGGCATTCTCCATTTCGTCGTCGGCGGTACGGCACGCACTGCTGCTGCGTAATCTTTCGAGCAACGCGTCCTGTTTTTACCTATTAAGCAACAGCGGCAGCGAGCGCGATTTAGGTGCTGTCATGGCAAGTGTGGAGGCGCGAGAGGATTTGTGGGACTCGGCGCCGTCCAAAGGCGCTGGGTGCAGCCATCTTCACATCTTTTTCATGAGTGAGGTTGAGGTGCCGGACACCATGTCTACCAACCTCAGCGATTTGCCCGTAGTCTCTACGCCGGGTACTGCAGGTGACGTGACCACGCGGGTCGTGCTCGGCAACTCCCCAGGCGACATATGTGCCTGTTTGCGAGAGCTCGTCTCGGCTCTTTTACACGGTGACGACCGGCGGTTTAGGGGAACGGAGGTGTGCTGGCCTGCTGAATTACTATTTCCCGTGAACGTGCACACGCGCGACGACGCTGTTCGCCGTCTCGAGCACGCAGCGCTGCTGCTCCCCAACAAGGCCTTGCTGCACCACCAAGATGCACTACCGAGCTGGTCCACCTGGGCCGACCTCCGGCAGCGATGGCGGCAGCAGAAGCAGCAACTGCAGCAGGCTTCCACCAACGCACCCAGCTTTCGCACTGGTGAGTCGTGGGAGCGTCATCTTGTCACCGACCCGCACAAGGCACTGCCTGCCTTCGCAGCCCCGTCGCTGACCGGGGCTGAAACGCTTCTGACGAGCGGGTCGTACGATTACTATCATTACCGCGTGGACGGCTTCCGCGACGACGGGTGGGGCTGCGCCTACCGCAGCCTACAGACCCTCTTGTCGTGGTTTCAACACGCCGGCTACGTGACGGCACCCATTCCCTCCATCCGCCGCATTCAAGAAATTCTCTATGCGACCGACCCGGACAAGACGAAAAAGAAGCAGTTTGTGGGTTCGTCCGATTGGATTGGCAGTTTTGAAGTCATGTTAGTGCTGCAGCACTACATGCCGGGGTTGGACTGCACCATCAAGCGCCTGGAGAGCGGCGGAGACTTGGAGAGCGACGCCGCGGTGCAACTGCTGCTGAGCGAGCATTTCCGTAACCCACACGCGGCGCCGGTGATGATTGGCGGCAGCAGCTACGCCCACACCATCCTTGGCATCCACGTGAACGTGAACACGATGGAGTCGCGCTACCTCATCCTGGACCCGCACTACTCAGCCAATCCGACGCAGTTGAAAACCGCCATTAAGAAGGGCTTCGTGGGGTGGAAAGAGGCGTCCAAGTTTTTTGAGACGGGCAGCTGGTACAACTTGTGTGTTCCACGAACCGACCTCTACGATCCTCGCTAGAGCGAGAAGCGCATGACGGAGGTGAAGGCGTTCCGTTTTTTTTTTCTTCTTGCTGTCGAGTACCGATGCCGTCCACACGCATAAAACGAGGAGGAAATCGAAATCCCACATTCCTGGCACGGATTCGTACACCCAATTCAGATGATGTTGAAACGGGCGTTGGTAAGGTAAAGCACAAGAGGGTTACTTCTCTATACGAAGTACTACCCGCTCACTTCAGTTCCATGTTACTCAAGCGCGACGCATCGGTAATAGTAACAATGGAAATTCACGTTCAAATAGTTTGCCCACCTCCACTTGCAATGACTGCTGCGTTCTCTTCCTACGCCCAACTTCAATTTTTCTGCTCCTACGCTCTTTCGTGTTTCTTCGACCTTTTCCTCGTCGCGATCTCCCCACAAACACACAGCAAAACACCAGCACCTTCCATCGAACTAGCCGTCCTTGACGCCCGCGTGAGGGAGTAACGATCTTCTTGTTTCTGTGTGTGTTCGCGTCAAGGTTGATCATCGTCGTCATGCTACGTCGCATCGCCAACAAGTCTGGTATGGCGGCCGCCGCCCCCATGCTGGCCAGCTCCCGCGCTTACAACATGTTTGTCTTCAAGAACCCCGATCGCCGCCCCCAGTTGTCGGCGGAGGAACGCGCCAAGGTGAAGATCAACTACGCCGAGTGGCCGGTGGAGTTCCGGGATTACGATCCGGAGGACCCCTACAAGAACTCGCCCGAGATTATCGAAGGCCTGAGCAGCTGGAACCTCTTCCTCTGGGGCGTGGAGTGTGCCTTCATTTACCAGTTCTACGAGCTGGTCTTCCCCAAGAGCATCTAAGCGGAACTGCCAGAGAGAAGTCAGCGAAGAGGGGGGGGGGGGAGGAAAATGTGTATACAGCAAGGGAGAAGCATGACGTGGAAGAAGGGCACAGCAAGAAGCCTTTTAGACACTCGGGTCACTACAGCTCTGGCTTTTTTGTCGACTCTTTTCTTTGTGTTGTTGATTCTTTTCCCCGCGCTGTGGGCGACATGTTTCTTATCATTCTTCTTGGCAGCCTGGACGCAAGAGCATAAGACTAGGAAACGATGATTCCTTGCAGGTTGGGTCCCAAGTACGTAGAGAGGTGTCGTGCTCAAGCTCCGCTGGCGCGGTATTATTGGAACCTTTCACAGGGACAACAGAACAACAGGAGCTGAAAGTGCTGCTTTTCCCCCTTCATCAAGAAAGAGGAGCGTGCAGCAACGGTGTGCATTTGAGAGTCTGTCTTCGCTTTCTTTCTTTTGTTGCTGTGTCGCACGTTTCTTCGTATTCCTGCCTGTTTACGTTGTACAGGCTCTCATGCATCAACACTTGTTTACGAAGAGCGCCGTTCTTTTCTCGGCGTTTCCGTTTTGTGCCGTGTCGTACCGTGTAGTAGTTAGTAGGATTAAGTACAAGAATTCCTCCAAGCATCAAGCGCAAGAAGAAACACTGATGCAAGCCATGTGGTCGATTCGGAAAAAGAAGTACATTTATTTGTTTTTTTTTTTGTCAGAAGAGGCGATGGCACAGTGCTCAGCGACAGCGCCGCTGGCCATGCGGAACGACGCACTCGCGTTCATCTCTCTTGGATGATTTTGTCCGTTACGACAGCACCCACGTCTCTTTCTTCGTGGTGTGTGTTTCGTTCACAATGAAGGCAATGGTGAAGCCACAGCAAGAACAGTAGTGATCGTAGTAATACCCCCAAAGCACTTTCTGAAGTGAACGCTTGGAATGCCGCTCAGGCACCACTTTTGTTTTCTCCTCTTCCCTTGCTTACGGCTCCCTTCGCTCTTTTCTGTTTTCCCTGAACAACACTTCCACATGGGCATGTTGCGCCAACACGGGTGTGATCGTTGACGAAAACCCTTTGTGTTGAGTTTCTTTCTTCTTCAGCAGAAAGTCTTTTTCCTGGTGATCAAAAATAATTACCTCTTTTCTTCCTAACGTCCAAATAGGATGCCGCCGTTCTCTTCGGCTGCTGGGCTGCGTTCGCTAACGCGGCTTTCCTACGTATCGCCTTCCCGCTGTGCCATAACAAGCTTTCCTTGCCCAGCCGCGTCGAGCAGACGTTACTATCACCTTTCCGCTGCCTTGTACGCCGAAAATCACTCGCCGAAAGAGGCCCCGGCGACACTGTTGGGTGCTGTGGCCGCAGACGCTGTGAAGCCGCAACGTCTGCCGCAACAGAGGGAGATCACAGACCCAGCCGCTTCACAATGGCACAAACAACCCGACGCTGCTGCTGCATCTACCGCTGAAGCACGGGACTCCTCTGCCAGCGCTGGCGGCACCGCCACCTTTACAGAGGCCGCTGCCCATTCCGAGAGTCCGTTGCGGCGCCTCTTTATTTCGTGGCAACAGGGTGTGGTGGCAAGCATCGGCGCCGTGATGGGCATCGGTTTTCTGCTGTACTTTCTTTACACGCCTGTGAAAGAGGACACGGTGCACCACACGGCAGTGGTCGCATCAGAGGCGCTGGCAGATGCCCGCCTGAAAGGGCAGGCCGTGCAGCTCTCCAAAGACGTCGTGTTGGAGGTCCTGCGCGACCACAAATCACTGGATGCGGCGGTGAACCTTGTGGCGAAGCTGCTGCAGCGCGAAGAGAGCAAAATTGCAGTGTCCATTCTTCTGCAGTCTCTCTTCGTCGACCACTACACACTAGAAGTCACGAAGAAGTTTGTACTGCAGGTCGTGCAGGATCCGTGGATTCAGGAAAATCTACAGGGAATCACGGAAGAGCAGGTGCGGCAGCTCCTGCGAAGCCCCGAAATACAAAAAAGGCTCTCCGACTTCTTACTCGGCTCTGCGCTCGAGTCGCTGAAGAAGCCGGAGCTTCAATACGAGGTGGCACGCGCTGTGCGTCGCTCCGCCGCGTCCTTGTTCTACTCTGTGTGGAGCTGAATACGAGCTTCATGATGGTGAGGCATTACCATCTGCTTTCACCGACGCCCTCATGATGAGCTCTTCATTTTCTGTTTCTTTTTGTTTTGCTTTCCTCTTCCCTTTTGGGGAGAGGAATATCAAAGCATCCGAGACCGTTTTCTGTCTTTCTTTTAACCATCGTTTACGCTGTGACTTCAAACGTGAAAAAAAGAAACTACTTTGCCGAATGGAAAACGGCGCCTTGATGTGACGGACTTCTTACGAGCTCGCGTTGTGCCTCACGAAAAAGGAGAGGAGGCGAGGGGGGGGGGGAGGGGGGAGAGAGAACGCAAACGTTTTAACCCTCACTGCAACCAATACAGAAGTGCATAGCACCGCGGCGCTCTCTCGAGGAATTTCGCGTTGAAAGCTACATATCTATCTCACCGTCGGCTCACCTTTATTTTTTCTTTCCTACACAACCCAGCAGCATTTCTTTTCTTCTGCCTTTTTGTCGTAGCTGCTCTTGCTACTCGTTTCATCACGCTGTTTTCCACTTTTATTCGCCTGCTGTTCACAAGACATATTCTTACGGACGCGTCATGAGCTCCCCTGTCTCTTCTTCTCCCATTGCGGCCGACTTGCACCTTCGGTTTGTGCACAAGCTGGACGAAAACACGCAATGGAAGGCGCAGCACCTCAAGATGAACGGCGTCTACTGGGGGCTGAGCGCACTTACCCTTCTCCACCGGCTGGACTACAAGCAGGAGGATGTTCTTGAGTTTGTGCTGTCGTGCAAGAACGCCGACGGGGGCTTTGGCGGGAACACAGATATGGACTCCCACCTCCTCCACACCATGTCCGCCATCCAGCTGCTGTGCATCTTCGACGCGCTCGATCGCATCGATGTCGACCACACCGCAAAGTGGATCGCCTCGATGCAGCTCCCTGATGGCTCCTTTCAGGGCGACGAGTGGGGCGAGGTGGACACCCGTTTCTCGTACATCGCTCTCAGCTGCTTGCGTCTGATGAACCGCTGCGACTTGATCGACGTGAACGCAGCCGTGGGGTATGTGTTGGCGTGCCAAAACTGGGACGGGGGGTTTGGGGTGTCGCCGGGTGCGGAGAGTCACGCCGGTCAGATCTTTTGCTGCGTCGGCGCCCTCTGCTTGGCGAACGCGTTGGATCGCATTGACGGCGACCGCGTAGCGGCGTGGCTGGCGATGCGCCAGTTGCCTTCAGGTGGTTTGAACGGTCGGCCGGAGAAGAAGGCGGATGTGTGTTATAGCTGGTGGGTCATCTCCTCCCTCTCCGCGCTGGGCCGCACCCACTGGATTGACGCTGAAGCGCTCTTTCGGTACATTTTGAGTTGCCAGGACACACAGGACGGCGGCTTCTCGGATAAGCCGGGCAACCAGGCTGACGTGTACCACACTTTCTTTGGGCTGTGCGGTCTCAGCCTGCTGGGCTACACGGACTACGCGTTGGCGCCCATCAACCCGGTGTACGCGCTGCCCTACGATGTGCTGGAGCGGATGAAGATACCCGCAGAGTACGGATCGCGTGTGGGGCTAGCGCGGTCCAACTAGATATGTGCTATGGAGGTGCACGTTCCCTCCAACGTATTTGTTTCCTTGCATCCCGTTGGATGCGACTGATTTCACGAATACCGAAGAAGAGAGGGAGAAGAAAGCAAAGTGGGCACCGACTCCGCAGCTTCCTCGGTTGACCCCGCCCCGGAGACAACCGAGGAAGCTGCTGCAGTGTTTGTATGCTCGGAGTTCCTGGGAGTGCGTTCGGTATAGAAGTCTCAACGTTTCGTTGCTGTATGTGCAGGGGTTTCCTTCGCACGAGAATGCTGTTCAGGGAAAAGAATTTTCGACGTTTCACAATGGTACAGCTCTTCTTTCCCTCTCCCCCTGCAGCCGCAAAATAGCCCTGCTTCTCCTTATACCTTTGTTCAGCACACTGACCTTCTCTTCATGCGTAGGAGCTGCAAGCAACTTTGAAGGTCGACACACACAGACACACACACATATATATGAGGGCTAGAATGTTGTTTACCAGACGGAGTCTGGGCACCTGCGTACGTCATACAGGGCCGTTCTCAGGAAAGGCGCCTCTTTACCTTTCTATCCGCTGTTGCGCCACGACATCGTCGGTCTCTCTCACGCACAGTAGCACCGTACCTCAGTCAAACGTCAGTCTGTCCTACACGTGTCGCTTACTCGACACTATCTGTGGCGCGGACCAGCCGACCTTCGTCAAGCGGAAGCGCATCCAAGGAGCGGTGCGTAAAATGGAAGCCGGAATAGTGGATAGTTTTGCAGCCGCCAGTTCCACCGTGTCACCGGCGGAGAAGCAGAAGCTGCTGCGGCGATGGCTGCAGTCCCTCTCTCACAGTGTCGAATACATGCCGCGGCTCGAAAGCTGTGGCGCGGATGATGCGACAGAGCCGGAGCGATTCTCGTCCCGCTCTCCCCGGCGCAGCCGCCACACTTCAGCCGGTGACGCGGAGACGTGGTCCGGGGCCTCACCTTTTTTTTCGTTACAGACGAGCGACGTCCTGTGCCTCTGCCTTCGCGAGTGTGTCATGAACGTGGTGGACACACAGCCTGAGCTTCTGCAGGAGCTGTTGGAGTACGCCGTGGTGTTGGAGCTCGGGGACGCAGAGGTACTCCAACACATGCTGCACGCGCTGACGAAAACGGACGTGTGCCGGCGCCGCACGGCGGCAGAGGTTGTGCAGCTGCTTCATTACATCTCCCTCGCTGCGAAGCGCTGCAAGCTGCCCGCCCCTCCGCTGGACCGCCTGTTGTCTGTGCTCTCCGGTGCGACCCTGACGGCCCGCGAGAGCCTCATGGTGCTTTGCGCGTTGCACCGCATTCCCACCGTGCACGCCGGCGACGTCGTGACATCCGTCTCGCGCAAGGCTGCCGCACAGGCGTCGACGTACAACGTGAAGGACGTCGTGTATGGGCTAGAGATTTCGGCGTTGCTGGCGGGGTGCAACGTGGCCTACGCGGCCGCCGTGCTGGACCGAGCGGGCGTTCTTGCCCCTTCCATGACGCCGAGACAATTGGGATCTGTCTGCAAGTACGTCGCTCTTCTTAACACGACTCGTCGGCAGAATACGCTCGCCTACTCCTGCGGTGCGGAGCTCCGCCGCCTTCTTCCGCTGCTGGTAGAGCGTGCGGAGCAGCTGCTGGGGCAGTTTCATCTACGCGACTCGCGTAACGTGCTACGCTGCTTTCGCGAGCATAAGGTGCGTCATTCGTTGATCTTCTCTCGCCTGACACCACTCGCCGAGGATAGTTGAAGCCTTTTCCTGTCTTTTCAAAGATCCGTGCAGACACAATGCAGCGCAACGCATCAGGACTTTAACAAAAAGTAATATTTTCATATTTTTCTTGAGAATTGAAGCTCTTCTTGTTTGCTGTGTAGGAATACTGGCTCTTGTGATGCTTTGTGTTCATCTGACACGCAGATGGTCCTTTTCTTTCCGTTATGGTGAGCGGTTGAGGGGACGCGGAACGAGTGTGCAGCCTCCTCGAAAAGAATCATGGTTTTTCTAAATATTTTCTCTCCTGACACCTTTATGCCTTCATTTCTCTCTACGCCTGTCCGTGTTTCTGCTTGTTTTCTCTTGCGCACATCAGTTATTCTCCGCCACAACGCGGGAAGCGGTACGTGAAAACGCGCAGGAGATAATAAACGAGCCGCCTTCACTCTCCTCCCCCCCCCTCCTTTTCGCGACTAAAAGAAACCCTCTTCTTTCCATCGCGCGCACACCCATGAGCAGCACACATTCTGCTTCCGCAACGCAGGAGTCGCCCGATGCCCTCCTCGCACGGTTGCAGGATAGCTACTCTCTGCAGAAGCGGCTTACCGTCGCCCAAAAGAGGAAGCAGGCCGACTTAGAGTTGCAGGCCGCGGCCGCCTGCTACAATGACCTGCCCATTACGCTGGAGCTCCTCTCCGACGAGACGGCGACGCTGTTCACGGAACTCGAGCACCTCATGGAGGCGCAGCAAGATTTCACGGCGACGACCAGCAAAGATGTGCTACTGCTGCGACGTATTCGCGCCGCGGTGAACCGGGAGCTTCGGCAGGCCGTGTCCTTCATCGAGGAGGGCTACCACTCCGGCTTTGAGAAGCTCATGCAACAGAGTTGCTTTGATCGACGACAAAGTCCGCTCGTTACGAAGCCCAGTGTCTCGACTTCAAATGCGGTGGCGCCGAATGTCGAAGCCAAAGCCACCCCTGCGGAGATGCCGCCGAGCACGGCGGTGCTGACGGTGCGCGAGGCACTCTCCGAGCACCTCAGCCTTGTTGCGGAGTCGCTTGCCGTGCGACTTCAGTGCGAGGCGGTTCGCATCTATTTGTTTGACGAGCACGAGAATTTGGTATGCGCGGCGCAGTTCCCCTATCGGGCCTGTCACGCCGACCCGATGCACTCCAGCGCGTTAGCTCTCATGACGCTGCGGGAGGTTCATCAGACGGTGTGCCGCGACCGCCTGGCGGTTAACGGGACGCTCCGTAAACCCGGCAGCGCTTCCACGCCGTCGTCTTCGCCGGAGGAAAAAGAGGCGCTGAGCAGTAAGCCCAGTGGCGTGGAGGACATCCGTAGCTGTCTCATATTCCCGTTGTTTTCCTCATGGGGCACCGGTGCGTCGCATGGCGTGATTCACGCAGTGAACAAACGCTTCCCGATGGTGGTGGACTCGGGCGAGAAGGGCAGAAGCGAAGCGCCGCTGCGCGGATTCAGCGTGGAGGACGAGATTTTGGTCTCGAACGCGGCACGCCTGCTCGGCACCATCCTGAGCCGCTACCCGGCCGACCTCTTTACCTGCACACACATCGGCGAAGCCATACGACGCCGTGCGTACCCGGGCGACAACCAAGTTGGCAGCCTCTCCGCGCACCTCGCACCCACTCTGTACGATGACATCGGCGAGGCTGCCGAGATGGCCCACGAGGCGCTGAATCGGACGCAGCCCCGTCTTGTCTACCGCGCCCCGGTAAACACCATCTTTGCCTCGCGATCGGCGACAGAGTCGCGGCGAGGCACCTTTACCTCCCTCGGTGCTGGCCACGACGCCAGCGTGTGCACCGTTGCCTTTCGGCTGCGCTGCATGAACGAGCTGTGGGCGAGCAGCCGGGACGACAACACCGCTTTGCACCACCAGTACCGTAACCTCGAGAAGGAGGCGCAAAAGACGCGGCTGCTGCTGCGCAACGTGCTGGACGGCGTCGCAACGGCACGGTCGATGCGGGTCTCGTCGGATGTGGCGCAGTACCTGCAGACGCTGGAGCTGTACGGCCGCAGCGAGCGGACGGAGCGCATGGCCGCCTTTGTGGCAGATAAAATGCTGACGCTGTCGCAGGTGAAAAACAGCGACACTGCAGCTTCTGCGGAGAACTCCCGAGAGGTCGACTCGCGGGTTGAAAGCTCTCAAGATTACGCACTCAGTGAAGAGGAGCTGCGACGGCTGCAGCGCGACCACGCGCGAGTGAACACCGTCACGGTCGCGTCTCTCCACTTTGATGGACCAGAGGGAGTGCCGTCGTATACTTCAGACGCAGCGCAGCGGAGAGAGCAGGTGCGCTTCATCGACGAGCTCCGCCGCAGTGGCGCGGACACGACGCACACATCGGGCACAGCAGGGCTGCGGCGCAGTGGGAAGGGCAATGGCGGTGCTGCAAAGTCCCCATCTCCACAAAGCCCAATGCAGCGTCTGGCGAACGCTAACCGCGCGCCACGGAAAGATGCGTACCCCTTTCAGCGACCGTTCAAGCTCTAACTGCTCTGCCCCTCTTCGTGTTTCCGCCTACCGTCAACGACGGCGCAAATTCTGTTGTTGACTACGATGTAAGTGCTGCGGCTGCTCGCAGCCGCTAGCTTGACAATGATACTTGTTTCTGTCTTATGTACACTATACGAAAGTTCTTACCCCTCACCCCCCACTCCTTTGAAAGTATTTTTACTCTTGGTCTTGCCTTTGAATCTCCCATCATCGAATATGAATAATAGTAGTGAAAATAATAGGAAAAGCGAAAGGTATTGTTGCGGATTGCCGTTGTGGTTGTTTCTGTTCTTCTTCCCTTGCCATCCCCTGAGGACGTGCTGATCCACTCTTATGTATCGACTTTGTTCTACATCGGTCTGATGGTAGCGGCGCATCTTCATAGTACGTGGTGTACCGGGTAGCGATGCAGAACTCGATGTTTGTGTTTGCACTCGACTGCTCAAGTGTTTCTCTCAATCTTTCTCCACTCCCCGCTTCACATGAGCGCCTATAGTATCAAAGGATTCCTTTGGTGTGTTAACCGAGGAGGAAAATAGTTTTTCTCTCTCTCCTACTTTTGTTTTGGTTTCAGGTCTCGACAGTGATCTGGTGCAACGAGATTTTGTGTCTTTTGGCTGTTTTCCAATCGCGCCTCGCCGTGAGTACCCCCTTCAGTGAGCAGGTTTGTTCATCCACGCACTTGTTGAGCGCCGGAGGATTCGTACTACGAGATCTGTTGAGAGCTACCAGTAAACCGATTCCCCCACTCACACGCACGCACACCCACACAAAATCGCTCGCTTCGTCGATCTCACGCTTCACGTTACCGACCAAAAAAAAAATCGGGGAACCTTCGTACGCTTTTAACGCGGCTTGATCTTCTCCTTCTCCACCCCCTCCCCCTCTGTCCTTTCCCTTCCACGATGCGATCAGGGTATGTGGGCATCTATAATCAGGGTAGCACGTGCTACCTGAACTCCGTCATTCAGGCGCTTTACCACCTGCCGGCCTTTCGCACGCAGGTGTTCAACTTACCAAACGTCGAGAGCGACGCCGTCTCGCTGGCGCTGCGGGAGATCTTCGCTCAGCTCGAACTGCGCAACCGCAACATTACTACGACCGACCTAACCAAAGCCTTTGGGTGGTCAGCGCAGGAAGCCGCGGTGCAGCACGACGTGCACGAGCTCATGCAGCAGCTGTTTGACAGTCTCGAGACGGCGCTAAAGGAAACACCGGAGAAGAACTTGATTCGAGATATGTTTGGTGGTCTCATGATCTACCGCTCCAAGGCCGTCGACGGCGCCAACTACCTCTCCGACCGACTGGAAGACTTCTACGACGTCGAACTCGTAGTGAGGGACAGGACAAACATCGAGGAGTCGCTGCAGCAATTCTCTTCAGGTGAGAAAATTGACGGTGTGTCGGTGGAGGTGACGGCTGGTGCGGCTCCTACCCCGCACACCATCGAACGCAGTCAGCACTTCCTCGACTGCCCGAAAGTGCTGTTGATCCACCCTAACCGCGTCGCTTTCGACACGGAAACGTACGAGCTGGTGACGCTGCGCAACGTGTGGAGTTTTGAGACGAAGCTGTCGCTGGCGAGCTACTTGATGAATGACACAGCACTCAAGCTAGACAAAGAGAGTAGGGAAAAGATGGCGAAGATCACTCACCGCACTCACCTAGGAGCTAACTACACGTTGCGATCCATCTTGACTCACGCCGGTGACGCGACCATCGGGCACTACTACGTCTACGTCAACTTCGACGGTGAGTGGGTGCGCTTCAACGACGAGATCGTGGAGGCGGCGACGGAGGAGGATGTGCGCAAGTCTGCCTTCGGTGGCCAGCCCATTCAGTCTCGCTACCGCCTCTTTGATAACGAGCGCGCTTCGTTGCTCCTGTACGTGAACGACGACGTGCGGGACGAAGTGCTGCGGGAGACACCCCCGCCGCAGGAGATTTTGGACCTCGGCCGCTTGATGGAGGACGAGCGCACGAGGACACTCGAGACGCGCAAGTTCAACTACTATGTGTGTGATGCGAGCATCGTCGACGTCTTCGACGGCGTGGACGGGGCGTCGGAGAAGTACCTAAAGCAGCTCACTGCTCGTGTGCCGCAGGGGAAACCGTCAGGCCCAGTGCTGGCCATCGCACTTGCACAGGAGCTCCACGTTGCGCCCACGCAGCTTCGGTTGTACTACCGCGATCACGCACAGTTTCATCCGTGGTCGACTGTAGAGTCGGTGCGCAACCCCTATGATTCCCACTACCCGCACCTTTACGTTGACGTTGCCCCTCCCGAGGCGGCATTAGCGACGCCGCAGAACACAGAGGCGGTGGGAGACGTTCCCGTTTTGGCCTTCTTGCGTGGAGTTACGGCCAATTGTGGCGTTGATGTCCCCGTGCAGGTCGTCCGTTCGATACCGGAACTGCGGCATGCGCTCCCCCCGCACTGTTACGTTTACACATATCGCAAAAGCGCTGCGCAGCCGCGCCGAATCACGATGGAGAGTGACGTTGTCACCGGCGACAACATTTTATACTACGTGGGCGAGGACGCGGATGTCGTGGTGGCCAAATTTATCCGCAATCGTCGGCTGATTAAAACCCGCGTGTTCCTCTATGACGACAATACAGGCACCGAAAAGGAGGTGCTTTGGCTGCGCATGGAGGAGTCTGCCGGGTACGGCACGCTACAGCGCACTCTGTTCAAGGAGATTGGAATCTCGGGGGCGATCCTTCACAAGCCCGCTTCTCCCGACCACATTGGATTTTTTAGTCCTGAAACGAAGACAAGCTACGCATTCTCCATGCCGATACCAGACAGCTACGCGATTCAGCAGTCTGTGTACGAGATGACTCTAGCAGACCTCTGGGGCCGCGGGGAGCAGAACCATAAGCTGGTCATGACCATCCTGCCTCTGCCGTTGCCAGACATCGACCTCTCCCAGTGCATCATCCTCAACAGCGGGTACAAGAACATGCCGCACGTGTACCTCTCCCGTCACGTTGAGGTGGTGACGTTTCGCCTGCTGCTGCGGCTTGCGGTGCAGCAGCTGGGGTCGCAGATGCGCGAGAGCGTTCTCTCGAGCTACACGGACCAGCTGGCGGGCAAGTCCAAAGCGGTGCGACTTCTGTGGGTGATACGCGGCGAGATCAAGAAGGTGGTCGAGGACGAGGAGGAGGAAGTACCTCTAGTGCGTCACGGCAACCTGGTGCTCGATAAGCTCTCGCCGACGCTGCCGGGGTATGCGCGGTACGACGTGCTGTTCTGTCGTCGCCGCTCGGGGGAGCGCTTTTTTGGACTCCCGACGAACATCATCGTGAAGGCGGAGCTGAGCGAGCAGGGTGAGGTAGTGCTGCGCCGCATCGTGAAGAGGCTCGGATATCCGAACGTGGAGGAGGCGATGAAGAAGTGGATTTTGTGTGTCATGAACACCACCTCCCGCAAGACGCGAACTGCCGGCATGAAGGAAGTGTTGTCGGACCTGGTGAAGGACGTGTGCGGCGCGCCGTTTGTGTTTGTGGTGGACCGCCCGCAGATGCTGCTCCTGGACGGCGTGGACGAGGCAGACCGCCACCAAGAGTCCATCGTGATCAAGTCCAGCTCCAAGACAGATCTTTCCGCGTTGTAGCCGCATCCGTTTTTTCCCCCTTTTTAGTGCTTCGTTTATTATTTCTGTTTTTTTTTTTGTGAGTCGAAAGTCGCCCTCACGAGGTGCCTCCTGACACATCTGCTTTGTACTTTTACAAGAAATTGGTCAAATCCTCATTATCATGCCACTTTACAGGAGTTCGTTGTTGATGCGCTTTATCCGGTGCGGTGGTCGAAGCTAATGGCGGGAACTGTGATGTTATTGTTGTTGCTGTTTAAAGGGCAGTGCTCTGACGTGCGAAAAGATGGGAGACTTGCTGAACATTATTCGTTGCAATTGACGAGGGAGGCACTTCAGGAACCATTCTTCTATATATATATATATAAGTGGGGGGAGGGGCTCATCATCGCTTTTGCTGGTTGTCGGTGCAGCTGCTGCAGTTAAATGAGCGAGGAAAAGCAACACCGCTGTCTTTCCCGGCGAGGAAGAATGGATGACACAATTCGTGGTGCTGCTCTTCCGCCTGCTGCGTGCTCTTTGTGTTATTTTCTTTTAAAGGTGCTTTGACACGAGGGCAGCGATGCAAGTTTATTTTGGGCGTTCGTGTGCGTGTGAATGAGTGCGCTCTAGGCCTGTTCTCTTCTTCTTTGCTGCTTTTCGATGGTGAGAGAAATCTCCAGTTTTTGGTTTTTATCGACGTCTTTGAGAGTAAATGTTGCTGTCACGAAGGAAAACTAGTTCCACGAAACCCTCACCTTCGGTAATCCATCCAGTTGCTGCACCGCAGCTCTTGTTCGTGTTCTTCAGTAGCGCGGTGGGAATCGTGTGCAGGCGAATTAAGGCGAACGCGTCGTGCGGTAGAGCTGCAACTACGTGTCACCGTTTTGGTACATCAGCTGTTAGGTTTACATATTCATACCTCCCCATTCTTACTTCGCTCTCCGTTGTTGTGCCTCAACTGGCACGTGTCCTGTTCTTCATCTGCCTCTTTTTTTTTTCCGAGGTCGTGACGGTGATTTATGTACCTGTGGGTACCGACGTCAAAGCCAACGAAGTGAAACTCTCGGCGCAGCAGCTGCTCTGTCGTACATTTTCGAGCTGTCCGTCGCTGTCGCAACAGGATGCTAAGAATCGAGAAGCTGTCGTGGTCGCCAAACCGGGTAAGATCGCTCGTGTGCGCTAGGTTCAGGCAGACAGGGTACTTCTGAGCCTTCTTGAAGCGCGTCTTCGGCTTTTTTCCATGTTTGGGACGTGTCGGGGGCGTGCTTTCCACGTCGAGATGGTGCCCCCTCCTTCCGCCAACTCCTTGTGGGAGGTGTGGCAGCTGAACCACAAGATAAAGAAAAAATCGACTTTCGAGGCTTTCAACTTACAAACGTTCTTCTTGCTCTTTGTACCACCTCTTCCCTTGCTCCCTCTCCTTTCACGCTCTTTCTGTCTCTCCCAAGGAACTCGCGGAACTGCCACCTTTTTCCACCCCTACCGGATCACGAAGGCGAGAGAAATCATGCCTCCAAAAGCCAAAGCACCAGAGGTGAAGCCCAAGTCGAAAAAGGCGCTCGCGTTGGAAGAAGCGATTAATCAGGCGAACAATGACGCACAGCAAATCTACCGGCAGCATGAGCTGCTACGCGCAAAGGCCGACCAAATAGAGAAGAGTCATCGCGAGAATCTTTATTTGGACGAGACGGTTGCGAAGGCCCGTCTGAAGGAAGAGCGACAGCATTACCGCAAGCTTCTCGCGGAGCTGACCGCCGAGGAGCAGCTGGACTACGCGACCTATGCGAAGCACAGCGAGTGGGAAAACATTTCCGCTGCTTCGCGGCTGCCGGACGTGCGCAATCCGGCGGATATCAATTCCTTTCTCACAATTTGGCGAAACCGCCAGTCTGCCAGCGACGTCTTCGTGCCTGAGACGACAATTGTTTCCGCCGGAGTGCCGGACGAGACGGGCAAGAAGAAGCTGACGTTTATCCGCGGCGAGCAGCGCCTGCCACCGTCGAAGCGACAGGAAGCGGTGCAAGAAGAGCTACTCCAGTGCTACGATGCCTACGAGCTGGCCGAGAAGATCAAGGAGGCGCGTGACCTGGCGGTGGACTCGGTAGCAGGAGGCGCCACAGGAGCCGCCGCAGTGACTGCGTCTGCCAGCCTCTCCCGTAAAGCACGCTGCAAGCCCGATGACACCTTGAAAGACGTCTACGCCCAGCTGTGCTCTACCTTTGACTTTGTCGCGACAAACGTGCTTCACTTTTACGACGAGGTGATTGACAGCCCGGACGGGGAGACGCTAATGCGTACCGTGACGTCCGCCAATCCTGTCATAAAGTTCGGTATGTGGGTGAAGACAAAGGACGTGACGCGCAGCTTTACCTCGTTGGCCTTCCCCGAAATTGAGGTACGGCTGGACCCGAAGCAGGTCACGCTGCCGAAGCTCCCTAAAGCGCTGGGTTTGAGCCGCGAGAACATCGCAGTTCGGGCTGTCCAGCTGGCCTTCGACCCCTTCTCTTGCTACGTAAACGAGCGAGCGCAGTACTACGCACTGGACTGCACCATCAAGATAGACCTCTTAACCTTCGAGGAGCGGCCGCGGCGCAACGGGGAGTGGCTGCTGCGTGGGGAGACGATCGAGTCACACCAGCTGCACGTGGAGGAGTACCCGCCGCGAACTGCCGAGGCGCGCGCTGAGGATCCGGCGCTGCGCATCTCCTTTGAGGTGCCACACACGATCGTCGTCCGCCAGCCAAGTCTTTTCATCGGGAAGTGGAACGAGGAGACGCACGAGTGGGAGCCGTGCAGTCGCGCGATGCTCGGCGCGTCCTTCGGCAACACCGCCCACGTCGCCGAGAACCCGCGGCGGGCGACCTTTGTGACGGCTGAGTTCGCGCAGTTCGCCGTGCTGCAAGAGACGGTCGCTGACATCCTGTACGAGAACTGGAGTCTGAAGCCGTTCGACAGCAACCGCATCCTCATTTCATTAGAGGGTCGTCACCGCGGCGACGCCACCGATCGCGAGTTCCGCTTTATGCTGGAGGACGCAAGGTGCCGTCTGCTGTCTCCGAGCGACGAGGCGCTGTCCGCGCTGCGGCAAGACTGGTGGAGTCCGGCTGTGCTGCTGCGCAAGCTGAAGCAGGCGGGCTTCAACTTTCTGGTGCGCGACGAGGAGGCGGTCTTTCTCGAGAACGTGGTGCCCAAGTCGCGCGCACTGGAGGAGAAGGCGTACGCGGATATAGCGCAGTTCTGCCAGTACTTTACGATTGCGAACACGCATCACAACAAGCATGGCGAGGACCCCGACATGGCACTCTTCCGTGTGTCGAAGACGTGGCTGCGACCGGAGGAGGAAGACGAAAGTTTTGACATTCCGACCGCGGTGGATGTGTGGCGCTCCGTACGCTATCGCAAGGACGACTGCGCTCTTGCGCTCTTCACAGAAGCTGATGAGACGACAAACCTGAACTTGATCAGCGGGACGGAGACGCACCACAACCTGTACTCGCTGCTCGCTTCAGTAGAAGGAGAGGAGGAGATACACGGGCAGCTGTTCAACACAAATTACCTGCTGCGTCGATGCGTGACGCAGTTCCTGCATCTCGTCCGCCCGCTCAGCTGGGGCTGAGCGCAGCGTTACAACTTTTCGAAGAGGCCAGGGTGCTGCCGCTGTCGGATTGTTGTTATTACTATTTGTGTGTGTGTGTGTGTGTGTGTGTGTGTCAGCAGTGATGATGTTAGTGTTCGGCTCCTTTTTCTGCGCCTCGGTGAACACGTATGTACAATAGCATTCGATACCCTTGTGGTTGCTTTTCAATCGCAACGTGATCTTTTATGTAACGCACTTGGGGTCTCTCCTGGACACTCTTCTACTCCTCTAATCAGCCATCGAACGAACGCGCGTAGTAACAGTAAGAGAAAGGTGTTCCCCGCTGCATTTGTTTTCTGTTTCTCGTGTTGTTGCGTAACCGGTACAGCAACGCATGGTGGGAAGCAGCTGCGCTACAACAGAGAACTCATAGTTGCATATATGTATCCATGTCGGACCATGTGCTCTGTCAGCCGTTCATGCTCGCAGGACTCAAGAATTGCACGCCCGTCGCTATCATTCTCTATTTGCGAGGTATTCTCTTCTTGCTCTCTTCGAAAACACCCCACATCCTGCCTTCTCTCTTCGACATCTTCCCGTCGCCGTGCGCTCCGCATTCCACGTCCGCTTATCGGCTTTCACGCCTGTGTTTACTGTGTAGAAGAAGGCAGAGTCTCGCGCTCACGTTGATGCGATACTCCTCTTCTTTCGCTCTTTCCTTCTAGCCAAAAACGTAGAAACATCTGTGCGTGCCGCCGGCATTTGCGGTGCGCCGCCGCTTCACGCAATGATTCGCCGAACCGCGCCGTGGCGCGTCTACGAGAGGTTTGAGGGACACATTTCCGGCGACAAAGGCCACATGACGCTGCAGCAGGCCTGCACCATCTTCGGCTTCCAGCTAAACGACGAGTGGAAGAAGAAGGACGTCAAGAAGCGTTTTCAGAAGCTTGCCTTGAAGTTTCACCCCGACCACGGCGGCACCAGCGAGCAATTCCAAATGCTGAAGGAAGCGCAGCACCTGCTGCTCACCCACCGCCACGACCGCGGCACCGACCGCGCCCCACCCGGCAGCAAAACCGACGCGGGCGGCGGCGTAAACTTTCGACGCATGAACTACGATAATTTGACCAACACGATTCATCGCCAGACAGCTGACAGGCCGGAGTACCGCTCCTTTAGTCTGCAGGACGTCATCCTCTTCCTCATCTTCTTCTCGTGCGTGGGCGGCTACTACGTCTACAAGACTTACACAACGCAGATGCGGGTACTGAGGAGCCGGTGGAGCTACTCAGAGGACGCGATCCGCGACGACTACAAAGGCAAGACAGTGTCGGAGACGGCGTGGCATCCGTGGATGGCGGACTCCGAGACACGAGACCGCATGGACGACATCGCAGTGCTGCAGGGCAGCGTGCGCCGCGAGCTGGTCGACGCGAAGCGCAAGGAGACGCCGCTAGTGTACACGCCGTGGCAGTCAGGTGGGCCCTTTGCACGACACATGGCCCCGGCACATCCGACAGCTACGACGGAAGGAGAGCCGCCTGCCGAGGCGCAGCATCCAACACCCTAACAAAAAAAAAGACTGGTTGAATTCAATCGAGACGGCTACGCCGCAGACGTTTGTTTTCTCGAGAGCGAGCTGCTGTGACTTTTGAAGATGATCTTTACATTATTTCTTGTCTTCTCCGGATACGTTGACTCACGTGGTGCTCCTCGTTACAGAGCCGAAACAAGACGCATCCGTACGTGCCGCTTGCTCGGATTGCGCCCGAGCATTTTTCACGCTGTCCGTAATGATGACGTATTCACAGACGCAATTAAAAAGGAAAACGTGTTGATTCTCGTTCGTTCATTTGCGCTGCGTCTTGTACAGTGGAATGAAGGAACTCAAGCTTGTGCTCGCGTTGTTGTTTTTCGTGAAGTGTCTCCGGCGTGTGATCGAGCGAATCTTTGCGGATGCATTTCACTTCATTGCCTTGTTCTTAGAAAGAAAGAGAAGAACGAACTTCAGCCCTTCTCGTTCTCTCTGCCTTCGCGGGACAACCTCAGAACACCTGAGGGGGGTACGTGCAACGACAGAGGAAACAAAGAGAACCGGTGTTTCCTCTATGCGTGATTCGGCTTCTTTGCAATCCCCGTGTCCCCGTCATTCACCGAACCAACGTGGCTTTGACACACCCCTACTGTTTCGGTGTGCCTTCAGAAAACACTTCGTGGTGCTTCACTCTCCTTCTCTGTTATTTCAACCGCGCCGGAACTCAAAGGCGCAGAGGCGCGCACATCTTCGGTAGTCAATTGGGACTCCTTTGATAGACCATTACATCACAAATGAGTGCGGCAACTACGTCCGATGCCGCGGCTGCTGACCATGGCAACAAAACGGAGGAAGCGCCAGCGGAGTCGTCTTCGTTGGAGGCGAATCGTCTTCGAGAAGAGCTTCAGCACTGCCAGGAGAAGTTCGCCTCGTGGAAGGAAAAGGCGAAGATCGGGGTAGACAACCTGCGCATGCAGATTATTGGGCTCAATCAACGCCTTGAACGATCGGAACAAAAGAGAGTTGAGGAGCTGCGCACGGTTGATCTTCTTCAATCTTCGATGTCAGCACAGGCAGACCTCGCAAGCGCTCACTCCTTCGCCGCAGCGTGTCTTTTTGTGAACTCGCTGAGCGCGCGAAACGGGGCAACAGAAGGCGCAGCAAAGGCTACAGCTTCGTCTTCACCTTCCCCTACACCTGCAGCCGCCGTTACTCCCCCCTCTCCGCCATCGCCACCGAATGCGCTCATCACGAAACTGCAACGCACCATTCAAGAACAATCGGACCGACTGAAGGAGACGCATCACGCATTGAAAAGGTCCACCAACGAGGTGCAGCAACGCATCGAGGCACTGAAGCGTCAGGACGGCATCGTGGCCGTTCTGAAGCGGCGCCTTGAGGCCTCGGAGGCGGCAAACGTCTCCTTAGAAGAGCAACTGATGAATGTGCCGAACGTGGAGGAGTGGAGGGCGGCGCAGGACGAGTTGGACCATCAGCTGGAGCGCTCTCGGCTGGAGTACGAAACCCGCGAAAGCAACCTAGTGCTGCACCACAGCAATGAAATTCAAGCGCTGAACATGGCGCACGAGCAAGAGATACGCGAGCTGCAACGCGACGCACAGGAAAAGGTCTCGCAGGCGGTGCAGAACGCGCTGGCGAGCCAGGCGCAGGCGGCGGCGTCTGCATCGACGCAGCTGGCGCAGTCGCACCAGCAGCGGCAACGCGAAGCTGAAGACGCAGCGTACATGGATCTCCTGTCGGACTACAAGGCGCTGGAGGCTACTTCTGGTGCCGCGGTGAGAGAGCGGGACGCTGTACTAAAACAGCAAAAGACTCTTATCCGCGAGCTGCACGACTTTTTCCGCGCAGTTGGGATGGGCGGCATCGCGAGTGCCTCACAGGTGCAGTCGCCGCAGTCAGGAAATGTCGCTGTCGCGCGTGAAATGACCGTGGAGGACACCATTCGTCAGATTGGCGAGCAGCGGGCGCGTGTTATTGCCCTGCAAGAGGAGCTCAGTCGGTGCCGTCGTGAAGTGGTGCAGCTGAAGCGGTCGAAGCCATCGCAGCCCCCCGACGGCTTGGGCGCTCAACAGACGCAGTACGTACGCTCCGTTGTGGTGCAGCTCCTCTGCTCTCTCAACGACGCGAGTATCGCGAAGCGATTGCTCCCTGTGCTGAGCATGCTGCTGAAGTTTAGCAACGACGACATGACGGCGGTGACGAAGGCGATGCCGCAGTGGACGCAACACAGGTGAGCGATCTGAGCTTTTATTGCGTTCTTCGTGTCTTCCTCGCTGCGTGCCACCACCACGTCGCATTCGTTTTCACTCGTAAGAGATGCGGGGGAAGGGCAAAGGAATGAGAAACGTTGACGTGGAGCGTCGGTGTGGGCGCAAATGGCGTTGGGGCTTTTTTGGTTCTCACCTCTTCCTCCACTGAGTCAACGTGGCGCGCTGCTGAAGTGTGCATCCTTTCTGGGAAAAAATGGCCAACGCGTGTCACGGCGGCGACAAGTCACAACTCCAAAGGTGATGCCCTTGCAACTCATTTGGTGATGATGGAATCGCCGAAGACGACAAAAAAACCGAAACGTTCTAGCCTGTGAACAGCTCCAGGACTGCGGTGTTCATCTCTGCGGCTCAACCGTTTGTCGTGACTCGCCGTCACTTTTGTTTTCGAACAGAGTCTTTCTGCTCTGTCTCTCTCCCGGTGGAGACAACCGCGTTCCTGTGCAGGAAACAAGGAAAAGAATCGCACAACGATTCCAACTTTATTCCACGCCTTCTTCCGCTCTCATGTTTTCTCTTCTTCACACACAGCTGAACCGTACAGTACCAAATCTGCGAACCGGGAAAAAACAGGTGAACACAGTTCAAGCTGGCTAACCAACGTTGTGGTTCTTCAGCACTCGAAAAACTCGGGGGCAACGAAACCGACGGATGCGAAGGCGCAAATAGCGCGAGCCGTTAAACCTTTTTGTTTGTGTTGCTACTTCAAAGATCGCAATGGCGACGCTCAAGGATCGTTTCGCGGCTGCGTTCTTCTTCAGTGATCCAGAGGACGCGCTCGCCGCGGAGAAGGCCCGCAACGAGGAGGCGAGGGCGAAGGCGACGGAGACCCGACTTCGACACAGTCAAGAGGAGCGCGACTTCAAGGATAAGGTGGACCAGCTAGACAACAAAATCAAGCACCAGCGCGAGCACTACGCGCGCCAAGCCGCGCCGATGCTGAAGGAGTTCGATGACATTGCAATTTCGCAGCACTACTATCAGGAGGTGGGCAACAACGTCAGCGCACAGGAAAGCTTTGTTGATCAGATGGTGCAGCGGGAGGTGCAACAGTTCGGTTACATGAGCAAGAAGCTTGTGTCTGTCGGCCTCAACTTTGAGGCGCTGCGGCAGAAGATGCGCTCGGGTGAGCCGTTCGCGCAGGAGTTGAAGTCCGCCCTCGACGACGCGGAGAGCGAGGACCTGATCGTGATGTCGGCGCCACTGCAGCATTTTGCGGAGCGGGGGGTGCCGAAGCCGACCCTCGTGCGGGCGGCCGCCTTCGACCTTGCGCGGTCCATCGAGGAAACCGGCAAAGCCCCCGTGCAGCAGCCGGTGCGAAGTTGGCTCGACATGCTGAAGTTCCGCACCGCTTTTAGCCCCTCCACCGTGGACCAAAACGAAGTGCGCGCGCGACGCGCGGCGACGCAGTTTACGCGCTATGTGGAGCAGAATCAATACGCTGCCGCCCTGTCTCTCGCGGAGGAGGCAGCGAAGTGGACGCGCAACGAGAAAGACGCCTCGTTTGAGTACTTCGATAACTCGTACCAGAGTTTTCTCCAAGCGGCGGTGCCGGCCATCACGTCGGAAGTATTTCTGGCTTACGCATCGGCCTCGCTGAATGCGTCGCGGTACGCGTGCGTGGAGCACATGTTGAAGGAGCAGTAAGAGAGTACTCTACAACGGCAGAAAAAATGGATGTGCTCCCTAGCTGCAGCAGGTGTGGAGTCTTCGTGCTTTGCACGGAATCCCTCCGGGTAGTCTGTGTTGGTTTCACGAGTACGTGTGCATGTGTAAGTGGAATTTACCTCTTCGTCTTTGTTTGTTTGTTTTCCCCGTCTGAGGTTGCGTGATGTGGCGCGGGTGTGCTTTGGGTCTTGTTTATCTGTTTCGAACGCGCATGAGCGGTCTTTGTCACAACATCGAAAGAGGCAACACGCTTTCCTTCTGAATAGCCAAACTGCACGCTCTTCTTTACCATTTCTGAGAAGGGATCGACACACTTGACTGTCGCACCGTGGCACCGCACCCAGGCAGTCGCTTTAGCTTCTGCGTCTTCCACTGCGCGGTAACCACGTGGACACAGCAAGAGAAATTACGAGCGCCAAGCAGTTTCTTTTTCTTGTATATGCAGTGCTGTTTCCCGGCGCATCGTGAAGCACGGACTCCGTGTTTTGCGTCGACAGCCCACTCCTCATCGATTCTCTGACTCTCCCTCCGCTGCTTCTTCAGATCTTGCTGTTGAGTTGAAACGTGAGGCACCTCTTCACATCTAAAGAGGGAAGAAGAAAAACTTGCCGCCTGCACGGTGGTGTGACTGCTTGACGTGTCCATTGTTACTACAACTATTATTGCACAGTCTCTTTCTTCTTCGCTTTCATCATGGGGAGCAGCAGCAACCATGTAAAGCGGCTCCTCGCCACCGCGCGCATGCACCACCGACCGGAGCTGCTGCAGGATGTCATGGAGGAGCTACTGGCGACCGAAAGCAATACGGGAACGACGTCGACGGAGCTGCGTGTCCTCTGCTCCGAAGTCGCGGTGGAGCTGCAGCAGTGGCAAATCGCATCCCAGCTGCTGCGAGGCGTGGGGACATCGCATGAGTCACGCCTGCTGCGTATGCGCAAGGTGTTCTGCGACGTGCTCGTCTCCCTGCACGAGGTGGAAACGCAGCCGACGCTGTCAGAGGACGAAAAAGTGCAACAGAAACTGTTAGGCACTGCCACGGCACTGCGAGCCTTGGCGGACAGTGTGGAGATGTGGCCGGACAGCCTCGACGCCGTGCTGATTGGTATTCGCACGTTGTGGACCATCATTCGCCCCCTCCTCGATGCCGGTCGTCAGGCGGAGGTCTGTGACGCCGTGGCCTTTCTCGCCTCCCT
This sequence comes from Leptomonas pyrrhocoris, assembly GCF_001293395.1. Taxonomy (NCBI): domain Eukaryota; phylum Euglenozoa; class Kinetoplastea; order Trypanosomatida; family Trypanosomatidae; genus Leptomonas; species Leptomonas pyrrhocoris. The sequence goes on from NW_015438361.1 coordinate 1,391,736, forward strand.
CCATCAGCAACTGCACATCGGCGGTGGCTACACGCTGGTGCAGTGGATGGCGCGCAGTGCCCTCTGCCTCTACGCGGCCGACCGCTATGCAGAGGCGTTTGCGCACTTCACCACGGCGATGGAGGCGGCCGCTTTCTTGTCCAATCAACGGCTCTATGTGCAGCTGCTGCGCATGGCCGCCGGTGTCATCAGCGCCAGGGAAAAGGCCGCGGCACCGGTAAAGGGCCGGACCGAGTTTCTCGGAACGTATCGCTCCCGCCCGGTAATCTACGCCGTGCTGCTCACTCAGCTCGTCCTTACAGGGCACGTCGAGGTGGACACCTGCCGGGAGGAGCTCCACAGCACCTACGAAACGGTTCACAACGGCTCCGCTGAGGTGGTACTGCCTGCGGAAGCCGCCGGTGCGACGACAGGGAAAGGCAGAAAGAAGATACCCGCCGCCAAGCAGCAGGCCGCGACGACTCGTGTGACGGAGGCCTTTACCATCACCGATCCCGACGTCATCGAGGAGGTGAAGAGCGATCTGCTGCTCTGCATCGCGCTGCACGACACCCTCACAATGGCGCAGCAGGAGGAGCTTGAGCGACGGCGCAACAGCCCCAACCGGCGCGTGCGCAGCTTCACCGCGTTCGCCCTCATCGTGCAAGACGCGCGCCTCCGCGGACTAGCGCAGCTGAACACGTGCGCGGATGCCTCCGTGCTGGTGGCGGCCCACCGCTGCGATGTCAACGCGATCATACAGAAGCTCCTCTCTGTGCTGAAAGCCACGAACGCGATCCACGACGAGAGTGAGCGCCAGTACACGCTGCACATGGGTGTGTCCCTCTTGTGGAACTACATTCTCCCCTTCTTGCAGCCGACGTTCACTGGCGACGTGCAGGCATCGCTGGAGGTCATTTTGGAAGTGAGCCAGGGCGCCGCCCCGCCTCTCCGGCAGCTGTTTCTGCAGGCGGGGTTGCAGCAGTGTCACATCGCGTATAACGAGGACCACCGCCCTACCCTGCATCACCTTCTGCCTCTGCTGAAGCAGGAGTGCGCCCGCAGCGGGGCTCGCAAGGACAACCCGCATCTTGAGTTTCCCCTTCAGTGGATGCAGTACCAGCTCAGCGTCCTCGAGGAGCCGGAGAGCAGTCTCACCAACGAGCAGGACCGATGCCTGTTTGCGATTGAGCAGGCCCGCACCGTGTCCAACCCGTGCAAGCGCATTCCACTGCTGAAGGCGGCCTTTCAACACCTGCCACCTCTCCTGCGTGCGGAGCCGCGGCCCGACCCCGCAGCGCCGGACGTCTCACCCAAGCGTCAGGGACAGGCGCAACCGCAGCGACAGCAAAATTCAACAGCACTCCTCGCGAGTGCGTCAATGCCCGTGCAGCGCCGGTCCACCGTGCAGCTCTACAAGGAACTGTTGGACCTCTGCATGGAGGAGGTGAGTCCATCGCTCTACACCGTGGCCAGCGTCATGGCAGACGCGCTGCGCACCCTGCCTCGTCCCCCTGCCGGACCGACAGTTGACGACTTGGAGGAGATCCAGGCAGTGGCCAGCCTGCATTGCGCTACGCTGCAGTGCAAACAGCTGGAGGACGAGGCGGCCACCGCAGCCGCCGACACGTCCACTGCTTTTCCTGAATGCAGCAGCGCCCAAAGGCTACTTGCCGGGCTGCTGAAAGAGGCAGCGCAGCGCGGAGCTTCTCTTGAGGCGCGGAGCACAGGCAGCGGTGGCTGGATCGTGGCGAACGCGTGCATCACCTTTCTCAACATGAAGCAACGTGCGTACAATGCTGGCGACTACAGCACCAACATGGCTGAGTTGCTCGAGCTACACAGCACGTACACAGCTCTCTTTGCGAAGGGTCGCGTGCAAGACGTCTCTCTTCTGTCCGACCTCACCGTTGCAGCCGTGGTCGGCCTTCTTGCGGGGTTTGTGGCGGCGAAAGCTGCGGCGGCCAATCCCGCAAGTCCTACCCACGCTGCGCCCAGCAACACCGTGCCCGATGCCACCTACACGGGGCTCATACGACGCATTCAATGCTGCACGTCGGTGGAATCCTCCAACTCGCAGCTTCGCAAGGCGGAGGCGCTCTGTCGAGAGGCCCAGCAGCTCATACAAAACCCGAAGCACAAGTGGTTCATCGCGATGCTCTACCCGAACGTGTTGCGCCTCTTCAACGAGAAACCGGTGGTGTTCCTCCACCCTCAGGAGCAGCTTCTCATCTATCTTGGCATGCTTTCAGGTCCATCGCTGACGTTGCCAGAGCGGCAGTCGCTGCTAGAGCAGGAGATGCGGCCGCTTCTGCGCAGAGACCCCAGCGTGCGGTTGTGTGCGTGGGTGGCCGCCGTTGCCGCCGAGATGCATGTGGAAGACGCCGTGATGGAGTGCTACCAACTCGCGGATGCCCTCTACGCCAGTGGCCGGCTTGGCTGGGACTCGTCGTGCGATGTGCAGCGGTCAAACACGTCGACGGCGGCGGGTGGCGGTGTTGGTGGGGGTGGTGGGAAACCGTTAGAGAGCAGCATTATCAGCAATGGCGGTGGTGGGGGTGGTGTTGCCCTTGGTGGCATCCTGAACGGCGCCAGCACCGGGAACAGGAAAGGGTCGCTGAGCCTTGTGCTGGTGCAGCAAGAGCCTTCAAATCCAGTCAAGCCAGACGCCGATGATTGGGGCGCGTATGCGCAGCTGCTCGCCATGAAAACACAGGTGTGTGCGAGCCACCTCCAGGGCCTCAGTGGCAACGTACGCCGTGTTGCCTTGCAGCAACTCCTGACAAACTGCGTGAACTCCGTCATCGCGACGATTCACGGGCCGGCGTCATCGAAGAGGACTCAATTCACGCGCGCCTTCACCTCTTACTACACCATTTTGCGTGACAACAACGGCATGTTCCCGCTGGCGGGCGCAGCGTTCATTCTGCCCAGCCTGCGCATGCTACTCTCGAAGGCGATACTGATGCAGTTCCCCAAGCGTGAATGGAACACCACCTTTACCGAGTTGGTGTACCAGCTCGGCGCCATCCTTGTGTACGTCTCCTACAGCAGTGGATGCGACGATAACGTCCTGCAGCTCAGTAATCATCTGCGCCTCCTACGAGAACTGCTTCCCCCGCGGTACCAGAAGTCCCTGAAGGTGCGCGAGACCACGGAAGTGTGCTACAAGGACCCGAGCGTAAACGGCTTCCTGCACGTGAGCCGCAACATGGAAGTGGAGCTGCAAACACACGGCTGGCTCATTGTCGCCCAGCGGGCTGAGGAGGAGGGCAGCGCGATGGAGGCGTTTGCGCTAGCGCTGTCCGGCACGCAAGCAAACCCGTTCGCCCGCGCGCAATGCACGTTTGAGTTCGCCTTCAACTCCCTTGAGCAGGGCAAGGCGCCGCTCTCACGCGCGACGGACCAATTGCGCGAAGCACTGCGCATCCTGGAAGGCCTGCCAGACAGCATACCCCTCCTGCACGATGGCACGGCGGGTCAGGTGAGCCTAGAGGCCACGCTGATCGATAAGTCCCTCACCGCGTCCTTCTTGAAGACGTCTCGGAGGCGATCGCAGGAAGAGGTCAGCAAGGCGGCGACTCTCAGCGGGAAAGCAAAGCCGGCGGCGACGCGGGCGTCAACGAGGAAGTCCGCCAACGCGGTCAACGCACCGACTGTGAACTTCCAGCACGTGTTTTTGGGGCTGCGCATCGTGTCTCTTCTCTTCCGCGTCGCCTCCCCCATCGCCCCTTTCGCCACCGGAGCAGGCGCCGCCGCGGTGAGGGCCAACAAGAGCGCGTCGATGGCGTCACGCCGTGACTGCGCAAACGTCATGCTCGACTACATTTCGTGCTTGTGGGAACTGTGCGGGAAGGTGCTGCGGGAGGAGAAGGAGGCGGTCGCGGCGGCTGCCACGCCGTCCAGCGAAAACGACGGCGGCGACGGCAGCGACTTTTGTCTGCCCGACAGTGCCGCGGAGTATTACGGTTTTGTCGTGGCCGCCGGCGTAGCGCAGCAAGTGCGTCGGTTAGTGCCGGGGGAAGAGGTACAGCTCAACACCGAGGGGATGTGGCAGCCTCTGCTGGAGCTTGGCGACTACCTCATCAGCGCTGGCGACGAGGCGCACGCCTTCCTTGTGTACTCGTGGTTGCGTTTTGCCGCCGCGATGGCGCTCGGCGAGCCGGAGGGCAACGCGCAGTGCGCACTCGTGCATCGGGTGTGCAACCTGAAGATGTGCCTTGCAGCCACCGCGAGCGGACTCAGCGACGAGCCCTACGTGGCAGCGCTGCGGCACCTCGACGAGGCGCACCTGCCGTTGGACGAGTATGCACTGGTGTCGTCGCCACAACCGAATGCGACGTCGTCGCTTTCTGTGCAGCCGTGGCTTGCGATGTTTGTTTTGGCCGAGTGCGAGATGCGCATGGTGTTTGGGCAGACGGACGAAGCGGCCGCGATGGCGTCTAAGTTTCTCGTTGCGGCCCGCAAGAGCGCGGGCAAGTCGTTCACCGACGTGGAGCTCAACGGTCTGCGCATCCTCGCTCTGTATGATGTGGTGCGCGCCCGCCACGATGAGGCGCTGCGCGTGACAAACGAATGCTTGCAGAGCATGCGCAGTCACCGCGACGCCTTCGCGCCGTCTAGCAGCTTCTCTGTGGGCACGTGGATACGTCTGTGCGGTGTGAAGCTGCGTGCGCTTCTCTCGATGAAGGCCGTCGACCAGGCATTCCAGTGGATGGTCGCGATTCGCGAGCAGCTGCTAGAGTGGCGCGCTGCGGCGACGGCAGCGGCTGAGTCGTCGGCAACGCTGCGTGCGCTCAGCCTACGTGTTGAACTGTGCGATGCGATCCAATACTGGGGAAAGGAGCTGCTGTGGACTGCTGAGAGTACGGTTCCTTCCTCCACCGCGCTGCCACTCTTTACCACCTTTGAGGGTCCACTTCACGACGCCGCGGTGAGGATGTTCGGAGAGGTGGAGTTGTTGATGGAGCACGGGGAGACGGTCTTCTGCCAGCTGTACAGCGCAGCGGCACGATGGCGGCTGCGCGACCGCGTTACCCCAAGTTGGGTGGCGCAACACGCGAGCTCCGCAGAGGAGCACCTCTGTCCTCGCTTGACGACTCTGTTAGCAGAAATGAAGGCGCTTCGGCAGCTCTCTGAAAGTCTGCGTGGTGTGGGCGATTCAGCTGCCGACCAACGGACAACCGACGACGACGACAACGGCACGAGAGCCGCTACAGCAGCAACAGCAGCCACGGACATCAAATCAGCCACCAGCCTTTCATTGTGGAAAGCGTTCCTGCTGTACTGGAGCGCGGTAGATCGCCTCGAAGCCAACCGCATCGTGGAGTGTCTGCTCGGCAACTTCCGACGTCTCTCGATGACCGACTTGCAGCTGCCCACCTCCGACGCACCGCCCCACCTCGAAAAGGAGGTGCTGAAGTTTATGCGCGGCGTGGCGGACGACGCTGCGGCGACGACGTCGCGCCTTGTCTCCGGCAATGTCGGCGCACGCTGGCAGCAGACGCCGACATCAGCCATGACGGAGGTGGAACAGGCGCTGCAGCACTACGGGCTCGCGGTGCAGGAAGGGAAGGACATCATGGACCTCTCCTCCGTGCAGCCTTCCTTGCAGACGTCGCTGGTGCTGGCACGCGCCTGGTCCGCCTCACGTCTTGCCAAAGTAATTCTGATTACCTTTGCAGAGATCGAGGTGCAGCGGCTGACGGAGAACCAAATCGCGGCAGCGGACGACATGCTGGGCGAGAAGCTCGTCCTGCAGAGGGAGGCGGTGCTGACAGCGGCGTGGAACCGCGCCCCTTTAGTTCCACCCAAGACAGACAAGGCAGGCGGTCGTGCCCGGAAGAGCGTGTCAGCCGGGAAGCCGCGAATCTCAAATGAGGCGTCGTTGATGTTTGTCGCACCGATCCTCTCGGCGGAGGAGATGGAGTTGCTGCAGCGTGTGAAGGAAGGCGCCGAGGAAGCAGTACAGTACATGCATCTGGACATCGCCGAGCAGCTCTACGATCATCTGAGCAACTTGGCGGCGCTGCTAGGCCGTCCGCGTCTTGCCGCTGCGGCGGCGGAGCAGTTACAGACCTGTCAACTCATTGGCTTCCTGTGTGCGAAGAGCACGCAGGAGATGACGGACTCAGTGGAAGGCCGACTCTGGCGGCAGCTCCACACCGTGCACCCTTTGCTGTGTCACGCCACTTTGTGTAAAGCGCTGTTGGACGAGGTGCTCGCCGTGTCACCGATGAGCAAGTACATTCGCAACTGCGCGTTGTTGTGTGTGGAAGAGACAAAGGAGGAGGAAGTCGTGCCAACGAACTCGCACGCGCGTGATGCAGCGGCGCTGACGGTCTCGCCGTTTGCCATCGACGCGCCAGTGCTGACCATCACGTACAGCAGCGGTCACAGCGACTTCTGCCTCGTCCTGCTGCGCCACCCCGACGGCGGCGTCGAAGGCCGTCGCAAGAGCGTCGCGGCGGAGGAGTGGCACCCGCTCGTGCAGCAGTTCGAGCGCATGCAAAGCGAAACACCAGACCTCTCGGATGAGCCCAGGAGTGGCAAACCTGGCAAGGCGGCGCAGCGCGTCATCTCCGAGGACGTGGTCGACTTGACGGACCACCTTGCTCCGGTCACGATGAAGCTGCTGATGGAGTTCCAACCTTCGCTCCAATCCTTCGGTGCGAAGTCTCCTCTGTACCTTTGCGTCGCTCCAGGCATGCAGCCAATCGCGTGGGAGCAGACGAGCCTGCTGTCCACCTGCGCCCTCGTGGTGCGCGAACTCGGCGCGGCGGTGGTGGTGAGCAAGTACAACGAACCAACACACAACACACGGCAGCCCCCCGCGCACGGCTCGAAGACTAACGGGTCGGGCCCATCCAAAGGAGCGTCAACCAGCGTGTCCGTCTGCATCGCCGACGTCTTTGGCGACCACATTGAGTCTACCGAAAACGTGCTGAGCGCGGAGTCTCTCAAATCGAAGAACACGCAGCACACCCTGATCACCTGCAGTGCGCCTGGCTCGCCTCCCGATCCCGCCTACATAACGTGGGTGTTAAACGCCTCTGCGCCGAGTTCCGTCGTTGTGGATATGTGTGGAAGCTTCACAGATGCGCTGCCGCTACCCTACCTCGCGGTGCTGCGGCTGTCGCAGGTGAACGTCGCCGTGTTGGCCGATGGCGCCGTCAACGCCAAGTCCCGGCAGCGTGAGGAGCGGCAGCAGCTGGACTGCTGTGGCGTCGGTTTCGTTCCACCCAGGTGGGTGGTGCAGCTGCTCTTGTTGTTGCGCGGTGCACGGCTGGTGGTGGCGAACGCGTTCCCGTGCAGTCCCGAGTCCGCTGACGGACTCACCCGTCGGTTTCTCTCTTCCCTGTCCTCCATCAAGACTCTGGTGGAGCAGCTGAGGGGTAAGGGCAGAGACGCGAAGACGCCCCCTGTCACGCTCTACGGTGCATTTGGAAGCAGCAGCATTAGCAGCAAGCAGAAGTCGTAGCCATCGGACAAGCAGTAGGTGGATGCGTTAACGAAGGCAGGTTCCTCCGTCATGCAGCCAGCAGTTCAGCGTTGCGGCTCTTTTATCTTCTGATTGTGGTTGGATGTAAATAGTACGATGTTCTACCCTTCCTTTTGTAATGTACACGCAGTCCCAAAGTTACGCCACGCAAAGCGGAAAAATGCGTCTATTGCAGCATAAGTAGGATATTCTACGCGAAGCCGAACAGCACGCTGTCTTGCGTTGTTCTCTGTCGTCTCTTCTTCTTTTTTTCTTCAGCCGCGCAGAGAGAACGTCGAGCGTAGACGCTGGCTGGAGAGGTTGGTTTCCCAGCAAATCTCCCGTCGACTCAGCGCTCCGTTTTCGTCGTCGTGGTTTGCCCCCTCTGCACTGTTGCCGCCCTCTTCTCTTCCTCTTCCTTCTTCTCTCCCCTCCCCGTTGAGTTTGATGCGTTCAGCCTGTGTTTCTTTTTAAGGATTTCCTGCCCCCTTTTTACGAGTCAGATCTTTCGACCAGAGAGTGCGCACCTGCGTAGGTGAAAGGAACCATGAGTGGATTTTTGAAGACCGTCTTCAAGAGTGCAGCTGCTGCTCCGGGTCCGCTGAAGATCGCGGAAGCGCCGACGGCCATCTCCTACACCCTCGCCTCCTTCCGCTGGCACATGGACACACGCACTCCGGTGAAGGCAATCGCGATCCACGATTTCCTCGGCAGCTGTGCGTCGTGGCAGCAGCTGCTGCATGAGCCGTTGGCAGACTTCCCGCTGCTCCGTCACACCCCGTCTGACCCGCTGGAGGTCTTCTGCGCTGACTTGCGAGGGCACAACTTCTCCGAGAACGCACCCATGACGTCGGCCAATGCCTTCCCTCTGGCGTGTGCGGCGGACGTGGTGAAGATGCAGGCAGATATTCTTCGGTGTGAAGCACCACTTTTCGGCATTGGCCTCGGCGCCCTCGTTGCCTCCTGTGCCGCCCTGCACGCGCCGGAGGCCTTCTCGTCGCTAACACTCTTCGTGAAGGACCTGGCGGAGCTTCACGAGTGCAAGCCAGCCTCGTACGCCTTGGCGGATGTCGTTCGGCACGCACCGCGCGAGGCGAAGAGCCTGGCCGACCTAAACGCGTACTTGCAAGAGAAGATTCCCAGTGCCACGGAGCGCGCCACCTTGCTCTCTACTGTCGAAGTCCGCAACGGCTCGTGCCGCTTCCGATTTAATAAGGAGCTGCTAGAGCAAAAAGAAACGTTTGTTCTTCAGGCACCTGCAGAGCGCAACTTCACAAAGCCCACGACAATCTGCTTGTACGGGGAAGGTGGGAGCAGCGCACGGGCGGCGGAGGCGGCGGTGCGGGCTCGCTTCCCGGCAGCCAATATTCTGCAGCTGGACACAAAGGGCAAAGTGGCTCCGCTGGATGCCGTTCCGGTCGTGCCGCTTCTGCTTCAGTCGTGCAACCTGCTCGGCCAAATTAACGAAGGTGCCGCGGAGTGATGTGAAGCGGAGAACACGCAGAGGCCTCCCCACACGCGTTCGTGTCCCCAGAAGGATGCTCATGCATCGCCCCCTAAATTCCAATGGGCGGCAAGAGCTAAGCCCTATTTGATTGACCTCCTTGCTTTAATTTGTGACAGGCGCGACAGGCACCCCCTCTTTTCTTTTGGCAGTTGCTGAAGTATATTGCTGTGTTTTTGTGGTTGCTCTTATTGACTATTGCGGCGTTGTTATTATTCACAAAATTCCGATGATGTCCCACAAAAAAGTGCCGCACTGCGCCTTGCCTTTGTACGTAACTGCATTGCGTCTTCCTTCATTTTCCCCTGGGAGGACTTTCCGCTTCTTTTCCCTCCCCTTGCGCAGGTCTTTGAGTCGGGAAAAGCGCTCTTGTAGCTGCATCAGGGCTCGGTGTAACCGCATTCCTCGCTGGCTTTTCAAAATGTGCTGCGGCCCTTATGATCGTGACGCCCATGCGGTGAAACGGCAGTCCGTTTTCTTCTTCCACTCACGTTCGGCTTCGCTCCTTTGACTTCTCGCTTTCTGTTGTGGCAGCTTGTTTATTTCTTTTCAGTAGAAGAAAACACGTATTTCGAGGACTCCGACCGCCCTCACTGTGCGCGTTTTACACATCTGATTGCTCTTCTCCACCCTCCCCAGGCACCTTGTCTGAACATACTGTTTTATAAATAAAAGAGGAATCTACCACCCTCTACGACCCGCTCGTGTTCTCTCCTTGTCACGGTCTCATCCACAACGGCGAAAAGCACGACGACTGTTTCTGGCGCTTCTTCCCCGATTGTTGTTGTTCTTCTTCTCTCCATGACCAAGTTTAGCGGCACCGCGCGTCGCTTCGTCGCCCTCTTCCTCGTGGGTGCGTTGTTGCTGGGGTCGATCACGACGTTGGCCATCCACGAAGATGAGCAAGGCACGCGGGATTGGGTCATGCACCTGGTAGGAAACGTGCAGGATGCCGCCGTGCAGGTCGCCGTCAATCCGCAGCTGATCTACGTCGCGTCCGAGGACGGTGCGGTGGCGGCCATTGACGTGGGTGCAGCCGGCGCGCTGAATCTGACGTGGCGCCTCACCTCCACATCCAAGCCACTCTGCGTAGCGGCGGCCTACCAAGCCGTCCTCACAGTGAACGACGCCGGTGTGGTCGCGGTGCTGGACCCCGCCACTGGCAGTATCGAAGTCACCTACGCGCTGCAGACGGTGGAGGCCCCTCTGCGCGCGGCCGCCTGCGCCATCGAGGGCAGCAACGCGGTGGTGGTGGCCCACGACGGTGAGATGCTTAAGCGCTTTGACTTCTCCCTCGCCTCTGAGGAGGAGACGATTCACGTTGCGGCCTCCACCGCGCTCGCCGGCGACGTCTCAAAGATGTACATCGCGGGCACCACGCTGGTGCTGAACAGCGCGGCGAACTCGGCAGAGGTGCGCAGCGCCGAGACGCTGCAGTCGGTGCGCACCGTCGCCGGCATTGCAACGAGCATCGCGTCGGACGGCCACTTCACCACGCGCGACGCGGCTGCCCTCCGCTCCTTCCCGCCTGCTGGCGACGCCGCGGAGTTCCCCTGCGCGGACTGCGGCATTGCCGTGGTCACGAACACCGAGTCTGGCACCTCGCGTGGTGTGGTACGCGTGGAGACGGGCAAGGACACGATGCGCATCGCCTACCCGAGCTCGGAGCTGTTGATTCCGAACATTGGCAGCAGCAGCACCGCCTACCCCATCGCCGCCTTTGAGACAGAGGACGGCGACGTCGTCGTCCTCATCAAGACTGGTGCCCACAACCTGCTGCTGGTCAGCGCGAGGAAGGGGCTCGTCTGGCGCCGCTTTGAGGGACTGGCCAACGTGGCCGCGACCGCCATCGTGGAGCCAATGGAGGAGCTTGATCACTTCCACTTCAACAAGGACGTGCTGCTCGCCTCCCGCTTCGGCACGCTCTACTCCGTCCCGCTCCTGTCGATGGGCTCGGAGGTGCGCCTCATAACGGACTTCTCCAAGGAGCTGGTGGAGGCGCTGAAGGCGCCATCGATCGCGCAGGTGCAGGTACGCGGACTGAAGGTGCGTGACAATGGCCACACCGCAGTTGTCTTTGCGGTGTACGGCACCACGAACGCCGACGTCGTTGTGGACCTGGTGTCGAGGCAAATAAAGGAGGTCTCCACCACGGAGAACAGCATCCTCTCGACCCCGCTTCTGGAGGTCGGCGCCGACCTCTCGGTGAAGGGCTCGCTGCCCCGTTCGACCATCTACACCTACGTTAGCCACAGTGCGACCGGTGTAATAGAGGGATACAGCGTGGACAAGACGGCGGGGGCGCGTGCGACGTGGGTCGTGCAGATGCCGTCTAGCATTGTGGCACACGCCTCCGGCAGTGAGCCGCCGCGCCGCACCGACATTGTGAACAACATGCGCGTCTTCCCGAACATCTCTGGCAAGGAGCCGGTAGAGGAGGTCCGCCACACCTATCCCATGCGCAACGTCATCGCCGTCGCACACTACGAACCGGTCGAGGACGAGCTGCCGACGCTGGTGATCACCGCGATCGACGTGGTGACAGGCGGCGTGCTGGCCACCACCCGCCACGCCAACGTCGAGGGTGACGTGAAGATGGTCATTGTCGAGCACTCCATCATCTACTACTTCTTGGACGCGAAGAAGATGCGGTACTGCTTCGGCGTGTGGGAGCTCTTTGAGGACGAGAACTCGCCGGTGGTGACCAAGTCCGCCGTTGCCACCCTTCCGCAAATCATTGCCTCCTTCTTCGTCAACACAAAGCGCGAGTTCAGCTCCCGCGCCACCCGGCCACCCGTCGTGACGGTTTCGACGCTCGGCGTCTTTGGCGGCCCGCTCGCCGACATGGGCGTCACCACGTCGTACAACGCCATCGCCCGCAAGAGCCTTGTGCTGGCCTTCAAGACGGGCCGTGTAGTGGTGGTCGAAGTGCTGCGGCTGCTGGCGGGCGGCCAGATGCCGATGCCGGACGTGAAAGACCGTCAAATCTCTCACGTCATTCTGCCCAGCCTTCTCTTTGCCTCGCACAAGCACCGCCTCGCCCTCCCGCAGAAAATCACGACGGAGCCGACGGGGCTGGAGAGCTCGTGCCACGTGGTGGTGTCGGGTCTCGACCTCTTCTACGTGCGCTCTTCCTCTGGTAAGCCGTTTGACCTCCTCAACAGCGACTTTAACAAACCGCTGCTTGTCACGCTGGTGTGCGGCTTCGCGGCGCTGTCTTTTGTGGTGCGCTACTTTGTGAACCGCAAGGCCATCAACTCATCGTGGCAGTAAGGGTGAAGGGTAGCGTCTCTTTTAAAATTGTTTTTGCTTTTTGAGTTGGCGTCGGATGAGAAGAGGAGACGCGATCTTCGTGCCTTTTCCCGTGGCACGGCTCGGATTATTTTGTGGGCTTGCGTTGCTTTCGCCGTTGTTGTTTTGTTTTCTCCTGCCATTTATTTTATTATTATTGTTTCGTTTTCGTCGCGCTTCTGAACGCTGTTTGTTGTTGTTGATGTTGATGTTGTGCGAAACTCGTGTGTCTGTCTGTCTGTCTGTGTGTGTGGGTGGGGGGGGGGTGGGGGAGGTGTTGTAGTTCTGAAGAATGTTTAGTTCTTGTTGCCTCTCCGGCTGTTGTTGTGCCGTGGAGGAGAGGAGGAGCGATAAAGTTTCTTTGTAAAAGGTTGCGTAAGGATTCTGTTAAGCATTTTTACGGCGTAATTCAATAAAACACTCAAGAGCAGCAAGAACAAGATGAAGTGAGTTGCAGCACGAGAGTTGTAGCGCTGGCGATGTCGTGGAGATCTTTCCTCGACTAGAACCGGAGGTGGAAGGCTCGTGCACCAACAAACGCCGAGGCACGAAGCGAGGTGCGCAAAGAGCAACTGCTGTTAGGCGCTGCGGAACGCGAGATCTACAAAAAAAACAAAACCACGTGAGCTTTATCGTCATCGTCTTCATCACAGTTTAATAGTAGTCAGTGGTAGGCGAGATGACAGCGTTAAGTAGTTTCGCGTGAAATCAGAACGCTACTGTGATGACGCCGACCCCATCAGCAACGGGTGCGATCGATGGCTCACAATTCCCTCAACATACCGTGCTGTCCGTTCTTGGACCTTCTCACTCCGCTCCTCTCGCACACGCACACCCGCATACGAGTGTATCACCTCATTGCTTCCACCGTAGGACCGCCATCACCTACCTCTGTTTAGAAGATACCGAATCACGCAAGTAGCAACGAGCACAAACAGAACCCAAGTCACAAGTCACAAGTAAACGGGCCAATTGAACATGACGCTTCGTGTTTCTGCCTCGCGACCGTACGCCGCCGAGGTGCAGCGCGTCACCTCCGAAAGCGTCGCCCTGCGGGATGAGGCACAAAGTGTGCGAGAGCGCCGGATAGCGCTGGAGGCGGCAATGCGGCAGGAGCGCAATCGACGACTGCAGCATGCTGCGCAAAGGAAATCAACATTACCTCGCAAAGAGGCCAATGGTGCACCGCAGGAACAACCCCAAGCTGCGAGTTTGTCTCCTACTCCGACGGCGGAGGCAAAGCACTCCTCTCGCAGCCCTTCGAACGGCAATGAGCTTCCGCGAGACCTGAACGAGTACCGCCGTGAATTGGACAGCGCCAACGGAAACAAGCACACCCACCATCCCCACTGCTACACCAGCAGTCACCTCAATCCTGCTGACGTCCACTTTTACAAGGCGGAGGGGCGGGTGCGGGAGTACCAGCGGCACGCGCCGAGCCCACCGCAGCCGCAAACGTCGTCGCGCCATCCGTCAGGACGCGACGAAAACCCGACCGAACTGCTCGACGTCACGCCGTCGCCCGCGGACGGCACGTCAGAGCAGTGGACGAAGTCTGCCCTGCTCCGCATGGAGGCGAACCAGCGCATTCTGAGGAGTATTAAGGCACGAGAGGAGCGAGAGGCCGCGTTGCGTGCTGCTCGTGGCGGGACGCGTGCTGCTTCTGCACCGCGGCGGTACGGCGAGTCAGCCGTAGTGCAACCTCGCGCCTTCACACCCGGTGGAGCTGCCCCCGTTGTTGAGCCCGCACCATCGGGTCGGACTCCTTCCCGACTTGCACACTCCTTCTCCTCCTCTCTTGTTCCACCCCCACCACACCACTATGAATGGAAGTTCAATCCGGCGCAGAGATCTACAGCTGGCGCCCTTGCAGCAGCGACAGTGCGGTCGAGTCCGCCGCGGGCACAACAGCGGCAAAGTCCGCCGCGGAAGTACTTCAGTGGGAGCCCCTTGCGCCGGTATAGCAGCGGGAGTTCACCACCGAACCATATCACACAAAACTCCCCGTTTAAACCGTCCCTGAAATACTCATCGGCCTCGTTGCACACCTCAAAGGTGGAACCCAACCCCATCACCTCCTCAGTGAGGAGGCCGGCGACGACAACGAGTTCGTGGACATCCTTGCGCGACAGCTGGACCTCTCCATCTCGCGGTCCGGTGCAGTCGACCTACCAGCCGATCGCACCGCAAGCAGCGGCCACTGCCCCCAGCACACCGTGGGAGAGCCGACGCTCGTGGGAAGGGCTAACCCGGCCCCGCTCGCCTTCTCGTTTTTACGAGGAGCGAAAACCCCTTCTCCTGTCGCGCTCCAGCGCACCGGCTGGGACCGCCGCGGCCAAAGGCAAGGCCGAAGTGGAGGTTTCGCCTCTTACACCGATTCCCGTTATGGGAACGGCCGCGAGGAGCGCGGGCAACAGCGCTGATCGTGTGGAGCAGCCAGCCGCGGCTACGAATAAGTCCTCTCTTCTGGAGGGGTTTCGAATGCCTGACACTATTTTGAAGCGCGACGACCTGTTCCAAGGCACTGCATGAATCTCTCTCTAGAAGGAAGAAACAGGCGCTTATTCTCTCCTACCTTGAAAGGGGTAGTATTTTGAGTGAAGAGAGAGAGAGAGCTGGCTCGTTTGTAAAGGAAAGGAGCGCCGTTCTTTGTCTCTGCACCACCTTCTCCGCATTTGTACTAGAACTCGCACACTGTATATGTAGTAGTGTTATTTTTGTTGCCTTCTTCCTCGTTGTGCTGCATTTGGCAGGGCTGCACCACTGCCGAACTCAACCCAGAACTCAAAAGCAGAAAAGAGGAGCCGTTTGAAATGTGCTTGTTTTTCTGCTGTTGTTTACGACGCATCTCAGGTACAGCGTTTTGCTTCACAGTTCTCGATTACACCTCTCTCTATCTCTCCTTCGTTTTCTTTACTTCGCTTCTTTGGCACTCAAAAGGCAGCGTGAAGGGCTTCTTACCGTTTATAGGGATAACAGGTCGCTTTCTGTGGCGGACAGTAAACAAGAAAAAAAGCCGCTCATTATCCTTCGCGCTCTCATCTCCGCAGACAGAAGTATTTGGTTATTTGTTGTGGAAAGAGACCTTCGTCCAACGCACCCACAGACGTACGCGTAGAGAATGGAAGCCCTCTCAACGGGCTTCTGTGGCGCTGCTCTCACGCAGTCTCTCGCGTTAGAAGAGATAGAGGAATGGCAGCGGCAGTGGCCTCAGCCAACTCTGCAGGTTGTGGATGTTCAACGTTACCCTCGCTGCCCCACCACGGAATTGGAGCCCTGCCGTTTCTACGTCGCCGCCTCGGACGGTCAGTCTCTTGTGTGGCTGGTAGTGCCGCCCCAAACACCTCTCGAAGAAGCCATTGCGGGCTTTGAGTTGGAAGTCGGCTGCTGCATGACGCTGCTGTCGCACACACTGGTGACGGCGGCGAACGGGTTGAATGTGGTCGTCCCACTGCAAGTAAAGTACTCGTCGAACACGCTGCGGCTGTTGGGACGGCCGACCTGCCCTGACCAACTTTTCCCTCTATCGGCCAATTCCCTCGTGCAGCGCGCGACGGAAGGCGAAGGGACAGGCGTCGTCGGCACGGGCGCCAGCACCGCAGCGGTCCGGCGCCCGTCGCATCGCATTGCCGTGCGTGACTTTGTCGACAACCCCGAGAGGGCACTGGGAAACTGGTTTATCGCTGTGCGGGTGGTCTGGCGAGGGCGGGAGTATCAGATGAACTCGCCGTCTCGCACCTTCGGTTCCCACTCTGTCCGAGCCGACACGCCGCGCTTTGTCTTTCGCTGCCTCCTCGTCGATGAACGCGGCGACGGCATCGTGGCGGCCTTTTTTGGTAGTGCCGCGCTGATGGATCGAGTCCAGCTACATGATTGTCTGATGCTGGCACAAGGCACCGTAAAGTGGGCTGTCAGCGAGGTCGCAGCGCCGGTTGAGTTGCAGTTTGGCGAGAAGTCCATCGAGACGTTGCTTGATGCAGAGAGTGTCCAGCACACGTTCCCTCTCTACGCCGCCGCCCTGGTCGGCGAAGTGGCGGAAGACCTACGCTCCGTTGCGGCGGTGCTGTCGGATGCGCAAGTTGGCGACTATACCTCCGTTGTCGGTCTTGTGGTGGCAGTGCAAGGCAGCACGCAGATTACCACCAAACGTGGGCGTGTGTGGCGGTCTGTGGTGACGCTCGCCGATGATACCGGTCCCGGCAACCACTGCTACATGGAAGTGACGCTCTGGGGCGACACTGCTGAGTTGACTGAGCCATCTGTAGGAGAGCACTGGGTGTTTCACTCCTGTGCGGTTCAGCTCTTTCAGCAACGCAAGACGCTGTCGAGCCGAGCATCTACTATGGCGGTGCAACTGCGTCCACTGCAACTCCCTCTCGACTCCTCTGCCGCTGCTCTTCCACGTGAATGTGTGTCTGTCACCGCCGCAGCAGCAGAGACGTCTCCGCCAGCGGTCACAGCCAACGAGTCCGGGGCAGCAAGCACAGACCCTTTTCCTGCGACACCAAAACCGAGGTCGTTGCAGTTTGTATTTAACTTTCACGAAGCCTCTCCAACGCTGCCGGTGCTGGCGCGCGTGCAGGAAGTTCTTTCGCCGCTGCTCACCTGGACGTGTGTTGCCTGTCACAGCATTGTGAACATTGGGTCGTGCGATGCGTACGCAGACGCTATTCCGGATCGTTGCGGCGTGTGTGGTGGAGAAGAGCTCTTCCCCTCCTGTCACCTGAACATACGGATGAGCGACTGCCTTTCCATCGCAGCCGTGACACTGCACGGCTCAACAGCGGAGACGCTGTTAGCGGCAACCGCGTTGGATCTGGCCCGCACGTTGCAGCGAAGGCCAGCAGCGGGCCGTGAGTTTCGCGCCGGCCTCGTTGGTGTGCCGGTGCTATTGTGGCTGCTTGTGGAAGCGACGGAGGAGGGCGACACAAATCACTACGTCGCTGCAGCATGCAAGCACATTCACTGCGTCTCTGGCTGCCACACGCTCCTGTCCGCGATTGACGCTTTCACCGGTGACTTGGCCAACGGGAACGACGAAGTGCCTTTGGAACGTTGACATACTTTCACTTAAACGTGAAGACCGCATCTAGGACTTCTGTGTTGTTGTTTCTTTGCTACTACCTGCTCAACTGACCTAAATCGATGTCTCTCAGAATTCGTACCTCTCTCCCACTCAAGTTTTTCATGGATATCAAAGAAAAAAGGAAGGTATTCGTTCGCGCACCTGCAGGTCGTTGTTGCCACTTCCCCTTATCTGCCGCCCCACCAGCGGATTTAAAAAAGGTTGCAGCGTCCATTTTCTTGCCGAGGGGAACTTAATGCGCGTCTGCAAAGATGACTGAATCAATGTAAAGCGTTTTCCTCATCCCTCTTGGATTTTTCTCGCCTTTTTTTCTTTCGTTCGTGCAGTTCACCGCAGGTGTTTTCCGCGTAATTATTATTTTTATTATTATCTTTTCTCCTGTACGCCCTGCTTGTGGGCATCGCCGTTGCACCACCCCACCAACGTTGTTCTTGCGAGCGCGTGCAGAAGACACTACCCTGTAATCTAGAACCCATAGCCATCCCCGGCCGACTACATTTATTTGTGTGATACTTTCCTTTTCTTTCTCTTTCCCTTGCTTGTAGTTCTTCCACTCGCGCAGCCATTGAGACACGCTCTCAATCAGTGATCGAAGGATAACGTGATTCCATTCCTTATTATCTGGGCTGAGAGCAGCTTGCATGTATAGCTGTAGACCATAGTAAAGTCTTGGACTTTTGGTTTCTTTTTGCTGGTGGTGGAAACTTGATCGATCGGAGCTGAAGTGCAGCGACGCGAGAATGAACCTGTCACCTACAATGAAAGATTGTGTGACGGCGGTCACCAAGGCCGTCAAGAAGCGCCTCGCCGGCGAAGTGGTGGATCGGAAGGATGTTGGGACAGTCGTGGAGCTGCAGGTGCAGGTCTCGCTGTCGACGGCAGCCGAGGCTGCCGCGGCGCTTCTCGCGGCAATGACGAAGGCGGCGTGCGGCGCGGACAAAGGCTCCACGAAACTTCCCAATGGCGAGATCATTGTCGACACCACGGCCGCGCTGCAAGTGCAGACGTTTGCCGATTGCATCCGCGTGAGCACCTTCCGCTTTCAGGAGCTGCCGGCGGACAACCCGATGGTGTGCGCCATTGCCGAGGCGACGTACGTCCGCCACCTGCAGCGCGCGTCGGAGCTGAAGGTGTACGGCCTCGAAGACTTTCCTCCGTGTCTGCTGCGGGAGGCGATGTCGCGCTTCGACGTCAGCATCGGCGGCTACGTGGTCCTGTCGCTCCTCATTTCCAAGAACAAGGACGTCGTCCTTCGTCTTTTCACGACGGCCGTGGACACCGTCATGAGCAGTATGTGCAGTACTTCCTTCACGAGCGGCGTTCTGCCCGCGTCATGGGCCAAGCGCAGCAGCCTCGAACCACACCAGCTGCTCGACGCGCTGGAGGATGTGCAGCTGGCCATCAACGAGTACTGGCACGACAGCGCGCAGGACGACCATGCCCGCTCTGTCATTGTGTTTCTCATGAGCTCTGTGGGAAGCGACGTATGCGAGTGCTTCAAGAACAAGATCACCACCGCCAACGGTGTGTTTCTCGGTGATAAGAAGCTTGTGGAGGAGGCACATCTCTGCTGCGATGAGTGGGTGACGGTTTGTGGTAGACTGACGACGGTCGACTGGGCCTCTGAGTGGGGCGAGCGCTACGAGGATGCTGCCCTCGTGTGCATCCGCAATCGCCTCCACACGGCGCTGTCGCTACGCGGCATCATCGAAGAAATCAGCGAGCTGCTCGGCGCTGACGACTTCCACGCGTTGAAGACGGAAGTGCTGTGGGATGTCTTTAGCGACGTTGCGGTGATGGACAGCTCGGCGAGCGTGCAGAACCAGTGGAACGCCGCCCTCGCCGCATACTACCGCCGCTTGGAGCCCATTGAGCATCGCTGCGCCACGGTGCTGCGTGAGCTGTTCGCGACGCGGGTCGGTCTCGCCCCCCAGGCCATTCTCAACGAGTTCTCCGGCTACTGCCACTTGATGAAGCGCCCCATCATCGCGCGCGAGCTTGTGACCGAGCGCGACGGCCTTCTGGGAAAGCTGAACGATCGCCTCTCTGCGATTCGTCTCGAGTACGAGCACCGCGCGGAGAGCACGGAGGACGAGCGAGTGCTGGAGGAGGAGGACCGACGCTGCCAGACCGGTCGCTTTTTCCCAGGTGTGGTGAACAACATCATCTGGCTCCGCCAGCTCCGCGGCCGCATTGAGGAGATGATCGATATGTGTTCCTCTATCCTCAACGACCTGCCCAACGCGAGTGCCTTCGTCGCGTCGGCCAAGCAGTTGCTGGAGGAGGTGCAGGACTACGAGCAGGAGTGCTTCCGCGGCTGGGTCGCCGACGTGGACGACAAGAGCGATGTGCTGACGCTGGACGCGGATGCGCCGCTGATGGAGATTGACGGGAAGGGGCGGGTGGAGGTGAACTTTGCCGAGCGGCTGGTGCAGCTGCTGAAGGAAGTCCGCGTGCTCGGCACTCTCGGCTTCTTGATCCCTCGCCAGGTCACCCGCATTGCGCAGCAGGGGGCACAGTTTATGCCGATGGGCGTCGCGCTGAAGCAGGTGGCGCACACGTACAACTCCATGGCCGCTGACATTATCCCATGCACACGGGCAATGCTGCTGGAGCCGGCACTGGGGTTTGAGAAGGTGATCACCGCCGACGGCAGCAAGAAGCTCACCTGGCGCAGTACGAAGGAGGCGGCACGCTTCATTGAGCGGCTACAGGGCGCCTCGCAGTCGTTGACGGAGTGCAATCGCCGCCTTCACAAGACGCACCAAGAAATCGAAGGTCTCGTGGTGGAGCTCTTCGGCATCAGCCTGCTGCGCTCACGCGACCGGTGGATGCGCAAGGTGCGGCAGATGCGCGAGAAAATCGAGCTTTCCGGCTTTCAGAACACCGAGTCGTGGCGCGAGTTTTGGGATATGCAGCTGTACAAGGCGATGGAGGCGCAGTACCAGCTAGGGTTAGAGTCGCTCCACGAAGCCATCGAGGAGATTAAAGCAGATATAGTGTTGGACGCAAACAGCGGGCAGGCCGCCCTGCGACCTTCTCTAGAGATTCTTCGCGCTCAGTATTACCAACGCATCCACGACTTCATTACATTTCCGCAGCGCTTTCAAGGTTGCAGCGAAAAGAACGTATTCAAGGACATGCCCTCGCGGAACACCAACGGCATCTACGCCGTGCTCCAGCACGCCGCCCAGCTCTTCAAACGCGTCTCGCACGAGCTGAAACGCTTTACGCCCTTCCTGGTCATTGGGCGCTGCGGCAAAGGCGACAATCCAACGCTGGAGCAGATCGTGAGCAAATCGCTGACCGAGGTGCAGCACTGGGAGCAGAGCGTGCGACTTCTCAAGCAGAAGGGCAAAGAGATCAACGGCGAGGATTTGTTTATCAAGTGCGACTGCATCACCCTGTGCACCGCAGCCATCAAAGGCACGGTCGAGGAACACCTAGTGCGACTCACTGACGCGTTGAAGGTGACGCTGAAACAGAGCGCAGAGCAGCACCTCTCCTCCATCAACGACTACCTCGCGAAAGCGGCGACGTGCCTCGACAGCAAACTCACCAAACTTGACGAGATCGGCGAGGCGAATTTGCTCTACGGCGAGCTGATGGAACAGCGGCCCGCCATCGAGGTGGAGTTCTACCACTTCTACAACAAAAACGTTCTTTTGCAGAACATGACCGGCACGGCGGGACTCGACTTCACCAAAACGAAAGAGCGCTGGGACACCTTTATGAAGCGGCTGGACTCGCACGAGAAGGAGGTCGAGGATCAGCTGAATGAGATGAAAGGCACCGTGAGCGAGTCCGTCAAGGAGTGGGAGAAAGACTCCATCCGCTTCACTACGCGGTGGCATGAGATGAAGCCGAAGGACCTGAACTCGCAGAAGCCGCTAGAGTTCGTGTCAAAGAAAAAGACGGAACTGCAGGCGCTGAAGGAGCGCGGGGAGGAGTGCAAGAAGCAGTGCGAGTACTTCCACCTCGATGAGCCGGACCTGCAGCCGCTGGAGGAAGCCGAGGCGGACATCGAGGACTACTTCAACATGTGGAGCATGCTCGGCGACTTCCAGCAGCAGGTGCAGGAGATTTGCAAGGAGCCGTGGATCAGCTTCCGCGCCAAGTTGTACCGCTTCGAGGACTTTGTGAAGGTGTGGCAAGAGAAGCTGAAGGAGATTCCTTCCAACTCGGTGACGGTGCACATCCGCACGATGCTCGAGCAGTGGGGCCGCTGCGTCCCGCTGATGAAGTACGTGCGCGGCGACGGCTTCACCCCGGCGCACTGGGTGGAGCTCTTCATGCTGCTGAAGCTGCGCAACGTCACGCAGGACACCGTCAACTTCGGGCAGATTCTCGATCGCCACGAAACCATCTTACAGAACGAAGCGCACATCAAGCAGCTGCACAACCGCGCGCAGGGCGAGGCGCAAATCCGCGAGGCTCTGGACGATGTGCGGGCGTGGGGCACGGAGGCCAGGTTCGCGCTCACCCCGCACCCCGACCGCGCCGGTGTGGTGCTCATCACGGACTGGAAGGACACCATGTCTGCCCTCAGCGACAATCGCGCACTGCTGCTGAGTATGAAGGAGTCCCCATACTTTAGCCTGTTCTCCAGCGATGCCAGTAAGTGGGAGGTGCGCCTGTCCACTCTGGACGAGTACTTGCGCCACATGAACCACATCCAGCGCAAGTGGGTCTACTTGGAGCCGATCTTCCGCCGCGGTGCCCTGCCAAACGAAACGCAGCGCTTTGAGCGCATCGATGCCGCCTACCTGACGGTGATGAAGTCGGTTGAAAAGGACAGCCGGCTCATGGCACTGGCCGAGCACGGCGAGTTCAAGAGCACGCTGCGCGACGTCGCGGAGCAACTCGAGCGGTGCCAGAAGGCACTCAACGAGTACCTCGAGTCGAAGCGAGACTGCTTCCCCCGCTTCTATTTCATCAGCGACGATGACCTGCTTGAGATTCTTGCGCAGAGCAAGAACCCCAGCGTGATTCAGTCGCACTTGAAGAAGCTCTTTATGGGCATCCACAGCGTGCAATTCGATGCGCCGAAGGAGAACATCCTCCAGGTGCTCTCGCTAGAGGGCGAAGTGGTGACGTTGCTGAAGCCGGTCCGTGTGACAGAGGAGGTGGAGGCGTGGCTGTCGCAGCTCGACGTGGAGGTGAAGTCAACGCTGAAGGCGCACGTGGCGCAGTGCGTGTCGAAGTTCGACATCGGCGCCTACGCGTCGCAGGTGCTGTGCACGGCGGAGATGGTGACCTTCACTCGCAAAGTTGAAACCGCCATTCGCGAGTCCACCGGGGTCAGTGCGCTGAAGAAACTGAAGGCGAACCTGCAGACCCGCCTGCGCGAGTTGACGGCGTACGCTGGCGGCAACAGCGATGCCTTGGTGGGCATCAAACTCAAGGCCCTCATCATGGACCTCATCCACAACATTGCCGTCGTCGATCTGCTCATCGCGAACAGCGTAGAGAAGGAGTCGCACTGGCTGTGGAAGAAGCAGCTGCGCTTCTATCTCGACAGCACGCAGCAGTGCCTCCTCCGCATGGTCGATGCGGAGTTCCGCTACAGCTACGAGTACCAAGGCAACGCGCCGAAGTTGGTGCACACGCCCTTGACGGACCGCTGCTATCTGACGCTGACGCAGGGCATGCAGCTCGGCTACGGCGGCAACCCCTACGGTCCTGCTGGCACGGGCAAGACGGAGTCGGTGAAGGCGCTCGGCAACGCCATGGGCCGCCAGGTTCTTGTCTTCAACTGTGACGAAGGCATCGACTTCAAGTCCATGGGGCGCATCTTCACCGGCCTCGTGAAGTGCGGTGCGTGGGGCTGCTTCGACGAGTTCAACCGCCTGAAAGTCGACCAGCTGTCGGCCGTCTCGCAAATGATCCAGGTCATCCAGGAGGCACTGAAAAACGGGGAGAAGACATGCGGCCTGCTGGGCAAGGAAATCGACGTAGACTCCAGCGCCGGCATCTTCGTGACCATGAACCCGGCCGGCAAAGGCTACGGCGGCCGCAGCAAGCTGCCCGACAACCTGAAACAGCTCTTCCGGTCCATCTCGATGAGCGCACCGGACAACGAGCTGATCACAGAGACGATCCTCTACAGCGAGGGCTTCGAGAATGCCACGCAGCTGGCGACGAAGGTGGTGGAGACGTTTAAGCTGTCGAGTCAGCTGCTGTCCTACCAGCAGCACTACGACTGGGGTCTGCGTGCGATGAAGGCGGTGTTGCGACTTGGCGGCATCCTTATTCACGACTTCTTGACGGAGCGGGTGGCTGGTAAGGTGGAGCTCACGGCGGAGCAAACCTTAAAGAAGGAGAGCGAGATTATCATCAAGTCGTTGCGCGTCAACACGCTTTCCAAGCTCACCTTCGACGACGCCGTTCTCTTCAACACGCTGCTGAGTGACATCTTCCCTGGTGTCCCTGTGCTGGAGATCGACTACAAGGAACTGCGTCCCGCTATCGTGGAATCGATAAAGGAGCTGAAGCTGCAGGTCGTGGAGACACAAATTCAAAAAATCCTCCAGCTGTACGAGGCGCTGCGGCAGCGCATGGGTGTCGTGCTCGTGGGGCCCAGCGGAAGCGGGAAGAGCACGCTGATGCGGGTGCTGCGCCGCGCGATGCAGCGGCTGGGCAGAAAGATGCCGCTGTACGTGGTCAACCCAAAGGCCCTCCCACGCGATCAGCTTCTCGGGCACATGGACCCCGACACGCGGGAGTGGTTCGACGGCGTGCTGACCGATGCCGCGAAGAAAGTCGTGAAGGAGGAGCCGACGGTGCAGTCGTGGGTCTTCTGCGATGGCGATATCGACCCGGAATGGGTCGAGTCGCTCAACTCCGTCCTCGATGACAACAAACTCCTCACCATGCCCAACGGTGTGCGCGTGCAGTTTGGCGACAACGTCAACTTCTTATTTGAGACGCACAGCCTGGAGTACGCTTCGCCCGCGACGGTGTCGCGGATGGGCATCATTTACCTCTCCGAGGAGGATGTGGATCCGAAGGTGGCGGTGGCGACGTGGCTGACAGAGCAGCCGGAGGAGATGCGGGCGCAGCTGCAACAGTGGATTGACGCGTACTTTCGCAAGGCGATCGACTCCCTCCTCTCCGTTGGCGAGCTCGTGGTGCAGACGACGCGGACGGGACTTGTCATGTCGGGTCTCGCGCAAATGAAGAACTGCACGACGAAGAAGCAGTTCGCCCTTGCGCTGATCTACGGTCTGGGCTCCTACCTCGCAGAGAAGCCGCGACAAGACTACGCGAAAGACGTGCTCTTCATGATGGAGGAGCGCGCGCCGGACCCAAAAAACCCGCTCGACTTCAAGTACGACGAAGACCGTCAAGAGTACGTCTCCCTCGTTTTTGAGCCGGCGGGTGGCCTAACGGTGGAGGAGCTATACCGGCACCCGATGGTGTCCACGATTGACTGCCAGCGCGCGTTGGAGGTGATGAAGGCGTGGACGACGCCGACGAAGCCCGGCGTGTATCGACCCTTCATTCTGGTTGGCCCCGAAGGCTGTGGGAAGTCGATGCTGCTGAACAACCTGTTCGCGCACACGAGCAACGCCCGTGTCGCCAGCGTCAACTGCTCCGCCCAGACGGAGGCGATTCACGTAATTCAGAAGCTGAAGCAGACGTGCTCTATCTTCAACTCGAACCAGGGCAAAGTCCTTCGCCCAAAGGAGGCGGAACGGCTGATTCTTCTGCTGAAGGATTTGAACCTGCCGAAGCCCGACAAGTACGGCACGGTGCAGCTGCATTCACTTCTGCAGCAGCTCATCCTGTACAACGGCTTTTACGACTCGGACCTGGAGTGGGTAATGGTGGAGCGGGTGCAGATCGTCGGCAGCATGAACCCGCCCGGCAGCATGGGCCGCCACCCCGTGGCCCCGCGCTTCCTGGCAATCACCTCCATCCTGGCCATCTCCTACCCCTCCAAGGAGTCCCTCCAGCAGGTGTACTCGGAGTTCCTCAACGTGGTGCTTCAGTCGGGTCGACTGCAGCTGAACATGGCCAACAAGGGCGCCGCAGACCTGGCGCGGGTCATCGCGACCGTGTACGAGACAGTGGCGCTGAAGTGCACCGTAGACGTGGCCTCCCACTACGTCTTCAACCCGCGCGACCTCACGCAGTGGGTGCTGAACCTGCTGCACTACGACACCCCAAACATGGGCGACGTCTTCGCCTACGAGGCGCGCCGCATTTTTGTCGACCGTTTGGTCACGTCCGAGGAGCGCGTGAGGCTGTCCAAGGTGGTGCGCGACAACGTCGCCTTCCTCGTCGGCCACCGCGACGCCCCACCGGAGAAAGAGTCGGTGTTCTACGTCTCGTGGCTGGACTCCGCGCCGGCGGGCAAGAAGCGGCTGATGCCGTCCTCGCTCGACGCCGTGAAGAAGTCCGTCGACGCGTTTGCCCTGAAGTACTCGCGCGAAAACGCGAACTTGAACGTGCAGCTCATCCCCGATGTGTGTGCGTGGATTACCCGCGTCGACCGCGTCCTGTCGCAGGAACGCGGCAACCTTCTGCTGGTGGCGCGCTCCGGCGTGTGCGCGCCGCAGATCGTGCGTCTCGTCGCGTACTACAATCGCACCGAGGTTGTCACCCTTGGCATCACGCGCGACTACGGCGTCAAGCAGTTCACGACAGAGCTAAAGTCGGTCATGACGAAGACGGGCGTGGAGGGGCAAAGCGTCGTGCTGCTGTTGGAGGACTTCAACTTCTTTCACCCCTACTTCCTCGAGACGATCAACTCGATCTTGTCCTCCGGAGAAGTTCCCGGGTTATTCTCGCAAGAGGAGCAGGACGCGATGCTCGGGCCGCTGAAGGATGACGCGGTCGGCGAGGGCATGAGCGCCTACAACTACTTCGTGGAGCGCATCGCCCGCTACCTGCACGTGGTCGTGGTGATGGACCCGACGAACCCAAACTACGAACTGCAATGCCGCGCCAATCCGGCGCTGTTCACGCGGTGCAATGTGTACTGGATGGGCACGTGGGACAGCAGCAGCCTCAAGGTCGTGCCGCGCATCATGATCGCCGACGCCTTCGCGGCTTTGGACAGGCGCGATGACAAAAAGGAGTTCAGCCTCACCACCGAGCTCGTCCACATCCACCGCTCCTTCGGGGAGAAGTTCTCGCCGCAGCACTTCAAGGTGCTGTGCGAAACGTTCGACCACCTCTTCCAGAACAAAAGCAAGGAAGTGACGGACGGGCTGCTGCGGCTGAAGAGCGGCGTCACGAAGCTGGACGAGGCGCAGGAGAACGTCGACAAGATCGCTACGGACGTGACGGAGAAGAAGGGCCTACTGGAGGTGAAGCAGCGCGAGGCGGACGACGCGTTGAAGGAAATCCAGAAGAAGATGGAGGAGGCGGGAAACCAAAAGCGCAGCATTCATAAAATCCAAAAAGAACTGGACAAGGAGCAGACAGCGATCCAGGAGCGCAAGGTGGTGATTGAGGGTCGCCTCAGCGGCATCCAGCCCATCCTCGACGCCGCCCTCTCCGCCGTCAGCTCCATTCGGTCCGATCACCTGACCGAGCTGCGCTCCATGGCGAAGCCCCCGGCCGCGGTGCAGTGCGTCATGCAGGGCGTTGTGCTGCTCATTGACAACGGCAAGGTCTCCGAGGCCGCGGCGTGGCCAGCGATCCGCAAAGTCCTCGCGGGCGACATCAAAGGCCAAATTCTCAACTTCGACATCGACAACGTCGACCCGGCCGCACGCGCGCAGGTGGAGAAGTTCATCGCGGCCAACAGCGAGGCCTTTAAGCGCGAGACAATCGCACGCGCCTCGAAGGCGGCGGCGCCGATGGCGGAGTGGCTGAAGGCCGTCGTGGAGTACAGCAAAGTGCTGGAAACGGTTGCCCCCATGCGGGCGGAGCTGAAGGAATACGAGGCGAACATCAAGAAGGGACAGGAGGAGATGACCACGTACGAAGGAAAGCTGAGGAAGGTGGAGAAGAAGGTGGAGGAGTTGAAGCAGAAGTTTGGCGAGAAGACGACGGAGGCGGAGCGGCTAAAGGATCAGCTGGAGCAGGCGGAACAGCTCCTGGTGAACGCGAAGGAGCTGCTGGCGAAGCTGGGCGACGAGCACAAGCGCTGGACGGCGCAGATGAAGACCATCAAGGAGGACTCGAACTTTTTGCCGAAGCGGTGTCTGCTGGCGGCGGCCTTCATCACGTACCTTGGCAAGGAGGCAGAGGACAAGCGGCGAGCTGCGTTGGCGGAGTGGAAGGAGCGGACGAAGCTGCCGGAGTTCAACTTTTTCGCCTTCCTGCGCGATGAGAGCGTCCAGCTGCATTACAAGGCGGAGGGTTTGCCAGGAGATGAACTCTCGCTGGACAACGCCGTCATGATCCCCGAGCAGGTCAACACCGCCCTCATCGAGGACCCGTCAGGGCAGGTGGTGGAGTGGCTGCAGACGAACCTGAAGAAGCAGAACGCGGTGGTGGACGTGTGCAACATCTCGGAAGAGCGGCTCGTGTCGGCGCTGGAGCTGGCGCTGCGCTTTGGCAAGAAGTTCATCATAACGGACGTGGACCGCATCGAACCGTTTCTCTATCCCATTCTGCGCAAGGAGCTGCACAACGAGGGCACTAAGCGCGTCATCCAGATCGGCGACCGCCGCACCGTGGACTACGCGGATGGCTTCCAGCTCTACCTGGTGACACGTAGCACCGACCTGCGCGTCGCACCCGACATTCTCAGCTACCTCACTCCGATCAGCTTCAGCATCACGCACAGCGGCCTGGAAGGTCAGTTCCTCGGTATTACGATCCAGCATGAGCAGCCGCAGCTCGAAAAGGAGAAGCTCGAAATCCTCAAGAAGGAAGAGAGCCTTAAGATGCAGCTGGCGGAGTTGGAGGAGCGGCTGCTAGCGAACCTGGCCAACTCCGAGGGCTCGCTCCTTGAGAACAAGACCCTCATTGACTCGCTGAACCAGATCAAGTCACAGGCGAGTGACATCTCAGCCGCGCTGGACCAGTCGAAGGTGGTGCAGGAGGACCTCGATGCCAAGCGCAACGTCTACCGCCCCTTCGCCACCACG
This sequence comes from Leptomonas pyrrhocoris, assembly GCF_001293395.1. Lineage (NCBI taxonomy): Eukaryota > Euglenozoa > Kinetoplastea > Trypanosomatida > Trypanosomatidae > Leptomonas > Leptomonas pyrrhocoris. The sequence goes on from NW_015438361.1 coordinate 1,420,127, forward strand.
GCGAGCTCCGTCTTCTTCTTAACCAAGAGCCTCGCGGAGCTGTCGCACATGTACCAGTTTTCGCTCCAGCTCTTTCTCGATCTTTTCCAGCGTGCCCTGCACCGGCACAAGGACCTGCGCACCGACCCGGAGACGAAGATTGCCGCGCTGCAGGAGACCTTCATTCAGATCACCGTCTCGGTCATCGCGCAGTCGCTCTTCAAGGAGCACCGTGTCGTTTACGGCGTGCACCTCTGCCGCAACCTTTACCCGGCAGAGTGCAATGCGGGGGAGTGGGAGTTCTTCGTGGATCAGGCCATCGCACCCGAGGAGAAGCGCAAGGAGGTCCGCGTGCCGACCTTTGTCCTGCCTGACAGCACCGATACCTTCCGCACCTTCGCTGCATTGTTCCCCGACCTCGCCGCAAAGGCACGCTTCCAGGAAGCGGATGTGTGGCTGCAGTGGATGCGCACCGCCACCCCGGAGACGGACTACCCCGGGTTTCTAAAGTCTCTCACACACTTCCAGCGACTCCTCTTGATGAAGACGCTGCGTGGCGACCGCCTTATCGCCGCGATGAACGCGGTCTCCTGCACGCTGCTCAAGGTGGACTCCCTCGGCGAGAACAGCACGTTGGCCTCCGCTGTAGACCAGTCGGAAGCCGCACGCCCCGTGCTGCTGCTCATCACAGCTGGCGCGGACCCGTCGCAGGAGCTACAGACGATCGCACACGAGAAGATCGGCCGCACCCGCTTTCATCAGTTGGCCATGGGCAGCGGGCAGACGGACGAGGCGATGCGCCTGGTGCGCAGTGCCGCTGCCAAGGGCGAGTGGGTCTTCTTGAAGAACCTCCACCTTGTCATTCCATGGGTGTCACATCTGCAGAAGGAGTTGACGGTGCTGAAGCCGAATGCCGCTTTTCGCCTGTTTCTGACGAGCGAGGCACACGATGAATTCCCCTCCATTCTTATTGGGCAATCGCTGAAGATTACCTTTGAGCCGCCGCCGGGAATTAAACCGAACCTCCTGCGGACCTACCGTGACTGGGGTGCCGCTTTCGTGAATGAGAAAGACGAGAAGCAGCGGCAGCTGCTCTTCGCGGCGGCCGCACTGCAGGCGATTGTGCAAGAGCGTCGCTCCTACGTGCCGCAAGGGTGGACGAAGGACTACGAGGTCACGGCGGCTGATCTCAAGTCGTCGGTCGACATCGTGCTGCGTCAGTCATCGCAGGCCGAGGTGGACTGGCGCTCGATTCGCGGCATTTTGAACGACGCCATCTACGGTGGTAAGATGGAGACCGCGTACGACACGCGAATCATGACAACCTACATTGAGAGCATGTTCAGCGCGAGCTGCGTCGCCGGAGCAAAGCCGCAAGAGCCGCTGTTCTACCGCACCCGCATCCCGAACGGCGACTACGCCGAGTACGAAAAGGTGGTTAAGAAGCTACCGGACAGCGACATTCCCGTGCTGTTCTCCTTGCCGCCGAACGCCGACCGCGTTGTGCAGCTGACACGCGTTCGCGCGCTCACTAACGACCTGCAGCGCCTCAACGAGTCGCAGAGCGAGGCCGCGGTGGACCACGAGGCTTGGGCGGCGCGTCTTACGCCCCTGCTCGATGCCTGGACAGGCCTGATCGCACCGCACGCGCAAGTTCTCGTGCCGCCGTCCTCTGTCCCGCCAAGTCCGTCCGCTGCGGCCTCCGTGGCCCCGAAGCCGATTGACGGCTTTATCGCCGCCGAGCTGCGAACCGCGCTCCGGCTGGTCATGCAGGTAAACACCACCATGAACGATCTGCGCAGGGTGATCGAGGGCGGTGCGCTGCTGACGGAGGACCGCCGGAAGGAGGCGGCTGCGATGCTCCTCGGCGACGTCCCTGCAAACTGGGCGGACCACTTCCCCAGTGCCGCCCGCATTGCGGCGTGGTTGCAGTCCGTGGTGCGCAAGACGGTACGCATCGCCGAATGGCAGAAGATGGTGTCGATTGGGACGTTGATGAACACGAATGTAGATTTGTCGAACTTCTTCCGCGCCAAGACGTTCCTGAACGCGCTGCGGCAGGAGACGGCACACGTCATCCAGCAGCCTCTCGTGTCGCTCACGTTAGTGTCCACCACGTCCACGCCGCCGGAGAATGCGCCGTGTGCCGTTGTTCTGGAGGGGCTGCTGCTGCAGGGTGCCGTGCTCGACGACGCGGACAGGCTGGAGGCGATTGCGACCGCGGACGAGCCGGCGGTGTTTCCAATCAAGAAGACCTATGTGGCGTGGATGGCAGTGCCGCCCGCGCTGCCGGCGTCGGTGCGTGTGCCCGTGTACGCGAACACCACCAAGGAGGACTACGTCTGCGACTTTGTGCTGCCCTGCGCAGATGCCGTGGCGGCGCGCAACTTTGTGTTGTCTGGTGTCTCCATCGTCTTGGAGCAGTAGAAAGAATTTTTTTGCCGTGTTCTCTGACGCGTCTGTTCGCTTTCCTTTTCCTCGTGTAGTGTTTGAGCAGACAAGCCAACGCGGACGTTGGCGAAGCGGCGCATCCACAACTGTTTATCAGACTCTCTCTCATCCACACGAGGTGGAGAGCCTCTTTTTTCTTCGTTGCTGTTTGTACTAACGTTCTGTTTTGTGTTGTTGGGGACTGTTGCTGTTTTTCGCAGACGTTGAAAAGTCCCTCGTGCTTTGTCGCCTGCGCCAGTGTAATTTCTTTTGTGTTTTCCCCCATCGGGGCCATCGACAGCTTTCTCTCCTTTGCCTGCTGTGTATCGTCGTTTCGTTGCGGTTGTTTCTGCCGAAATCGCTGGTAAAAACAACAAGAGATGATTTGTTCATCCTCCGATTACAATTTGCTTTGATACTGAGCCGTTGGAACTGGCTCCGTTATTTTTCTCCATGTGGGCACATGTATATGGCAATGACTCTATGTGGTTTTTCTTTTTCTCTGGTTTCCCTTCGAACCAACACCCAAACAAGAAATCGTCAAGAAAGTGTGTCAATGACCGATATTTTTGCTGCGATTCGAATTGAGGGGTTTTGCGTAGAGACTGGTACGTCGCTCTCGCGTTTGCCCTGCTGGGTTTATCGAAGGCGTGTTCTGTGTATGCGCGGCACTCTTTGTGTGGGTCGGCCACGTAGGGGCGCGCTTGAAGAAAAGATGTAATCGTGATGTTAAGGCCCCCAGTTTCGTTTCTCCGTCTCACCATCCGCCACTTCATCCACCAACTCGGCCTTTGAACTCTCCTGCAAAACTTCCATAACCAAAACACTCACAAGGTAAAGGCGAATAGCTGTTTGTATTATTGACCTGCCAATGTACGGCGACAAAGGACCCCCGAAAGGGTACAGTGTCCCTCGCTACGACACCAACGCCAAGAAGCACTGCCAGCTCTGCTCCAGTGCGGAGCATTGGACATTTGAGTGTCCGCGAAAATCCTCCTCTTCCACGGGCTCATCGGGTGACGCTGCGAAAAAGAGCAGCATGAAAACGGTGAAGCTGAGCCGAAGTCAGATGCTCAAGTACGGTGTAAAACCAAAGTTGGCGCACTTCGTGCCGGAACCCACTGAGCGCGAAGTCTTTGACGCGGAGATGAAGGAGCTACGCACTGTCCTGACAGCGGAGGTGCGAAGTGAGTTGAAGGCGGCGAAAGCCACGGAAGGCAAAGGGGATGCACGGAAGGCCGAGCATGCGAAGCCGGCTCCTGCATGTGTGGCCACAGCAGAGCCACCACGGGGGACTGTTCCGATAAAGAAGGAGCGCAGCGACGAACACGACTGATCATCGACTTCGGAAGGCCGTTTTCTTCGTTTTCATTCGTGTCGAAGCAAGCACTCGTAAAAGACAGCTTCTGCTTTTGTGGAAGCCCTTTTGTTCCATCACTATCCCTTCCTCGGTGTCGAACTTTGTTCACACGAGACGAGACATGAAACACGCATGTAAATATATCTAAATATGCCTTGAGAGAGAGTTGAACGTAGCGATCGTATTTGTTGTTGAAGCGCTCATCTATGCGCTTGCTGATTCGTGTAGAATTCTCCCAAGTGATGACTTGACTTCACTTTCACGCTCTTTGGCTCCTCCAACTCCTCCTCGTCTTCTCGTTGTACACACGCTGCTCCATCGACTGTTGAGTCCGCGTAAGCGATGTACAAGGCACGTTTGCTGGTCCACGCTCGTCGCAATGGTAGACAACTCGTAATAGGATGCGGCCTCTTTTTCCTTCTCCTTCTGCTGCACGCGTGGATGGTCGCGTTGTACTTGCCGCATGCCGCAGCCGTCGAAGTGCGTCACGGCGGGCCCGAACACGATGACGTGCCCCGCGAACCGGACAAGGGCGAGCCGTGGCATAAGAGGCTACTAGGTAGCCCGTCCACCCGCTCCGCTATTCCCCCTCCGCCGCCGCTGCACAACTTCGAGCCCACGCTGCCGCCAAGCAGACCAACCGTCATTTCGACCTCGGCCCCGTCGCTCCCGCCGGCCCCCGCGCGGCCGACGTCGAGGCCGCCCGCGACGAGTCTCACTCCTGCAGTACCTTTGCCGACGTCAACGCTTTCGCCAGCAGACAGCATCGCTGCCTTCTACGCAAAGCTGAGAACCTTCGACGACAACCTTCTACGGACGGACTTCAAAGGCAATCCGGAGCAGCCGACAAAGGACTTCATCGACATCGACGCAGACGACGGCACCGGGTCGCCGCTGCCATACGATCCAAACTTCACCGAAGACGCGGCGAGGTGGAGGGCCTGCGACCCGCGCGATGCCTCTTTCACTGCGGAGCGCGATCGCCTCTGTCAGGAGTACCTGTCCAATGTGAACAACATGCGCCACATCCAGGCGATGTCCTCCAAGCTCTTGCAGGGACGCACCATCAAGATGCAAATCTTCTACGCGCACAACAACATCAAGACGATCGTCAAACTGTCGCAGCGGAAGTTCTACTACGAGGCCGCCAGCGAGTTCATAGCGTACTCCTTTGACCGCGCGTTGGGGTTTAACCGTGTGCCAACATCCGTGTACGTGCCCATTCCGCTGGACTACCTGCGTGTCGCGGTGGCGTACTCGCCCCTCTTCTCCCAGTGGTTTGACCGCTACGTAGTCTTGTACAACAACACGAATCAAAACTTCGTGCCATGCGCCTACTACACTCGGCAGGTGTCGGAGTGCAGCGTGGCCACCGTGCAGCTGTGGATGAAGGACGTCCACAGCGCGCTGGAAACGTTCCTGGGACTTCCGTTTGAACTGGACCAGAGTTTCGTTCGCAAGTATTACGTCCCCGGTCACCAGCTGTTCGCTGGCACCAGACGCGCTCGCCTGCGCGCCATTGGCGAGTTGTCCGACCGCAGCGTCTTCGACTTCCTTATCGGCAACACCGATCGCGGGACGAACGACCACAACAACTTCGTGTACGGCGGCTGCAGCGCGGAGACGGAGTGCCAGGTGGGCACGCCGGAGAATCGCATCAAAGGTCTGGCGAAGTACGCCTACCTCGACCACGGTAGCAGCCTGTACTCCCACAAGGAACCGATTGGAAACATGTTCTATGGCGATGTGGGACGCATTGCGGTGTGCCGCTTCCGGCGTTCCACGTTCGAGCACCTCGCCAAGTTCGCGGCGACGAGTCGCGTGCCGTACCCTCTCATTAAGCAGGTGGAAGAGGTGCTGCCGCCGTCCATTTTCAAGGTGAGTCACGAGTCTGTCATGCGGAGGGTGCAGGTACGGCTGGACAAGATTCTGTATCTCGTGGACACATGCCGCAAGAAGTACACGGACGCGGAGGTGTTTTCCCTCCCAGAGTACGACGAGATCCGCATCGCGGAGGAAGACGCTACATTGGGCGACGAGTGGGACTAGCACGCGGTCACCGTGCGGCGCGGTGCACTGCGGCTCGTTGCGCGCTTCTCGCAACCTCCTCAACGTTGTTGGATGGCGAAAGGGAAGAGAAAAAAGAGGAGAGGCACTAATTGGTGGCGGATGTGCAAACTTGCCATGTGTTATTTTCTCCGTTGTTGGTTTTCTGTACGTGAACGCGCACACTGGGCTGCTCAACCACTAACACACACACGTTTGCGAACGTGGGTGTGGCAACCGATGTATTCGAGATGACGTAGAGAAAGGCACGGCACCGCGGGAAGGCATATGAATGAAGAATCGAGCGAAGAAGGGAGCAGTAATTCTCCGTGCCTGTCGCTGAGCGCACACTCACACATGTGGTATTTACCTTTGCCGATGTGCCGCAACTCGCGGAGACAACTGCAGCAGGAGAACTGCGGGATTCAGGTCTTGTGCCGATTGAACGCTGCTGTTGCGCCTCGACTGTTTGGCGAGGCCTCTTTTGCGCTTGTGGGTGAATCACACCAGCACGCTGTTTTCCTTTCCTTTCGCTTTTACCTCCCGCCTCTCTCCTCCTTTAGTTGCTGTTGCACAGCCTCGTAGGTGAACGAGTAAATACTTCTGTTTACCTCTACACAGTTCCTGTGCGGTGGCCGTTGTTGTTGGTGTTGTTTGGCTCCTCACGAGGTGTCCTCAATGCGTCACAGGCCAAACGTAAACACTAGAAAGGGGGAAAACCCAACGTATTTCTACCACACCGCACTTTACTCTATTTCTTGTGGTTATTGTTGCCGTTGAGCTCGGGAAAAAATATATACATATTTGGTAGTTGATAATTAACAATACCTAGAACTAGAGAGAGAGTGACATACAAACGCAGACATAGTATAGGCGCCATGAATCTTGACGCGTGGGAAGAGCGGGTGCGCCGTGTGCAACCTCTCGAAGTGAAGGAGATGCAACTTCTTCTGCGGACCGCCGTGAACCTGCTGGTTGAGGAGAGCAACGTGCAGGCTGTCCGCCTCCCCGTCACCATCTGCGGTGATATCCATGGGCAGTTCCCCGACCTGCTCCGCCTGTTCGAAGTCGCCGGCGAGCTGAAGCGCGAAACGGTCAGCATGAACTACGTGTTCCTCGGCGACCTCGTCGACCGCGGGCGCAACAGCGTGGAAGTGCTGACCTTTCTCCTCGTTCTGAAGCTCAGGTATCCCGACAAGATCACCCTTATCCGCGGCAACCACGAAACGCGTCAGGTCACCACGATGTACGGCTTCTACGACGAGTGCGCGGAGAAGTACGGCACGGTAGAGATTTGGAAGCTGTGCACGGAGGTGTTTGACTGCATGCCGATTGCGGCTCTCATTGAAGGCAGAAGCCTGTGCATCCACGGCGGACTCTCGCCGGAGATTCGCGGTGTGGATCAGATCCGACTGCTCAACCGGCGCCAGGAGATCCCGAACGAGGGCCCGTTCTCAGATTTAGTCTGGTCCGACCCCGAGAACGTCGACGGCTGGGTGGTGTCGCAGCGCGGCGCCGGTTTCCTATTTGGTGCCTCCGTCACACGGGAGTTCATCCACCGCAACCGACTGAACCTCATCGCACGTGCCCACCAGCTCGTTCACGAAGGCTTCAAGTACCATTTCGATGAGGAGTACCTGTGTACTGTATGGTCGGCACCAAACTACTGCTACCGCTGCGGCAACTTAGCGAGTGTCCTCCGCATCTACGAGGACAACTCTCGCGAGTTTGTTGTCTTCAAGGAGGTGGATGCGCAGATCGCCGCGTCCGACGAGCCCAAAACAAAGGAGCCTGCCTACTTTCTGTGATGGCGAGAAGGAAGCTGTTTGTAGTTGATGACGGCGTGTGTCACGCACGCTGTTCTCTGGTGGTTTGATGGCTTTGGTTGATGCAAGTGAACGTGGTGACATTTGTGTGATTGTTGTTGCTGATTCGAGCACATCATTTTTGCGCCTTCACTATGTGCATTGTCGTTTCCGGTGCAGCGTTGCTTCTCTATCGAATGCGGTTGTATTTGCCGCGTAACACAGAAGAGACAGAGGCGGCGCCAAACCCCACTTCAGCACACTGGTGTGCGTGTGATTGTGGTCGAGCAGAGCGGACTGTAATGATCTGACTCGTCTTTTTTTTTCTTTTTCCTTTGCGCTTATCTCCTTACAGCTACTGATGCATTTCTTGTTCGCGGTTGGTTGAGCTCATCCAGCTAGTTGCGTGCTCTTCACCCAAGGAAATGGGAAAACCATCGTGGCAAGAAGCAGAGGAAGAGTTCTCGATCCCCTCAAAAAAGGAAAGAAACGAAGGCGTTGGTGGTTTGTCAAGAAAAGCCTGTACTACGCGTTTCGGCGTAAGCGGGTACGACTTCTATCACGATCTCAATGACGGCTGCTGCTCTCTTGTTGTGACTGACAAAAGGAAAAAAAATAGATGATATGTGATGCTAGTTTTTTTCTTTTTGCAGACGACGTGTCGGTGTTGGTATTGTGTGTTGTCTGCTGCCCCAATGTACCTTCTCTCCTTTTTCTGTTTGTCCTTGTCCTACTACTTTTGAAGGTCATATATATCCAAAGCTTGTGAAACGAGATATCGCATAGACGTAGCTGTCGCTCTTCAACATTGTTATTGACTCCCGTCACCTGCCTCGCCATTCGTAAATTTGATTGGATTCAGCACAAGAGGACAGCACCAAGCACACAAAGCACGCTGCACCACTCAAAACATAGATTTCTCCCTTTTTTTTAGAAACGATGGAAACGCAAGTGATTTCTCTGCTGAATTGCCGTCCTCTTCTGACGACTGGCGAGGCGGCGTGCCTTCTGAACGTGTCAGAGCAGGCGGTGCAGCCCGTTTTTGCAGCAGTTGCCAACGCCAACGCAGGCGCCTACACGCTGCTCGGCGGCACCGTGGAAGAAGCTGCGCGTGGAAGCACCACAATCACGAGAGTGACCATGCAGGCAGTGAAGAGTACCGACAACGAGACGTACGTGTACGCGTTGATGTCGCTGACCTACCCGGCACATGTTGCGGCTTCAGCTGTTCCGATCGCGCTGCGGCCCAGCGCCATCGACACCCTTCGCACCTACCCGGTGGTGTCGCGGGCCGTAATGGAAACTCGTCCATCCGGCGCCCCGTGTGCGGCAGCCCCCATCGCGCCAGCACCACCGGCGGTAAAAGCTGTCACCGCTGTTGAGCCAACCGCCGTGAAGCGGGAGGCTGTGAACTCCTCCGCTGGTTCTCTTTCTGCCGCAACCACCGTGTCCACGCCGTCGTTGCCCATCCCTGCGGCGGAGGCCTCGCCAGCTCCACCTGTCTTGAGGGCCATAGAGGTGCTGGCACCAACACCGGTGTCTGCACCGGAGACACCACTGAAGCAGGAACCGCCCCAAGAAGCGGCGGCTGTTGTGATGGAGGCACCTGTAGCCTCTGCACAGCGGAAGCCGACTATCTTTGACAAAATGAAGGAAGCCGCTGCCACAAAGCGGCCTCGTGAGGGCGACGATGCACCGGCCAAGGCGAAGAAAGCCGCGACGTCGAAGCCGAAAAAGACGGCGAAAACGGAGAACACAACGAGTCTGGCAAAGCTGGCGAGGGCATCGAAGAAGAAAGCGGGCGCGGCGGCCCCTCCGTCTGCTCCGCCCAACTTGAGCTTCTTAGATGAGGACGACGGAGATGCCACGCACGGCACCCACAACAGCGAGGAAAGCAGTCGGCACGATGCTCCGTTCGCGGTCTTTGAAGAGGCGCCCGTGCTGGACGTGGTGGAAGTGTCGGCGTCGAATGATGAGGTGATTCTGTGCGACGACGCGCCGCCGCTCGCCTTCCGTCCCGCAGAGCCCCTCGTCCCTCTCTCGCCCACACCGGGTAGGAAGGATGCAGCGGCGAAGAAGGCCTCCGCTGCGGTGGGGGAGGCCGGGGCTGCGCAGTGCACCCTCGGCTTCTTCTTCAACCCCGCCGTGGTAGAGTTTCAGAAGTCGTACGTGCGCGAGGTGCAGACGGAGACGAAGGTGGAGAAGGGCGAGTACATCTGCATCGATGTCCCTTGTTACAAGCACACGACCACGGGCGAGGTGATCAGTGAGGAGGAGTACCACAGACGGACGGCGCAGCTGGTTCGCGGGCGTGACGCACCAGCGGAGACGTCACCACGCACCTCGGCCGGTGCGGTGTCCGACGCCCCACCCAGTCCCGCAGCGAAGTCGGCGGCACGGAGTCCGAGCGACAAGGAATCGAAGGCCAAGTCGTCTTCCGCCCCTGCGAAGACATTGATGTCGTTCTTCAAGCCTGCCGCGTAATGAAGAAAGCGTCTTTTTCAAAATCTTGATATCTTCCTTCTGTGAGGGCTTCCTCTTTTCTTCTTCCTCTCTTGTGGCATAGAACACAACCATAGAAGGCACGTCTTGTGGCGATGGCATACACTCAACCTTTATTGTCTCCGTTTGGCTAAAAAAAGTTTTAAAATGTCCTCTGTGCTCTCCATTTGTGTTGCAGTTCCCCGTGCGTTGGTGAGGGACGTTACACCTGCGCGGTCTCTATCAGATGGACGGCAGCGGTGCTTTCCATGTCTCTGTGAAGGAAGGAGGCTGTGTCGTCGCCAAGGGGAACCGCTCGATATCACTTTTGTAGAAAGGGCACGAAGGCGGTTTCCCAACTCCGGCGGCAGCGATGCCCTCGGTCTCTGCAGCGCTACTCTCTTGCATTCTCCCTGCTTTCTGTTCTCTCTTCCACATCTGGAAGCCTTTCCCTCGGAAACAAGGGAAAACAGTTCTACTGGAGATGAGCAAGCAAGTGCTTCAAACGCTTCCGTTGGCGAAAGGGAAGGACATCCACAACCGCACGGCAAAGCTAGCCTTGTACAAGGAATGTCTCGCACTGGCCTACCTGGTGCGCGACCAACTGGTGCGGGAGCACACACTTCGCGAGGTGCGCGAGAAGTGGTTTGAGCACCGCGGGGATGGCGGTCACACCCTGCAGCTGCAAGTGGCGAGCTGCCTCGACCGCATCTCGTACGGACGCATGTGCCACTCCAAGGCACGGCAGCGTCTTCTGCCCAACGCCAGCGAGACGTACGACTGGGGGATTGTGAACCCGATGGAAAACCACGAGAAGCTTATCCGCCGTCGCGAGGAGCGGCAGAGCCCTGACGCATTCAATCACAGTCGAGGCAACCGCGACTTTGTGCCTGTGTCGAACTGGGGCTACGGCAACATGGACCCCGACGCGGTGGCGAAGCATAAGGAGCTGACGGACCGGCAGCACTTCATTGGGCCGCATTGGCGCGACCGGCCAAAGCCGATGGTGCTGGAGGACCTGAGTTTTGAGGAGGAGCTCTACGTTCACTTTCAAGCAAAACCGAAGATGCGCAAGACCCCCAAGAAACACTTTTAGTGCGACAGCAGCTCCCTTCTTTGTAACGGTCCTCTTCACATACGTATTCAACGTGCAAGCCAGATTATAGCGGTCAACGAGACACGTCACCGCGTTTAGGCGCTGCGGTGGTGAACAACCAGACCCCGCTGCGTCGGCTTTGGGCCTTCCTTTGACCATCTTTGGTTGTCTGCGTGTTGTCCTGCTTCGTACAACAGTTTTGTTCTCCCTTCCTTTAGGAAGCACTGGTTGTTGCTTTTCATCTATCTCAGCTGGTGTTGTTTGTTGCTTCTACACGAAAGAAAAAGAAATATTTAGCTGTAGCCCGCACGGTAGTTGATTGGATTTCAGCACCCTCATTATCCGTTGGTTGTTTGTGCAGTGGCCACGTGGTGCGCGGTGGGTCCTTGTCGCCCTTTGCACCCTTCCCCTGCCGGCATTTCCTTTGATCTCTGTGCAGTCACGTTGCCTCCATGGGAGTCGTGTTGCTGGAAGTGAAGCGATTGGAAAGAACTGTTCTCCGCCATCTACCTGTTTCGTTCCGCCTTCATCCGCAGAGGGATTTCCTGTTTTAACTTGCAACGCGCTGCCAACACCGTCACCACAAACTGCATCTCAACAGCACAGCTGTCTCGGTTGCGGACAACATTGAAGCGGTAGGTCTCTTTCTTGTTTGATTTAACAATTACTCTGCTTAAAAAAGAGGCAATGAGTCAGCTGTCTATTGTGAAGGATCAGATGCTGAGCCAGGGCATCAACCACTTTGTCGTCCTATCCTCCTCCGGTCAAGTAGTGGAATACAGCGGCGACTTTGAAAACAAAGAGAAACAGGTGCTGGCCTACGCCATCATTCAGCAGTGCTCCGCGCTCACAGTGCCCGGTGAAGCGATGAAGCGCACGACGATGAAGTTCGAGGACATCCTTTACGTTGCCACCACCGTGGAGGATGACAAGATGGTGTACGGCGTGGTGGCGAAGCGACCGTTGACGAATGCAACCATGTGAGCAAGTTGCAGGAGTATATTCTCCTTCGGGAAACGGAATGGGAGTGAACGGAATTGATAACTGCTGCTGCTTCCTTTTTACAATAATATTTGGATTTTCTTTTTCTTGATCGCATTGCGATGTTACACGGCGGGTGTGCGCTCAGCTTTCTCCTTTGCGTGATGCGGTGTTTGCTTCAGTCTTGATGGAAACGGATTTAAATATTTACATGTATAGAAGAGACGTGCCCAGCAACTGCGTGATGATTCTCTTTGTGTTGTTTTCGTTGTTTTTCCAGGGTTGTCAGCTCGTTGCGCCGCCTGTGAGTATACCTTCGCCAGCAATAAAAAGAAAGGTGCTGACCGTTTGTGGTTTTGCCTCGCATCAGACTTTGTCACTGCGAAGTGGGTAACTGTTCTGTTTTTCTCTTCGTTGTTCTCTTCCTATTCCTCACATTTTCCCTTTTCTTCTCTTCTTGCGGCGTTGCTCGGCGCACCCTCCTGCCCTCCCGGCAAGATGGACAAGCACGTTGGAGCAGACACACATCAGCACTTTATAGATCTCTGCACAATGATCACGGCAAGCGCCACGGCGTACGCCCTTGTCGCTCAAGAAAAGCAGTACCCTTTGCAGATTGGCAAGAATGTGGTGGGCCGCAGCAACGTCCCGGTAGAGGGTGTTTCGTTTATTAACTTGGAATCGCCTCTGGCTGCCATCAGCCGTATGCAGGCATTCGTGGACGTCGCCGCGAACGGGGACGCGTGGGTTAGCGACTGCAACAGCACTAACGGCACCTTCCTCAGCGTACGTCCGGGTCCTGGTGTTCGACTGGAGACCAACCGTTACTACCAGCTCACGCCTGGGTGTCGCATCGTGTTTGGCGATGTGGAATGCACCTTTGAAGCTCTTGGCAGCACGCCTCACACGCCTGAACGAACCACCGCCTCACCGGCGAGCTCCGCGGCGCGGGCCTCGCGCAAAACAGAGCGCATCGACGTCATTGGGGCGTCCACGGACAGCATCGGCAAAGCACCGCGATCGAAGCGTGAGGACAACTGGAAGGCGCCACACACTGATGACACGAAGGTGCATCGGGGCGACATACCCTACCTCGACGAGAGCGTCAGCTTCTCACAGGATCACAACGGTGTCGCAGCCGCATCGCCAGCGGAGAAAGAGAAAGGAAGGAATACCGCGAACCGCAGCTCACCGGCCGCGTCCTCATCTCCCGCTCCGGCGAAGAAGGGGAAGAAAGAAACCGCGACCGGCTCCTCCCCTTCGCGCGCCAAGGAAACCAAGTCGTCGCCTCAGTCTGCGGGTCAAACGGCTGGTCCGCCGGTTGTCTGCCTGACCGGCATGGATAGCGATGAGCGGACGGCCATCACTAAGCGGGTGCGACAGCTGAAGGGGCGCGTGGTGGAGGACATTACCAAGGCAAACCTTCTCGTCGTCGCCACCCCGCCGGTGCGCACGCCGAAGTTCATCATTGCGGTCGCGCGCGGCGTCCCGGTCGTGTCGGTCAGGTACATTTGCAATGACCAGGCGGAGCTGGAGGACGCGCGACGCCACATCGTTGGCCTCAAAACGCCACAGCACACGTACACAGCAGCGGCCTTGGAAAAGGTGATTTATCGAAAAGACCATCGACCGCTGCTGAAGGGCGTGCGCGTTAACGTGTCTGCGCTATCAAGTAAAACGAAAGGTGTAGCGACGGAGATCATCACCGCGTCGGGCGGCGAAGTGGATCGCACCAAGAAAGGCGACGCTCTCCACGTCACTGATGATCGGCTGGACGCCTTGTACGACTCTATTCTGCGAGGCAAAGTGCCACAGTCGCTGTGACGAACCAAGTGAGGCGAACTCGAACAAGGTGAAGGGAAGGACAGCGATCATACGTGTACGTTCACGGCAGTTGATCGTGACGCCTTCACTCTTGAGTTTCGTGTGCGCGTTGTTCGCTCGTGCGACTCTTCACATCCTCGGCAAGTGCGTTGAATCTCGTAACGGAACCGCTTTAGTGCACTGCGATCCAGCCAACTTCTGCGAACAAGAAAAGGTCACTATTAAAAGCTCCATTTGCCTTCTCAAACGACGCGGGGGGGGGGGGTTCGCTTCGGAGTCATTGAGCTTTTTCTCTTTTTACCCATGCGCTCTCTCTCTTGGACTCGTCTTGAAGAGAGCATACGGTAGTCTCCCGACACGAGTGCGCGTTGTGAACTCTCTTTGTGCAGGCGTTTTTCCTTCACCTGTTCAACAGGTCCACTCCAATGGCATCTTCAGCAACAGGGCCAATATGATATCAGTACGAGGTTGTGGTAAAACTTTCGCCTTCTCTTCTTTCCTCTTCCGTTGTTCTGTGAGAGCGCTCCCCCTCCGCTCCTCTCACGCGTTGCACATCCATCTGCAGAACCAAGGCACAAATACGCAGCTTCCTCCACTGCGGTCTGCTCCACCGCCCGCGGCGCCCAAACACTAAGCGAACACCACCACAAAAAAACCGTCGTAAGCTATGTCAAACAAGCGAAGACGCTGCTCGTTAGACATTTTGGGTGGCATTGACGATCTCCTCGGCATCTCCGCCGTGTCCCCGCTGACGTCCTCTGCGTGCGATGATGAACAGAACGCTTCTTTTTCGCGTGATAACGAACCACGAAGCTCACACAAGGTGGACGGAGAGGAGCGCTTTGCCGGCTCTTCTCCCGTGCGGAAATGTCTGCGTGCGTGTTACTCCCCTGCGAGCACGCCATCCTCCTCGACTGCTCCCTCCGTCGGCACCAACACCTCCGTTGCAACGACAATAGACGGCTTAGGCGGCGACGAAATCGACTTACTGCGCCGCAGGGATGAGGAAATGGCGGACATGGCGCTCTTTCTTGCCAAAGCCATTGGCGAGGCACCGTCGCAGCTGTCCCTGAGCGAACTGGTCAGCTTTCTGGAAAAGGTCGGTGTTCCGCGAGTCCTGCTCGCCTTGAAGCGTGCGGAGGCCACGGAGGCGTTTGTGGATGCCCTCTTTCGTGCGCACCCGAATCAGGCGCAACGCGTCCTCCTTCTTCGGCTCCTTTTGGAGTTCCTTCACTTTGTCGAGGCCGAAGTCTTTTTTCAAAGAGGCGTAATAGTCTTTCTGGTAGAGTCGCTGGCTCCACCCGACACTTCTCAACCATCGGCGAGCATGCCGTCGTCATCGCTGAGTGCGGCGGTGCACTGGTCCGCGCGAAAGAAATGCGTGTCTCCGTCCGTTGCATCAGTGAGCGGTGCATCTTCACCGTCACCCACGGAAAGTTGCAGCGACGAACTGGATGATCGCACGCAGGGGCTCTGCCTTGCCAGCTCTACGGACGCTTCGTCTTCTGCCACTAACGCTACCAGCGCCCTGCTCTCTCTTAAGGCGTTGCTCACACTTGTGTTTCAACACAATAGAAGCCTCCATCTTGCGAGTCCGTCAGCCTTTTCGGTTTCTCTGAGCTTTGCCCACGCCGGCGGTTTAGAGCGCGTTGGCCAACTGCTGCTCAATGAAAACGAGCGCGAGTGGACGCTGTCGCTGCTGGAGGTGCTAACCACCACCGATGTGCTGCGACGCGAGGGAGGGCGACTGCTGCAGCTCGTGCCGGCGCTGGTGGGCCTACTCAGCACGGTGGCTCAAGCTGCGCAGGTGTCTGTACTGAAAGTCATAACGAACATCACCAATCTCGTGCCGTCCGCCCTCTCAGAGACCGACACAGCGCAGACATTTGCGGAGTTTATTCAGCGCGTTCTCCTCCAGCCCAGCGTGGACGGTGACTTGGATGGACGGGAGACGTTTGCGCTCTGCTGCGCCATCAACGTGGTTAAGCACGAGGCAAAGGAGGGCTCTGCCGTGCAGCCCACCTTCACCCGCGCCATTATGGCCTGCGCAGAACTTCTTCCCGCGCTGGCGGAGAGCATGACAAAGCGCTACCGCTGCAGTGACGCAGAGCAACTGGTGCTGAGTGGATACACGGCTCTTCTCTTAGGTGCGCTGTCGTTGGTTGACGTGGGGGACGCGGAGATCTCCAGTCTGCGCGTGCCAGTCATGACAGCCGTTGCGGCGGCCTCTCGAGGGACGCGTATCGGTAAATCCACAGATCGTCAGCCCATGCGAATGGTGGCGGCGATCATTCAGGAGTTTCTTCTTTTTCAGAGCTCCTCCGGCACGTTGACGAAGGAGGCGCTGGTGGACACGGATTTTCTCGTGAGTCGCATTCGACAACACAGCCGCATCGTGGTGGCCAATGCCACGGAAAGTGAAGCTTCACCGAGCACAGCAGAAGACAGTGGTGACATGGAGGTAACGCTAGGTGATATGTTATAGAAACAGATGAAGGAAAGGGAGAGGGGGTGAAGCGAGAGGTTTTTGTGTTGATGTCATGCGTGTGTTCGCGCATAGAATGGTTTCAAGTCTGTCGTTTGAGCCATACAGGCATCGCTGTATACGTCACGCGTTGCCGTGGCTGCGTTGCACCTCAAAGGTCTCCGCAAGCGGTGCGATCATCTTACAAAAGGAAAAAATACTGCGAACTTGAGAAGTAAAGCGATGCTTTATATTGAATAATTCTTATCTGGATTATCATAATGGCTGCCGTTGACAACGCTCAATCCGCCAGAGTTGCGAGCACTTGATCCGGCTGCTGCTTTTCGAGTTTCACGGAATGCCCTACACCGGATGCTGTACAAAACACATACATATGCGATATGCGATGTAAACGGCTTCTGAACGGAAGCAAAGAGGGCAAAACGCACTGGGGCACCTGCGCTCCATCAAAGCAATTTGTGCAAACCACCAGCTATCCTGCACCACATCTTGGCTCCTTTCTTTCTCACAGTGTACTGGAATCGCCTTGCGACGAGGCAGCCTGTGCTCCGCGAAGTGACAGGATCTGCTTCGGAGCGCACACACCTATACAAAGTGCGGCCTCCTTTGCCGCACAAGGTGCGTGGTGAGCAGTTCGTTGAATACAACCAATGACCTCCGTGACGAGTGCCACGCCTCACTTTTGTTGTTTGAAATACACAACCAACCTCACAAAGATACACGCCGCTTTTTTTCCTTTCTGGTCGGCACCATTTTTCACCGCTGAGCGGCTTTTACCCTCCACGTCCATCGAACGGTCATTTGACTCGCTCTCCGCTACAGCATCCCGATCATGTCCGTGAGAGTCGCAGTTCGGACTCGCCCACTCAGCGAGAACGAGTTGAAGACCAACGCCGAGGTAATCGTCCGCATGAACGGGAATGAGGTCTCCGTAGTTGAATCCGTGGAGGGGTACGGTGGAACGTTCCTGTACGACAGCGCGCTCTGGTCGACAGGTCGGGTCGTCGAAGGGTCCTCGAATGCGGAGGCGTCGCAGGCGTACGTGTACGACGCCATCGGCGCGGAGCTCCTTGAGCACATCATGACTGGCTACAACGGCTGCATCTTCGCCTACGGGCAGACCGGCAGCGGAAAGACGTACTGCATGATGGGCACCACCGAGAGCGCCGGTCTCATCCCGCGCATTGCGCAGAACCTTTTCGAGGCGTCAGCGGCGCTGCGCAGCGAGAACGTGGAGGTCTGCGTCGAGGTCTCCTACTACGAAATCTACAATGAGAAGGTGCGCTGCCTGCTCCGGCCGACGCAGGGCGGCTACGACGACACGCAGCTGCGCGTCCGCGAGCACCCCAAATACGGCCCGTTCATCGAAGGACTCGCCAAGTTTGTGGTGCGCACGCAGGGGGAGTTTCTGAAGCTCATGAGCGACGGCAATAAGGTGCGCACGACGGCCTCCACCGCGATGAACGCGACCAGCAGCCGCTCACACGCCGTCTTCGCCATCACACTGACGCAGAAGCAGAAAAAAGGCATCCTCGTCACGCAGAAAACGTCGCGGCTCAACCTGGTCGATCTCGCCGGCAGCGAGCGGGCCTCCAAGTCGCTGGCGACGGGGAAGCGGCTGACGGAGGGATCGAGTATCAACTTGTCGCTGACGTGCTTAGGCAACGTCATCAGCGCTCTGGCGGAGGTGGAGGAGACGGGAAAGAGCCGGCACATCCCGTACCGCGACTCGACGCTGACGTGGATTTTGAAGGACAACCTTGGCGGCAATTCCAAGACCGTCATGCTCGCCACCATCAGCCCCTCCTCCATGCAGTACGAGGAGACGATGAGTACGCTGCGCTACGCGGAGCGGGCGAAGAAGATTGTGAACAAGGCCGTCGTGAACGAAACAAACAACAACGAGCTCGTCGCGGCGCTGCAGAAGGAGATTTCCTTCTTGAGGAGTCAGCTGGTCAGCGCGTCAACGAACGAGCGGGAACGCCTGCTGGAGGAGCTGGAAGCCAGCGAGGCCGTCAAAAAGGAGCTCACCTCCTCGCTAGAGGAGAAGCTGGCCGACACGAAGCGTCTCATGGAGGAGCGAGAGGAGTACATGCGAGGGCTCGAGGCGAAGCTGAACGCGCAGATGGAGGAGATCGAACATTTGCGCGTTGCGAACGACGAAAAGGAGCGGCGTATCGATGCGCTGCTTCGTCGCATTCAGAGCCTCGACGTCGCAGGCAGCGAACCCAACAGGGAAAAGGTGGAGGAGATCCGGGAGCAGGTGGCAGCTTTGGAGCAAGAGCAGAAGGCGACCGAGACGCACATGCGCGAGCGTCAGAAGCAGATTCGCGGCTCCATCGGCGTGTCAGAAAACGACGACGACGGCCCATCGTTTTCCTTGGCTGCCTCATTGGCGCCCCCCTCGGCACGGTTTCCACCTGCGACGACGGCGCAGCTGCCGGCGTTTGAAGAACAAGGGGCCGATGAAGCAGAGCTGCCGACAGCGGTAAGAGCTGCAATCCAGCGGAGTCGCACCTCCTCCATCGCGCAGTTCAACATCGAAGAGGAGCCGTTGGCAGAAGCGATGGAAGAGGCGGACGATGACCTCACTTTAGAGTCCCACCACGAGAGCGTGGATGAGGGCCTGGCGGCCGACGAGGACTTAATCTTCGACGACGAACTCGAAATCTCCGCGCCGGCTGACTCCGACTTGGATGAGTTGCTCGTGGACGACTCAGATTTGCGGGTGCCGCCAGACAGCGCCGAATCAGAAAGGAAGGAGGCGCCGAAGGAGGAGGTAGGAGTGCTGCGTTCCGACTCTGCTGACGCTCTGACGGAAGAAGAGAAGCCGGGAAAACGATCGGTGGAGGTTCAGGTAAGTGCGACGGCCGCAGAAGCAGCGGCGACGCCGTTCCCTCGTGGGGATACCTCTTCGCAGATAGACGCACCTGCTCTACTATTGCCGACGAGCAACGCTTCACGAACGGTATTGCAGGACGCGCCATCTCCTTCACCACCGCATCAGCCTCTGTCCCCTTCCCTATCCCCCCTTCCCTCTCCCGCGGTCTGTGACACGAAGATGGAAGAGGTGGCGGCAAACAATGAAACGGCAGCTGCAGCCACCGCGGCCCCCGTCCCCCGCGCCGAATCACTCTCTTCACAGCAGCCAACGCAGCAAGGTGCGACCATCATCGAGATGCAGGTCGCCCTGGAGGAGTTCTTCACCAAGTCACGCGACCGACCCGAGATCTACGCACCCAACGAGCACACGGCGCAGCTTGTCATTCCTTCTCATGCCTTGCCCAACAACCGCTTTCTGCGCGAGGCCTTCCGTGTCTCCAAGATGCGCGAGACGGATGTGCTAAAGCACAAGAAGGACCGTATCTGGGAAATTGACATGTTCAGCAGCCGCTTCAGCAACCTGGACACGGCCGGCGTGAAGTCGTTCGATCTTCCAACGATGAATTTGTTTCGTGTCGAGAAGAACGCGACGCACTCGCGGCGTCTCGCGCTGTACTTCTTTGACGCCCCGCACCCGTACGAGCTGGAGTTCACCTCGACAGCACGTCGCCAGCAGTTCTTTGAACTTTCCATGCTGCTGCGTCGCAACTCCATTCTGTGGTGCCCGTCGCTTTGCCTGGACGGCGAGAACGACGTGACAATTACCGTTCGGGGCACCACCATTGACCGCCCGAGCCACAACGGCATTCCCGTCAGCGGAGAGGTGAAGATGACGGTGGCACGCATGCCGTACGAGGTGATCGACCTGTGGTACGGCTGCTTCTCCCTTGACAACAAACCGCTGCCGCACAGCACGGCAGTCTTCAGCGGCTACCTTCCTAAAGAGCAGCGTGAGATCTACGTGATCGGAGTCACCGACGTGCCCGCCTCCCTTCTCGGGACAGACGAGCTGGGGCGCTACTTTCTGGCGTACTTGGGGACGGTCACGTACTTTGTTCTCGCCAACACTGCGATCACCTCGAAGAAGCACCAAGCAAACAATGCCGTGCTGGTGCTGTGCAAGCGCTCTTTTATTGTGCGGGTAGCCAACATCGAGCTCTTCGACAACGTCGCCGTCCACAAAGACGGCGTCCACAGAGGCGACTTCAGCGCAACCGGGTGTGCCCTTCGCATCAACGAATCCTCGATCGGCATCATTTTGGTCAACACGAAGCCGGGCAGCTACACCCCATCTACCCGGGCCGCGTGTATTCGCACACTTCTCTCCAGCTTTCCATTTGCTGACGCTGCGGTAGACATTTCGATGCGGTTCGACTACTTTGTGGTGTCCGGCGCCTTCCACTTCGGCGGCGACTTTAGCGCCGAGGACGCGTTGATCCGCGAGATTCTGTCGGATAATCTCATGTCGAACATGCGCGAGATGGAGCCAAGCGCGACGCTGCGCTGCTCGACCGCGCCGCTGCGCATTTTCTACTCCGTGCGGCCGAGCGTCTCGCGCATGGACGTCTCCGCGTACTCGACGTCGCGTGCGCTGGGCCTCGCCAACGCGTTTATCGCGGCGGATGTGTTTTGCCAGCGCTCGTTTCTCAGCCTCTTTGGGGAAACGGTGCCGCACGTGCAGATCCTCCTCGAACGGGTGACTGTCAGCGGAGCGCGACTGCCCTCCATCGGCGGAGCTGAGCTCCAGATTTCAATGGACGCCGCGGAGGGCTCCCCCATGTACTACCAGCTGACGAAGCGGGACGGCAACTACATCATCCCCGTTTTCACTGAGCCGTGTCTTCAGCCTTGCGTCAGTAACCTCGAGTATCTGCGCCTGCAGACGCTCACGTTCACCGTTCTCGGCAGCGTGGGGTCGATGGAGGCGCACAAGCGCATTGTCGTCGCCTCCGGGGTGTTTCCGCTGAAGTCTGTCGTCCTCGCAGAGCCCGCCCTGCTGCACATCCCTCTCTACTACCGAGGGTGCACTGTGGGTAAGCTGACGGCCGTCCTCCACCAACTGTACTACGAGCGCAACAGCGCCGAGGTCAGCGCGCTCGGCTTCCACGACGCGCGGTGTGTGACGCTTGTCACGTGTTTCGAGAACGAGATCCGTCGACCCAGCGGCAGGTGGGTGCCGGCCTCCCCTGTGGAAGGCGGCGTGTGCCATTTCTCCTCGCACGACCCAACGCAGGCGCGCGAGCGAGACGAGTTTCTGCTGCCCGATCCGCACACGTGGCGCTGGCTTACGGAGTGGCAGCACGACCAGCGCGAGGACGACTCGCAAGGTTGGGTGTACGCAGATGGGGTCGAGGCGGAGCTGCAACTCACCGCCACCGCGACCACCAGCATCCGACGCCGCCGGTGGACGCGGATGATGCAAGCCAGCAACCCCATTGTCTACCACGGCTACCTCGCGCAGAAGCTATCGGATGGTGCGTAAAGTCCACTCGCCGACAATGGAGAAGCAGCTTTCTCATCCATCACGCTTTTTTTCTCCACTGACACATCTTTGCCGCCAGTGAGTTGTGCGTTGCAGGCATGACGGCCTCTTTTTGCTGTTCTCTCAACACCGCTGTTCTCTTTCGATATATTTCCTTCCAACGTTTGCGTTTCTCGCCAGGAGTCAAAATACGATAAAAGAGGATATTTTCGTGCGCACGTCGTTGCGCTTTCCGCGGCAAACGCACTTTATAAATGTAGAGAGATATTTACCTGTTTGAGTGCCATTGTCTGCTGTTCACTGGTCGAGTCGGTCGCTTCGACGGCACCTCCCACCTCTCGACTTCGCACACGCATGGATTGGCGACTGTTCGCTGCTGTTTTATGCATCTTCTTTTTAAGTCCTTGGTGGTCTTTTTCTCCTTCCTTATTTTTCTTCTCGGCCTCGCGTTGGAGAACGCTGTTGTACCACCAACCTCGTTGACGTTTGCACCCAAGGAGCCCAGAAGGTGGGCTCGTATACATATTTGCACCGCGGATGCTTGGGCGCAAAATGGTGACGAAGGCGACTCCTCCTCCCAAGTCGGCGACAAGTCCGCGGCGCGACCGCGGCAAGCCCGTTACCCCCTCTCCGCAAACCCGGGCCAGCCCCGTGAGCCCGAAGCTGGGCGCAACACAGTTTCACTCAAAGGGAGCACGCAGCGAGATGGAGCTTCATTTTGATCGGTACTGCTCTCTAGAGAAGTCTTCGCAGACAGACAGCTTAACAGGACGCGGACTCACCCAGTTTTTATCGGAGATCGCCGTTTCGCCGTTCTCGTTCGAGTACTACGTCGTTTTGTGGAAGCTCAGTGCTACGCAAAACGGCTGCATTTTGCGCTTAGAGTGGGTCATGGCGATGTACACGCACGGCGTCGAGTTTCTTAGCCAACTCAAAATAAAGACGGCAGAGTGGGTGAAGGAGGTGCGCGGCAGTGGGGGCCGCTTTCTCCTCATGTACAACTTCTTGTACGACTACATCCGCGGCGAGGACGACCGCTGCATGTCGCTCCAAAATGCGACGACCGCGTGGGACTTATTTTTCGAGAAGAAAGATCTGTATGTCCAGTGGAAACCCTGGGCCGCTGATCACGTGCATTCGGAAGTCTCACGCGACCTATGGCGGCAGGTTGGCGTGCTGATTACATTGAACACAGGCGCGACGAAAAGCGGCAGCGAGGCGATTATGACGGCGACTCTGCCAACGGTTATCACCGACTTCCTTGAGCGGAATAACAAAACTCCTTGATTGCACGTTTATTTGCTTTCCCATGTGTACTAGAATTGAACGAAAAACGAAAGCACTGTCAACTGCAACTACGTCAAAGCCGCACTGGCTATGAGCTTTGTTGCTGTCGTTTCCTTACGTGGTGGCATGAGAAAAAAATGATGACGAGGATCGTGCCTCGCATCCTAGCAACTTCGAGGTGTGCTGTGTCGTCCCATCGTCGACGCTCACTCATCCCTTCCCTTCTTCTGCTGCCTTCATTCTTCCCCCGTACGGTCTTTCACGACATTTTATGAAGGTTGTTCGCCACTCTCTGCCGCCACAACTGATACCCGGCGTCTCGCAGCTCACCGTCAAGAAGTGTGCAAAGTGCTTTGCTCTCCGCCGGTGGGACGTATTCGCAGGGAATTCCCTATTTTCTGTTTCTTTTTTCTTGCCCTGTCCTCTTTCGATAAACTAACCCTCTAGGAATCGTATGCATAAAAATAGGAACGATTCTATTATTATTATTATTGCTATTATTATTATTCACTCCCTTTCAACAAGTGTCTTGCCCACAATGGACGCGATCGAGCTAGTAAGTATCCTGCTCGAAGGCAACGATGCTGCGGTCGCAAAAACGGTAGCGAGCGACTCGTTTCTGAAGCTGTGCAACCAGCCGCTCGCCAACGGACAGTACGCCATCCACGCACTGGCGAACAAGAAAAATGCCAAAGGCGTCGAGACGCTGCTAAAGAACGGTGTTAGTGTCAATCAGGAATCCGAGGAGCAGGGAAACAGCCTGGGCTTCACCGCGGCGCATTACGCGGCCGCTAGCAACTGCGTCCCGGTGCTGGAGGTGCTGCAGGCGCACCGTGCCGACCTTAACCACACCGCCGCGGACAAGTGGACCCCGCTGCACGTGGCGACCTTCCGCGGGCAAAGCGACGCAATCCAGAAACTTGTCGAGTTCGGCGCTGACATCAACTGCACCACCGGTGAAGGCCACACCCCTCTGCTGTTTGCCGTGAACCTCGGCCGCGTGAAGGACGCACGCTTCTTGTTGCAGAGCAAAGCGTGTATCCAGCTCAACGACACGAACCGCGACAATCTCCTGCACTACGCGCTGCACTACCGCATGGCACAGCAGCTGAAGGGGAAGTACAAGCTGCCCGACACGCAGCTCGACATTGCCGTCCTGCTCGTTCTCCACGGCGTGCGTCCCGACGAGCCAAACGCGGCTGGGAATCTGCCCACGCACTACGCCGAAGCAGCGCTTCCCTCTCTCCCCAGGGCGCTCTCTGCTCTCTTCGACAACGCAATCAAGCTGCTGTGTGCCCCGCTGGAGTTCAATTACTTGACGCTGGTCACCGCGACGAAGGAATTTCTCGTGGAGGCGGTCGGCATCGAAGACGCCAAGGCCGAGGAGCTGCAGAGGGTCATGCGTGCACTCGAGACAGAGCGCCAGAGCACGCGTCGCAGCACCACCACGGCCCCTCCGCAGCCTGCTGCCATGCCGCCCGGTCACCCCGCCGTGCCGGCTGATGTCATGAATTTCGCATCCGGCGACCCCAGCGGCGGCAAATGTCCGTTTTTCGCACGCACGGCGAAGCAGCAGGCGAACAAGCGTGCGCTCGACAGCGAAGAGGAGCGCGCCCACTGCCCTTTTAGCGCGTACACCATTCGCAAAAATCAGACGGCGCTGATTCTGGCAGGAATCGCTTTTCTTGTCGGATACGGCTGTGGCAAATCTGGCCGGTTGTAGGAGAATCGCGGCTGTTTCGCCAGTGTTCAGCGATGCCTTGTACACTTTCTCACCAGCTTTCCCCACTTGTTTTCATCGACATAATCAGCGTTGTTTCTACTACTATCTATGGGTTTCCTGTGCTCTTTGATGTTGTTCGTTTCTCCCTAAGGCGTTGCGACTGTTGTTCGCTCGCTTACTTGCTCTTTTAGCGCCCGCAAACTTCCAATTGACTCACCCTTGTGTAAAGCTTCATTAATGCGTCACAATATACCTTCCCTCCGTCTCATCGTAGCTTAACAACTCCACGTTTTGTGATGTCCAACTCTGTGAAGTCCCAAATATCTCCTCAACACGTAAATGCGTGGTCGCTCCTCGTCATTTGCAGCATGCTTCCGTTAGAGAGCTTCGTCTCTTTTCTCTTATGAGGCTGTTCTCGCTAGCTCTTTAGGAGGGGGGGGGAGTTCATTGAAGTGCTGCGGCTTTTGCTTGACACGACCGTTGTAGGCGAAGCGCACGAATACCCCTTGCGTTTTCTCTAGCGGCCGTCACACCCACGGCGCTGCCGTGCCCATCCTACGAACTTGATGTATCACTGTGCTAGTGTCCACTTCACGACTTTCTCTTTCCGTCCTCGCTTCTTCACAAATGTTGGTTTCTTTCTGCTGTTTCCCCGCCCTCTACGTTGACGCATCGCACCGACTTGTGCGGTACACGTAGTTTTCGACGTGACAGTCAGGCTTGACGAATTATGCCCCGAGGATTCGGCGGACGTGGTGGTGGTGACCGCGGTGGTCGCGGCTTCGGCGGCCCACGCGGCGGCGGTGGCGGCTTCGGAGGCGGTGGCGGCTTCGGCGGCGGCCGCGGTGGCGGTGGTCGTGGTGGTGGTCGCGGCGGTCGTGGCGGCTTCAACTCCGAGCCCGACCCGCCGGACCACGTCGAGGAGGTCGGCACGTTCATGAACGCCGCGGAGGGTGAGCTAGTGTACAAGGTCACGGTGCCGGGGCAGGTGCCGCGTTTCAACGCCTTCGTCTACACCGAGAACAAGGCAAAAATCGGCAAGATCGAGGAGATTCTTGGCAACACCACGGATGTCATGTTCTCAGTGAAGCCGTCGCCTGGCATTCAAGCAGCTTCGCTGAACGAGGGCGACAAGGTGTTCATCTCTAGCACGCAATTCTCACCCCTGCGCGTCTTTACCGACCCGCCCAGGCCGCGTGGACGCGGTGGTCGCGGCGGCGGTCGTGGTGGCGATCGCGGAGGACGTGGTGGCGGCCGCGGTGGCGGCTTTGGCGATCGCGGTGGTCGCGGCGGCTTTGGCGACCGCGGAGGTCGCGGCAGCTTTGGCGGAGGTCGCGGCAGCTTCGGCGGAGGTCGCGGCAGCTTCGGTGGTCGCGGACGTGGTTATTAATCGCGGTGAACTATTTTCTTTCTTTTTCCTAGTTAAAACGCACATGAAACAATAGCGGACGAGGGGAGCAGCAGCTGCGAAACGGGCTAATTTGAAGACGCTCACCAGCAAGAAAAGAAACCAAAAGGAATGCTGAACCTCCTCCCTTAAGCAGATGAAATAATAAAAATGCAGGTGTTTATCTTATTTAAACGATAAACGTTTCTTGTGCTCCTTTAGATAAACGAAGTTGAAACACAAACGAAAGTGTCAAGTTAAGATGCGCAAGCTCAGAGACACTTCTCCGTCGATGAACGGGCGCAGGTCGAAAGAGAAGTACCTTTTTCAGTAGAGAAAGGAAACAGGTCGATCTTTTGGGGTTGAACTCACTTCCTTTTCGGGCTCTTTTGAAAACGAAAAGAATATCTTTGTTCGAGAGAAACAAAATGAACTTGAGAAACGACTTTTTTTTCTCGGCGGCAGCTGTCTTTTGTCTCTCTTTTACTTGAAACGGGCAACGAGAACTGTCTATTTACCTACGAACAGCAATGTGGGGCTGTGTTGATCTGCGTATTTCACTTTGCATACTTCTACTTGAATGGCGATGTAATACTAATCATCTCTTCTTAATTCGTCCGGTTCCTCTCCTGCTTTTCTTTTTTCATTTGCTCCGTTCTGCTCCCACTCTTTCCATTCCATAAATGCGTCCAAAAAGAAAAGTTGACGATGTACGATTCGAGAAGATCGTGCTGCGGATTCAACGTAGCGAGGAATTGTTTTGGTGGCGTAGCTCTCCTCGTCGGGGTGCCGCTGTTGGTGATTGTGCATATGAAGACGGTTGTCTTGACGGCCTTCTTTGTTGAACGTCGCGCCGACTCTCGTCTTGTGGCAGAGATTTTGCTGGAATGGCTCTTTTGCATTCTGGTGGAAGCCTGCCTCTTTCTTCTTCTCGTCGCCGACCCCGGTTTCATTGGCGAACCCACAGAGCTGAGCTGCCGGTGTGCAAACTGCAAAATGGAAGTGGAGGACTTCGATCATCATTGTGGTGTATTGGGGGCTTGCATTGGAAGAGGAAACATGTGCTATTTTATTCTGTTTCTGTTGTTTGCCTCTCTTCTGTGCCTTCTCGGCGGCCTGGAAAACGTTGTGTACATAGTGCTCTTCGCTGCCGCCCACAAGAAGAGAAACGCAAACTCTTCCTGGACCTCATTTAGTGCATGGAGGACAGCCCTCACGGATGGTGCAGATGTGATCCATGTTGCGTGCCTCGTCCTCCTCAGCTTTGTGGCCGTGTACGGTGGAGCTGTGTGCATCTTTCTGTGTCTGCGCTACACCTACCTTGGTTATCGAGGACAGAGTTCTGTGCGTCGTCGACGTCGAGAGAGCCTGCGCGGGTCACTCGCTCTCGTGTTTGCCAACGTACTCAACCCACAGTTTTCCCACAAGTATACACACCCTCCAATTTATGCTGCGGAAGAGATGGCAAAAAATACAGTATGACGGATCAAGATCATTTACTAACGCCCTTCAGCGCTTCTGCGCATCTTTTTGTTTACTGTTGCTGCTGTAGTGGTTCTCGCAGCTGGCGCCCACTTGAGGTTTCGCTCTCACCCCGTCTCCTGTTCTCTTCGTCAGAGTCGAATCACCTCGCCTATTTTTTTACTACTGTTTTTGAAACGGGCTTCGAAATAACCTTTTGTGGCACCCCTTCTGTTAAAGCCTGCTAACGCCTTTCATTTCTGCTCTTCCTCAAGACAACTTCATGTGCTGAAAGTTTCTTTTCCTCCTCATTACTGTCTCAGGCAGCGGCGATAACTGTTTTAAACCCCAACAAGAGAGTGAATCGTTCGCATCATCGGTACTGTTATTATGACAGACCTTTTTTCGTTTGATGAGATGGACTCCCTTCGACTTTTCTCTGTCTCCCTGCAACCAATCCATACTGTCATCTTGTCATCTCTTGCGCTAAATATCTCGCGGAACTACTGTACCCACCATCAGTACCAAATATTACTACTACTAAACTACAATAGAAGCAACCAGGCCAAGTGGAAAAAATGCTGACGAAGTTTGAGGCGCGCTCGTCGCGCGTGAAGGCGGTGGCGCTGCACAGCAGTGCGACGTGGGTGCTGTGCGGACTGCACAACGGCGCGGTGCAGATCTGGGACTACCGGATGAGCACGTGCGTGGACACGTTCACCGAGCACGTCGGTGCGGTGCGCGGCGCCGACTTCCACGTCAACCAGCCGCTCTTCGTCACCGGCGGCGACGACTACACGGTGAAGGTGTGGAACTACAAGCTGCGCCGCTGCCTCTTCACGCTGAATGGGCACATGGACTACGTGCGCACCACCTTCTTCCACCACGAGCAGCCGTGGATCGTGTCGTGCTCCGACGACTTCACGATCCGGATCTGGAACTGGCAGAGCCGCAAGAGCATCGCGTGCCTGCCGGGGCACAACCACTACGTCATGTGCGCGCAGTTCCACCCCTTCAACGACCTGGTGGTGTCCGGCAGCCTGGACAAGACGGTGCGTGTGTGGGACATCTCGGCGCTGCGGCACCGCAAGGAGGAGGTGGGCATCACGCAGGACCTGCTGGGCACCACGGACGTGGTGGTGCGCTACGAGCTGGAGGGCCACGACAAGGGCGTCAACTGGGTCGCCTTCCACCCGTGCGGCGAGCTGCTGCTGTCCGCGGCGGACGACCGCACGGTGCGGCTGTGGACCATGTCGGGGTCGTCCTGCTACGTGTCGCGCACCTTCACCGGGCACTCCAGCAACGTCTGCTGCGCCGTCTTCTACAAGAACGACTACGTCGTGTCCTGCGGCGAGGATCGCACGGTGCGCGTGGTGCACATGTCGTCCGGTGCGGCCGTGCAGACCTTCCGCCGCGAGGTGGAGCGCTACTGGATCATGACGTGCGACCCGGTGCACAACCTGCTCGCCACTGGCCACGACGCCGGCCTGCAGGTGTTCAAGCTGACGCGCGAGCGGCCGGCGTGCGCGATCCACAACGCGACGCAGCTCTACTACACGCACGACAACAAGCTGCACATGTACAACTTCGACACCGAGGCGCTGACGTCGTGCACGGTGAACTACCAGTTCTACCCGCCGACGCGGCTGTCGTGCTGCCCGGCGACGGGCGGCGTGGTGCTGTCGTACGTCGGCGGCGGTCCGCGGCTGGAGTGGATCGCGTCGCCGGCGCCGGGTGGGACGTGCACCGTGGCGGCGACGGTGAGGGGCGTGGACGGCGTCTTCTTCGGCGGCCACAAGTTCGCCTACGTGGATCCAAACGGCAAGCTGTGCCTGCACAACCTCGGCAAGGCCGCCGCGAAGCCGCTGCAGACGGACGTGTCGTGCAGCCGCGTCTTCCCGGGGCCGGTGGGCTGCGTGCTGTGCCTGTGCGAGGACAAGATCCACATGTACCAGGTGGCGCAGCACGGCGCCGTGGCCGAGGCGACGGTGCCCGGCGTGCGCTACGCGGTGTGGGACAAGGACTTCAACAAGGTCGCGCTCATCGCCAAGAACGCCGTGACGGTGCTGACGAAGCGGCTCAAGCTCATCGCCTCCGTCGCCGAGTCGTCCGCGCGCATCAAGTCCGTCGCCTTTGATGAGACGCGCGACGTGATGTACTTCACC
This sequence comes from Leptomonas pyrrhocoris, assembly GCF_001293395.1. Taxonomy (NCBI): domain Eukaryota; phylum Euglenozoa; class Kinetoplastea; order Trypanosomatida; family Trypanosomatidae; genus Leptomonas; species Leptomonas pyrrhocoris. The sequence goes on from NW_015438361.1 coordinate 1,450,002, forward strand.
ACGTCGGACCACCTCAAGTACTGCTACCTGCGCAACGGCGAGACGAGCACGATCAGCACGCTGAAGAACGTCGTGTACCTGGTGCGCGCCGTGGGCGACACCATCTACGTGCTCACGCGCGACGGCCGCGTGCTGCGCAAGGAGCTGGACAACGCGGAGCTGAACTTCAAGCTGAAGCTGCAGCAGCAGTCCTACCGCGACCTCATCCGCATCATGCGCCAGGGCAAGCTGCGCGGCCAGGCGCTGGTGGGCTACCTGCACAAGCACGGCCACTCGGAGATCGCGCTGCACTTCGTCAGCGACGCGCTCACGCGCTTCAACCTCGCCGTCGAGTGCGGTGCGCTGGACATCGCCAAGGCCACCGCGGTGGAGCTGAACCAGCCGGCCATCTGGCGCCGCCTGGCCGACACCGCCACCCGCTTCGGCGACATCCAGCTCGCGCAGTTTGCCAGCGCCAAGGCCGGCAACTACTACGCCTCCGGCCTCCTCGCGCTGCTCACCGGCAACACCGCCTCCATCGCCAGCCTGGTGGACACCACGCGCGACGACAACTTCCGCCTGCAATACGGCATGTACGTCGACGACGTGCGGCAGCGGGTGGACATCCTGTGCCGTGCGAACCAGCTCCCGCTCGCCTACGTGACGGCCAAGTCGCACGGGCTGGCGGACGTGGCGGAGCAGGTGCTGGCGAAGATGGAGCCGGCGGTGGCGGCGCGCGTGCAGGCGCAGCCGTGCCACTCTGTGGCGCCGCGCCGCGCAGTGGAGCCGGCGACGGAGAACTGGCCGATGCTGCAGGTCGAGGAGTCGGTGTTTGCGCGGCTGCTGAAGGAGCCGGGGCAGCTGGACGCGATGGCGGAGCCGGAGGTAGACGAGGAGGTCGCCGCCGGCGCGGGCTGGGACGACGACGAGGACGCGGACGCGGCGGCTCTGCCGCACGGCACGCACGGCGGGGGTGCGGCGCTCGCCGACGGTGAGGGCGCGGAGAGCGGCGGGTGGGACGACGACCTGGACATCGACCTCCCCACGGCGCTGCCGCCCACCAGCGGCGCCGCCGGCGCGGGCAGCAGCGGCTACGTGGTGCCGCGCGAGTTCCCGCCCATCACGCAGGCGTGGACGGACGCCTACACGCAGCCCGCCTTCCATGTCGCCGCCGGCTCCTTCGCGACGGCGCTGCGCCTGCTGCAGCGGCAGATCGGCCTGGTCGACCCGGCGCCGCTGCGGCCGTACATGCTGCAGCTGTGGGCCGCCGTGAACGCGTGTCGCCCGGCGGCGTGTGGGCCGTCGGCCGTCTTCCCGCTCTCCGCGCAGCCGCCGGAGCGCGAGATGGAGGCGCGCCACGCACCCGCGCTGCCGGACCTGATGCCGGTGCTCGCCGAGAAGCTGCGCGTCGGCTACCAGCTCTTCGTCGAGGGCAAGTTCGCCGAGGCGCTCGACGCCTTCCAGAGCATCCTGCACCAGGCCGTCGTGACGGTGGTGAGGGACGACCAGCAGAAGGCCACGCTGCGCGAGATCATGGCGGTGGCGCCGGAGTACGTGCGCGCGCTGGCGCTGCAGCTGCACCTGCGCACCCTCAGCGCGTCCTCCGTCGAGGCCCTGCAGCTGGCGCTGTACTTCACGCACTTCCGCCTCCACCGCGCCCACCTCACGCTGGCGCTCTCCCAGGCCATGAGCAAGGCCTACAAGCAGCGGAACTTCAAGACGGCCGCCGGGGTGGCGCGCCGCCTGCTGGAGCAGGACCCGCCCAAGAACAAGGCGCAGCAGGCTGCCGCCATCGTCGCGGAGGCGGACCGCAATCCCACCAACGCCGTCGAGATCGACTACGACGAGCGCAACCCCTTCATCATGTGCTCCGTCACCTACAAGCCCATGTACAAGGGCGTCACCGAGCCGGTGCGGTGCAGCTACTGCCTGTCGCCGGCAGACCCCGCGTACAAGGGTGCGCTGTGCCCGGTGTGCAAGGTGGCGAAGATCGGCGTCGACTGCGCGGGACTGGTCAACCGTGCCTAGCGTCGCTGCGAGAGCGCGTCAGCTCTCCCGCCGCCTGCGAGCCCACTGGGCTGTGGCCGTCGCCGCGGTGGTGGCGTCGACGCAAACTCGCTCTACGCCCCCGTCTCCAAGGTCGGTGATGTTTTCCCCCTTTGCATTGCGATTTGGCTCTTTTTACTTTCTGTCCTTTCTCTCCTCTCTTGTTGCGATATCGCGTGTGTCGTGTTGTCTCTCGTTGCGGATGGTGAGTCCGAGCATCGCGTGTGTCGTGGTTGGCTGGCTCGTGACGTCACCCTTTGGTGTAGCAGTTCTCTGGTCGTTCTGTTGTTTCCTTTTCTACGTCGTGCGGCGGGTGTTCGCAAGTCCTTCCAGTCACCTGGCCACCTCCTCTGTTGCGCTTTGCGGTGCGTGCGTCCTCCCGGCACGCTACGTGACCGCTCTTTCGTTGCCGTTGCGTGCAGGGCCGCTCTCTTCCTTTCCCCTTTTCCTTCTGCGTGCTCGGTGCGCGGACTTCCCGTTGCTCCTGAGACTTCGTGGTGGCTTCCTCCTCCCCAAGCGCGGTGTAGTCGTCGGTAGCACACACACACCCGCCCCCCCCCCCCCTCCTCACGCTCCCCCTTCTATCCACCTCTCTCCCCTGATCCGCCCGCCGCCACCCGTTGCCAACCTCACACACCGCACACGGCCCTGGCACCGGCAGAAGTAGAAACAACACAGCACAAGTAGCATCGGCGTTGCGGCCGCCGCCTGTGTAGCCGACTGAGCACCTCGTAGCGTAGTAGGCACGGAGATTAGCTGTTTGTGAGGGACTAGGAGCAGGCGCGCCCGCCTACGTAGCGATAGAGCGCCGCCCGCGGGACGCACACGCACACGCAGTAGCGTAGCCGACCCCCCCCCCCCCCGGCATCATGACGGGATGGAACCAGAAGATGGCCAAGATGGCCTTTCGGCGGTCGAAGTTCCGCCGCCTGGCGTGGGGCGACGGCGACCCGTACCCCTACACGCCCCGCGCCACCTTCCGCTACCAGTGGGACGACTGGCCGATGTGGGAGAAGATGTGGCACCTGGCCGTGGGCGTGCTGGGTGTGGAGTTCGCCGTGTGGGCGTACTACTCGAAGCTGAACAGCCGCATGGACTGGGCGCGCGAGGAGGCGCTGCGCCGCATGCGTCTGCGCCGCGAAGCGCAGGAGCTGATGGTGCTGGAGGGTGAGACCTTCACGAGCGACATTCAGCCGGATCGCCACTGAGCCTCCTGAGGAGTTGGCGCGCCATTGTGCTCTCTTTTCTTTACGCACGGTTTGCATTCCAATTTACGTTGTGTTAGTGTCGCCACAGTAGCGTGTGATCATTCTAGTACGCGAGCGTTGAAAACCCTCTGTTCTGCGGACTGAACACGACGATCGGCATCGCTATTATGGTGGAGCTGGTAGGCAACGTTGTCTGTTGACTGCTGGTAAAGGTGGCGCGCGTTGTCTTTTCTGTGGCCTCGGTGCTTTGACGAATCGCAGCGTGTTAGAGTATTGTGGCCCTTTGGCACTCGATTGTCGCGGTCCTCAGACGCTCGCAGTATCGTCCTTTGCCGCCCCACCCTTCTCTATTTTTCCGCTTTCCTTTTTTCTCGCTTGCGCTTTCGTGTTTCTTTTTGTTGTTCTGAACGCGCCCATGAGCTGATTGGGAGCTCCTTCTCTTATCTAGTAGCGCTACCGTTTCGGGAGAGCAACTTTTGTTCTCGTTGGCCTCATATATATATATTTATTTATTTATCGACCAATCCCCTGTGTTGCGAGGTGTTCTTTTCCTCTACCATTACCGTTGTTATCATGAAGAGCGTACTTCTTATTGGTGCTCGCGGAGGGCTTGGCCGCGCCGTTGCGAGCGCGTTTAGGGAAGACAAGTGGTCCGTCATCGCTATTGATCAAAGTGTCACCGCTGCTTCCAACGACGGGTGCCATCTTGTCAGTGCGAAGAGTTCCATCGAGGAGCTACAACAGGCGTACCTTGCTGCCGTGGCCGGCGCTAAACTGAACGCAGTGATCAACGTCGCGGGTGGGTGGGCGGGGGGCTCCATCGCAGATACCAGCACAGCAGCAGCAGCGGAGCTCATGCTGCGCCAGTCACTTTTTTCCTCCTTCGCCGCTGCGCATGTGTTCAGCAAGTATGGGCAAGAGGGCGGACTGCTGCTTCTCACTGGAGCCGCTGCGGCTGTCGGCCCCACGCCAGGGATGATTGGATATGGTACTGCGAAGAGCGCCGTGCACTTCGTGTGTCAGTCGATTGCATCTGATCCCGCCACTATCCCGCCCAAGGCCAGTGTAGTGTCGATTCTTCCCTCCGTGCTGGACACGCCTGCAAACCGCAATGCCATGCCGGACGCGGACCGCAGCACCTGGACGCCTCTCGACGACGTTGCGCGCCAGATCCTTGCGTGGAGTAATGGCGGCGGGAGACCGGAGAGTGGATCGTTGGTGAGAGTTGTCACAGATTCCAAGGGTACTCGCTATATCGTCTAGAGTGCAGCTTTTCTGGGGAGGATGGTGGACGCAACTTCCAAGGTACCATGAAAACACGGAGGCACATGACGTGTAGCTGTAAAGCGATAAAGCGTCCCGTGGCTCTACCAACGGCGTCTGGGCTCTGGGTCACGCCCCGAAAACTTGGAAGATGCTTACACGTGATCTTGCGTGGACAAGCGTAACACACTTGATGAGAAGTGCAACGTGCGCTAAAGTCGAGATCACTACGCTCACAGCTCGGTCAGGCAAGCTCATTGTTGCCAATGCTTTCTGGGATTATCAAAAGGAGAACGGTGATAGATGAAGACGGTTGGAAACGCAAAGAAACGCTTGTTTCCAACACTCTTTCAAGTTAATCTCACGCGCTATGCCCCCTTCGCGCCAGAAATATATATCGTATTTAGTCCCTTCTCCATTCGTTCAGCAGATGTACTCCACTGCAGCGTTTTCGTGCTTCTTCCCGTCATACGGTGACTCGAATGATGTGCCCTCTCTGGGCGAACCGACACCGCCACAATCCAGGACGGAATGCTTCCTTTTTCTCCGCGCGTGGCGTTGACATCTCTTCTCTCCCATTGCACCATTTGTTCTTTTTACAGCTTCCATTCATCACACTGTCGGTATTCTCGTCGAAGTCTTGGACCATCGCTGTCTTCCTCATTGCATAGTTAAAAAAAAAGGCTGATCCCTTATCGACAATTTGCGAACGACACGAAAAAGTCTCCTCGCCAACGCCGCGGTTCTCCACTTGCTGCCCACGCACAAACACGCACACCGCTGTGCTGCCTACCGACGCAATCTGCGCTCACACACTCTTCTCTCCTTTCCCTTTCTACCGCTTTTGTGGCAGCTGAAAAATGGCGTCGGGTGGATCGGTGATTGCGGTCAAGTACAACGGCGGCGTCCTGATGGCGTGCGACACGCTGCTGTCCTACGGCTCCCTCGCCAAGTGGCCGAACATCCCGCGCGTCAAGCTGCTGGGCAGCCACTCCGCCGTGTGCGCCACGGGCGACTACGCGGACTTCCAGATGATGGCGAAGCAGGTGGAGGACAACATCGAGCGCCAGAAGCTGTACCACAACGTAGACGAGCTGTGCCCGAACGAGGTGTTCAGCTACCTGCACCGCTCCATCTACTCCAAGCGCTGCGACTTCGAGCCGTGCCTGTGCCAGATGGTCTTCATCGGCAGCCGCTTCGGTCAGTCCTTCCTGGCCGGCGTGGACGACGTGGGCACGCGCTGGGAGGACGACTGCATCGCCACCGGCTACGGCGGCCACATCGCACTTCCGTTGCTACGCCAGGCGCTGGAGAAGAAGCCGGATGGCCTGACGCGGTTCGAGGCGGAACAGCTGCTGAAGGACTGCCTCCGAGTGCTGTTTTACCGCGAGTGCCGCGCCATCAACAAGTTCCAGATCGCCGATGCCTGCGGCGACTCGGTGCGCATCAGCGACCCCTTCGACGTGGACACAAACTGGGAGCTGGAGGGCTACCGCTTCGAGAAGACGGCCATCATTCGTTAGTGACGTGTTTTGCTAGGGTCGTGTAAAACGCACGAATTCTAGGAAGAGGTCTAATTTGTTTGGTGTATTTCCCTTTGCAAACGCAGCTTCCATTTGCCTTGGTTTCGTGTTCGATGTCGCACAAGTCCACCACGCTCAATTGAAAGCTGTAAACGCTGATTATTTTTTAGCGTACCCTTTTTTTCTCCCTCTGTGGTGCATTGCGTTGATACTGTGCTCAGAAGGACGTCTGCGCTGCGGACCTCAGTTGCTGCACTTTTGTCCTCCATTATGACATTTCCACCGTTCTTTGCATGCCCCGCCGCTTTCTTCTTTCCCAACATATCAGCTTTGGTTATTTCGTAACCGCGAAGCTCTTTTGCTAAGGAATTGGTTTGCTTTACGGAACTCCTTTCGGTAACGCATCCCGCCAAAAAAGTTTCCGTTGTTTGTGTTCGTGTGTGCTCTTTTCCGGCTTGCAGTGGAGAGGTAAGAAGAACCGCATCACCTCATGTGACCCGGCGTTTGACACTGTTCATGTCAATCGTACAAACGCGTACACAAGAAAACCGTTGCTTGCAACAACTCATTAGCAGGCCCTATTTTGCTGACTTGCTGACGTTGTTCATTGATCGTTATCTAGTTTGGAAAAACTGTTTGTTGGAAGACCAGAAACTGGTAGCTCGAACCGCCTTCGACAGTAGTTTGTTATCTGTCATCCCAAATAATAACTTGTGTACTTCGTCAATTCTGCTTACTAAACCAGACATCATTTACAGTTCAGCATTTTGAGAAGAGACAGAAAATGCTGACGAAGTTTGAGGCGCGCTCGTCGCGCGTGAAGGCGGTGGCGCTGCACAGCAGTGCGACGTGGGTGCTGTGCGGACTGCACAACGGCGCGGTGCAGATCTGGGACTACCGGATGAGCACGTGCGTGGACACGTTCACCGAGCACGTCGGTGCGGTGCGCGGCGCCGACTTCCACGTCAACCAGCCGCTCTTCGTCACCGGCGGCGACGACTACACGGTGAAGGTGTGGAACTACAAGCTGCGCCGCTGCCTCTTCACGCTGAATGGGCACATGGACTACGTGCGCACCACCTTCTTCCACCACGAGCAGCCGTGGATCGTGTCGTGCTCCGACGACTTCACGATCCGGATCTGGAACTGGCAGAGCCGCAAGAGCATCGCGTGCCTGCCGGGGCACAACCACTACGTCATGTGCGCGCAGTTCCACCCCTTCAACGACCTGGTGGTGTCCGGCAGCCTGGACAAGACGGTGCGTGTGTGGGACATCTCGGCGCTGCGGCACCGCAAGGAGGAGGTGGGCATCACGCAGGACCTGCTGGGCACCACGGACGTGGTGGTGCGCTACGAGCTGGAGGGCCACGACAAGGGCGTCAACTGGGTCGCCTTCCACCCGTGCGGCGAGCTGCTGCTGTCCGCGGCGGACGACCGCACGGTGCGGCTGTGGACCATGTCGGGGTCGTCCTGCTACGTGTCGCGCACCTTCACCGGGCACTCCAGCAACGTCTGCTGCGCCGTCTTCTACAAGAACGACTACGTCGTGTCCTGCGGCGAGGATCGCACGGTGCGCGTGGTGCACATGTCGTCCGGTGCGGCCGTGCAGACCTTCCGCCGCGAGGTGGAGCGCTACTGGATCATGACGTGCGACCCGGTGCACAACCTGCTCGCCACTGGCCACGACGCCGGCCTGCAGGTGTTCAAGCTGACGCGCGAGCGGCCGGCGTGCGCGATCCACAACGCGACGCAGCTCTACTACACGCACGACAACAAGCTGCACATGTACAACTTCGACACCGAGGCGCTGACGTCGTGCACGGTGAACTACCAGTTCTACCCGCCGACGCGGCTGTCGTGCTGCCCGGCGACGGGCGGCGTGGTGCTGTCGTACGTCGGCGGCGGTCCGCGGCTGGAGTGGATCGCGTCGCCGGCGCCGGGTGGGACGTGCACCGTGGCGGCGACGGTGAGGGGCGTGGACGGCGTCTTCTTCGGCGGCCACAAGTTCGCCTACGTGGATCCAAACGGCAAGCTGTGCCTGCACAACCTCGGCAAGGCCGCCGCGAAGCCGCTGCAGACGGACGTGTCGTGCAGCCGCGTCTTCCCGGGGCCGGTGGGCTGCGTGCTGTGCCTGTGCGAGGACAAGATCCACATGTACCAGGTGGCGCAGCACGGCGCCGTGGCCGAGGCGACGGTGCCCGGCGTGCGCTACGCGGTGTGGGACAAGGACTTCAACAAGGTCGCGCTCATCGCCAAGAACGCCGTGACGGTGCTGACGAAGCGGCTCAAGCTCATCGCCTCCGTCGCCGAGTCGTCCGCGCGCATCAAGTCCGTCGCCTTTGATGAGACGCGCGACGTGATGTACTTCACCACGTCGGACCACCTCAAGTACTGCTACCTGCGCAACGGCGAGACGAGCACGATCAGCACGCTGAAGAACGTCGTGTACCTGGTGCGCGCCGTGGGCGACACCATCTACGTGCTCACGCGCGACGGCCGCGTGCTGCGCAAGGAGCTGGACAACGCGGAGCTGAACTTCAAGCTGAAGCTGCAGCAGCAGTCCTACCGCGACCTCATCCGCATCATGCGCCAGGGCAAGCTGCGCGGCCAGGCGCTGGTGGGCTACCTGCACAAGCACGGCCACTCGGAGATCGCGCTGCACTTCGTCAGCGACGCGCTCACGCGCTTCAACCTCGCCGTCGAGTGCGGTGCGCTGGACATCGCCAAGGCCACCGCGGTGGAGCTGAACCAGCCGGCCATCTGGCGCCGCCTGGCCGACACCGCCACCCGCTTCGGCGACATCCAGCTCGCGCAGTTTGCCAGCGCCAAGGCCGGCAACTACTACGCCTCCGGCCTCCTCGCGCTGCTCACCGGCAACACCGCCTCCATCGCCAGCCTGGTGGACACCACGCGCGACGACAACTTCCGCCTGCAATACGGCATGTACGTCGACGACGTGCGGCAGCGGGTGGACATCCTGTGCCGTGCGAACCAGCTCCCGCTCGCCTACGTGACGGCCAAGTCGCACGGGCTGGCGGACGTGGCGGAGCAGGTGCTGGCGAAGATGGAGCCGGCGGTGGCGGCGCGCGTGCAGGCGCAGCCGTGCCACTCTGTGGCGCCGCGCCGCGCAGTGGAGCCGGCGACGGAGAACTGGCCGATGCTGCAGGTCGAGGAGTCGGTGTTTGCGCGGCTGCTGAAGGAGCCGGGGCAGCTGGACGCGATGGCGGAGCCGGAGGTAGACGAGGAGGTCGCCGCCGGCGCGGGCTGGGACGACGACGAGGACGCGGACGCGGCGGCTCTGCCGCACGGCACGCACGGCGGGGGTGCGGCGCTCGCCGACGGTGAGGGCGCGGAGAGCGGCGGGTGGGACGACGACCTGGACATCGACCTCCCCACGGCGCTGCCGCCCACCAGCGGCGCCGCCGGCGCGGGCAGCAGCGGCTACGTGGTGCCGCGCGAGTTCCCGCCCATCACGCAGGCGTGGACGGACGCCTACACGCAGCCCGCCTTCCATGTCGCCGCCGGCTCCTTCGCGACGGCGCTGCGCCTGCTGCAGCGGCAGATCGGCCTGGTCGACCCGGCGCCGCTGCGGCCGTACATGCTGCAGCTGTGGGCCGCCGTGAACGCGTGTCGCCCGGCGGCGTGTGGGCCGTCGGCCGTCTTCCCGCTCTCCGCGCAGCCGCCGGAGCGCGAGATGGAGGCGCGCCACGCACCCGCGCTGCCGGACCTGATGCCGGTGCTCGCCGAGAAGCTGCGCGTCGGCTACCAGCTCTTCGTCGAGGGCAAGTTCGCCGAGGCGCTCGACGCCTTCCAGAGCATCCTGCACCAGGCCGTCGTGACGGTGGTGAGGGACGACCAGCAGAAGGCCACGCTGCGCGAGATCATGGCGGTGGCGCCGGAGTACGTGCGCGCGCTGGCGCTGCAGCTGCACCTGCGCACCCTCAGCGCGTCCTCCGTCGAGGCCCTGCAGCTGGCGCTGTACTTCACGCACTTCCGCCTCCACCGCGCCCACCTCACGCTGGCGCTCTCCCAGGCCATGAGCAAGGCCTACAAGCAGCGGAACTTCAAGACGGCCGCCGGGGTGGCGCGCCGCCTGCTGGAGCAGGACCCGCCCAAGAACAAGGCGCAGCAGGCTGCCGCCATCGTCGCGGAGGCGGACCGCAATCCCACCAACGCCGTCGAGATCGACTACGACGAGCGCAACCCCTTCATCATGTGCTCCGTCACCTACAAGCCCATGTACAAGGGCGTCACCGAGCCGGTGCGGTGCAGCTACTGCCTGTCGCCGGCAGACCCCGCGTACAAGGGTGCGCTGTGCCCGGTGTGCAAGGTGGCGAAGATCGGCGTCGACTGCGCGGGACTGGTCAACCGTGCCTAGCGTCGCTGCGAGAGCGCGTCAGCTCTCCCGCCGCCTGCGAGCCCACTGGGCTGTGGCCGTCGCCGCGGTGGTGGCGTCGACGCAAACTCGCTCTACGCCCCCGTCTCCAAGGTCGGTGATGTTTTCCCCCTTTGCATTGCGATTTGGCTCTTTTTACTTTCTGTCCTTTCTCTCCTCTCTTGTTGCGATATCGCGTGTGTCGTGTTGTCTCTCGTTGCGGATGGTGAGTCCGAGCATCGCGTGTGTCGTGGTTGGCTGGCTCGTGACGTCACCCTTTGGTGTAGCAGTTCTCTGGTCGTTCTGTTGTTTCCTTTTCTACGTCGTGCGGCGGGTGTTCGCAAGTCCTTCCAGTCACCTGGCCACCTCCTCTGTTGCGCTTTGCGGTGCGTGCGTCCTCCCGGCACGCTACGTGACCGCTCTTTCGTTGCCGTTGCGTGCAGGGCCGCTCTCTTCCTTTCCCCTTTTCCTTCTGCGTGCTCGGTGCGCGGACTTCCCGTTGCTCCTGAGACTTCGTGGTGGCTTCCTCCTCCCCAAGCGCGGTGTAGTCGTCGGTAGCACACACACACCCGCCCCCCCCCCCCCTCCTCACGCTCCCCCTTCTATCCACCTCTCTCCCCTGATCCGCCCGCCGCCACCCGTTGCCAACCTCACACACCGCACACGGCCCTGGCACCGGCAGAAGTAGAAACAACACAGCACAAGTAGCATCGGCGTTGCGGCCGCCGCCTGTGTAGCCGACTGAGCACCTCGTAGCGTAGTAGGCACGGAGATTAGCTGTTTGTGAGGGACTAGGAGCAGGCGCGCCCGCCTACGTAGCGATAGAGCGCCGCCCGCGGGACGCACACGCACACGCAGTAGCGTAGCCGACCCCCCCCCCCCCCGGCATCATGACGGGATGGAACCAGAAGATGGCCAAGATGGCCTTTCGGCGGTCGAAGTTCCGCCGCCTGGCGTGGGGCGACGGCGACCCGTACCCCTACACGCCCCGCGCCACCTTCCGCTACCAGTGGGACGACTGGCCGATGTGGGAGAAGATGTGGCACCTGGCCGTGGGCGTGCTGGGTGTGGAGTTCGCCGTGTGGGCGTACTACTCGAAGCTGAACAGCCGCATGGACTGGGCGCGCGAGGAGGCGCTGCGCCGCATGCGTCTGCGCCGCGAAGCGCAGGAGCTGATGGTGCTGGAGGGTGAGACCTTCACGAGCGACATTCAGCCGGATCGCCACTGAGCCTCCTGAGGAGTTGGCGCGCCATTGTGCTCTCTTTTCTTTACGCACGGTTTGCATTCCAATTTACGTTGTGTTAGTGTCGCCACAGTAGCGTGTGATCATTCTAGTACGCGAGCGTTGAAAACCCTCTGTTCTGCGGACTGAACACGACGATCGGCATCGCTATTATGGTGGAGCTGGTAGGCAACGTTGTCTGTTGACTGCTGGTAAAGGTGGCGCGCGTTGTCTTTTCTGTGGCCTCGGTGCTTTGACGAATCGCAGCGTGTTAGAGTATTGTGGCCCTTTGGCACTCGATTGTCGCGGTCCTCAGACGCTCGCAGTATCGTCCTTTGCCGCCCCACCCTTCTCTATTTTTCCGCTTTCCTTTTTTCTCGCTTGCGCTTTCGTGTTTCTTTTTGTTGTTCTGAACGCGCCCATGAGCTGATTGGGAGCTCCTTCTCTTATCTAGTAGCGCTACCGTTTCGGGAGAGCAACTTTTGTTCTCGTTGGCCTCATATATATATATTTATTTATTTATCGACCAATCCCCTGTGTTGCGAGGTGTTCTTTTCCTCTACCATTACCGTTGTTATCATGAAGAGCGTACTTCTTATTGGTGCTCGCGGAGGGCTTGGCCGCGCCGTTGCGAGCGCGTTTAGGGAAGACAAGTGGTCCGTCATCGCTATTGATCAAAGTGTCACCGCTGCTTCCAACGACGGGTGCCATCTTGTCAGTGCGAAGAGTTCCATCGAGGAGCTACAACAGGCGTACCTTGCTGCCGTGGCCGGCGCTAAACTGAACGCAGTGATCAACGTCGCGGGTGGGTGGGCGGGGGGCTCCATCGCAGATACCAGCACAGCAGCAGCAGCGGAGCTCATGCTGCGCCAGTCACTTTTTTCCTCCTTCGCCGCTGCGCATGTGTTCAGCAAGTATGGGCAAGAGGGCGGACTGCTGCTTCTCACTGGAGCCGCTGCGGCTGTCGGCCCCACGCCAGGGATGATTGGATATGGTACTGCGAAGAGCGCCGTGCACTTCGTGTGTCAGTCGATTGCATCTGATCCCGCCACTATCCCGCCCAAGGCCAGTGTAGTGTCGATTCTTCCCTCCGTGCTGGACACGCCTGCAAACCGCAATGCCATGCCGGACGCGGACCGCAGCACCTGGACGCCTCTCGACGACGTTGCGCGCCAGATCCTTGCGTGGAGTAATGGCGGCGGGAGACCGGAGAGTGGATCGTTGGTGAGAGTTGTCACAGATTCCAAGGGTACTCGCTATATCGTCTAGAGTGCAGCTTTTCTGGGGAGGATGGTGGACGCAACTTCCAAGGTACCATGAAAACACGGAGGCACATGACGTGTAGCTGTAAAGCGATAAAGCGTCCCGTGGCTCTACCAACGGCGTCTGGGCTCTGGGTCACGCCCCGAAAACTTGGAAGATGCTTACACGTGATCTTGCGTGGACAAGCGTAACACACTTGATGAGAAGTGCAACGTGCGCTAAAGTCGAGATCACTACGCTCACAGCTCGGTCAGGCAAGCTCATTGTTGCCAATGCTTTCTGGGATTATCAAAAGGAGAACGGTGATAGATGAAGACGGTTGGAAACGCAAAGAAACGCTTGTTTCCAACACTCTTTCAAGTTAATCTCACGCGCTATGCCCCCTTCGCGCCAGAAATATATATCGTATTTAGTCCCTTCTCCATTCGTTCAGCAGATGTACTCCACTGCAGCGTTTTCGTGCTTCTTCCCGTCATACGGTGACTCGAATGATGTGCCCTCTCTGGGCGAACCGACACCGCCACAATCCAGGACGGAATGCTTCCTTTTTCTCCGCGCGTGGCGTTGACATCTCTTCTCTCCCATTGCACCATTTGTTCTTTTTACAGCTTCCATTCATCACACTGTCGGTATTCTCGTCGAAGTCTTGGACCATCGCTGTCTTCCTCATTGCATAGTTAAAAAAAAAGGCTGATCCCTTATCGACAATTTGCGAACGACACGAAAAAGTCTCCTCGCCAACGCCGCGGTTCTCCACTTGCTGCCCACGCACAAACACGCACACCGCTGTGCTGCCTACCGACGCAATCTGCGCTCACACACTCTTCTCTCCTTTCCCTTTCTACCGCTTTTGTGGCAGCTGAAAAATGGCGTCGGGTGGATCGGTGATTGCGGTCAAGTACAACGGCGGCGTCCTGATGGCGTGCGACACGCTGCTGTCCTACGGCTCCCTCGCCAAGTGGCCGAACATCCCGCGCGTCAAGCTGCTGGGCAGCCACTCCGCCGTGTGCGCCACGGGCGACTACGCGGACTTCCAGATGATGGCGAAGCAGGTGGAGGACAACATCGAGCGCCAGAAGCTGTACCACAACGTAGACGAGCTGTGCCCGAACGAGGTGTTCAGCTACCTGCACCGCTCCATCTACTCCAAGCGCTGCGACTTCGAGCCGTGCCTGTGCCAGATGGTCTTCATCGGCAGCCGCTTCGGTCAGTCCTTCCTGGCCGGCGTGGACGACGTGGGCACGCGCTGGGAGGACGACTGCATCGCCACCGGCTACGGCGGCCACATCGCACTTCCGTTGCTACGCCAGGCGCTGGAGAAGAAGCCGGATGGCCTGACGCGGTTCGAGGCGGAACAGCTGCTGAAGGACTGCCTCCGAGTGCTGTTTTACCGCGAGTGCCGCGCCATCAACAAGTTCCAGATCGCCGATGCCTGCGGCGACTCGGTGCGCATCAGCGACCCCTTCGACGTGGACACAAACTGGGAGCTGGAGGGCTACCGCTTCGAGAAGACGGCCATCATTCGTTAGTGACGCACGGAGACGGTGCGTTCCCTTATTCTACTCCTGTGTTTGCTATTGGTGTGGTTTCGGGGTTGTAGGTACGTTGTCAACGCCATCTATTTGATCCTTTGAATGGAGAACATGAGAACTTCTATATTGATTGATTGTCACACCGGACCTCCCAAAGATGTTATCGTTGGTGGCGTTTTTCTTGCTCTCCGGCACCAGATGCCTGAAAAGGACACTGAGTCGCGAAGACACGTCATTGAATGCACAAAAGGAGGTTGTATTCGTCCTTCTTCTGCTGGGCATCCAGCTATAATATCGTTTAACGGATGGCGCTCACGGATCAAACGCGTCGTATTTACTCAAACGCACTTGTCCTCTCCCTTCCTCTTGTTTTTTGCTGTTCACGTTTTCTTCCCCCTCGTCACTGTGCAACCAAGTCTTTCTCCGTCTGGGACATCGTGTGCTTGTCTCCAGCAATTGAGCAAACAAGGAAGGTGAGCTGCGACGCCGGGCATTATAATTCAAGTTACTGATACATCACACATTTCATCTCTACATCTGTTTCTTCTACTTGCGTTTGCTTGCTTTTTCACTTCTTTTTCGGCTTGTCGGGCCGTATGGGCGGAGAGGCTGAAGACGATTTGCTGCGACTCTTCACCTGGGGCGTCTTTGCGAGTAACGTGTTGCGTCGCAAAACCAAAAACGCTCTTCTTTTTCCCACTTTATTTGGCAGAGAGGAATAGTCGTGTTTGGGAGTACCTTCTGCGTCACGCAAATCTGTTTCTTTTCTCGTTGTCTGTTCGTGGTTCGGGCAGGGAATTTGGACAGCGCTGTTTTGTTTGCCACTGTTGACACCTGTGTGTGTTACGCAAACTGTTTCTCCTCCCGTTTCCCAGCGGCTCTCTCACGAAAACGTGGGGTCTCTTGAACGCGCGCTTCGTAGTGTGCACAGCGTTTTTCGTGGAAACTCAATAGGACAACTCCGCACAGCTCTCCGTTTTTCTTCCGCTTGTTGCCTCTTTCAGTAGACTGGGCTGATTGATTGTCATCGGTCACAACTGGCTTATTTTTTGCTTGTTTGTTTGTCTCCCTCCCTCCTCGGTTCTGAGCATCTCGAGTATTATTATTATTTTATTAATGACTTCTGTTGATCCGGAGCGGCTCGCAGCGTCCATCCGGGCCCTTGCGAGCAGTCATGATGAACGCATCGCCTTTGTGACGGAGGGAGTGAAACAGACAAAAGAGCTGCAGGGCAACAACGTGCAGGAGTACGAGACTGTGGTGTCTTCGCTGCTCGTGTGCTTGGAAAGCTTCGACGTGGTCCATGGAACTTCACTCGATGTTCTGTGTGAGCTGACGGTGCTCGATATCCTCCTCAGCCTAGACCTGTCGGCCATTCAGCTTTCGCAGTGCAACAGCTACCTGCGCCTCTGTCTCATCGCGGTGAGCGACATCCGTGTCGCCGTCGCCGCCACAAAGACCTTTGCGGAAACGCTGAGCTACAGCATGACAACCGACTTTGTTCGCGCACAAATCGGAGAGGCGCTGGAATGGGTTGGCCTCTTCGACAGCAAAGATCAGCCGCGGCGCATCTGCGGCATTTTAGTGCTGACGGAGGTGACGCTGCGAATTCCTATGATCGTTCTCCCTCGCCTGTCAGAGGTGTTCGACAAGATGTGGAGCTGCCTGACGGTGCGCGACGAGGAGGTGCGCTCGCGCGCGCTTGGGCTCTTCACGCTCTGCTCGAAACTGCTGGTGAATCGACCGGCCTCGGTGCGCGCAGAGACGTGCGACGCGATTATGCTCCGCCTGAAAAGCTATCTCTCGTCCAAGTCGAAGGAGAAGCGAATTGCTGGGCTGCTGGCTTTCGAGCCGTTTGTGATCCACTCCATTGGCGTGAGCACCCTCCGCTACGAAGACCTATCCATTCTTCTCGTGCCGTACATCGTGGGTGGAGGTGCGAATGTCAACGCAGACACGCGGGAGCTGCTCTTTCGTTGCCTCGTCGTTTTGTGCCGCTTCAACACGCCGCTGTTTGTCACAAATCAGCTCAAGGACTCCGTTCGCTTTGCCATTGACTCCATCAATCGAAATATTCAGCGCAACGCTGCCTTTGAGATGCTGTCGGAGATCACTCCCATTGTGGGCAAGTCGGAGTTTGACCCATTCGTGGTGGACACGTGCAACGCCATCATACACGTCTTCGAACAATCCACCGCGCCGTGTTGGAAGGCGCTGCAGTGCTTCTCCATCGTCTGTAGGGAGTGCAAACCGGCTAACATGGAGAGGTACGTGGACACCTGCATCGAGAACGTGTTTATATGGGGCCTCTCCGCGGAGCTGATTGAGTGCATGCGGGCCATCATCGCCGCCTCCAGCTTGCAGTACCGCGCCAAGTTGGAGGAGTCGTTGCTCGACATGATTTCCGTCACGCTCTGCGGCCTGCCCTTTCGACAGCAGATGGACGCGCCGCGTGCCAGAGAGGACGTGACGGATGCTGGTCCGTCCGAGTACCAGACCTCCGTCGCCCTCAACGCCCTCGTGCAATTCGGCTTCTCTAATTCGGAACTGATGGGTGATTTTTTGCGCGTTTCGGTGCTTCCTTTTGTCGACAACGCGAGCGCCGCCGTGCGCAACGCCGCCATCTACACCATTGTAAAGCTGCTCATCCCTTCTGGCGACAAGGGCGACCTCAGCATCGCACGCCGCATGTGCGTCAACACCGTCATCACGCGCATGTTGGTCGTCGGCCTCTCAGACCCGAACCCCGTCGTGCGTCAGACGATTCTTAGCGCTTTCACTGAGGACTTCTATCCCTACCTCAGCGAACAGCAGTACCTTTTTCGATTTTACTCTGCCCTCGGAGACGAGGCCATTAACTGCCGCGTGGCAGCCACCGAGCAGCTCTGTCAGATGATCCGCTACGACCCCTCTCATATACTGCCCGCCCTACGTGAAGAAATGGTGGTCATTTTGCACTTTATCGCGTCAACGTTCAACATGGACACCGTGCAGAACGGCTTTCGTCTGCTGGCCGCCATCGCAACGCGTGCGCCGCAGCTCGTGGTGAACTTCACGGAGGGCATCTGCGAGGCGTTACTCCCGTACTTCACCACCCTCTCCGTTCGCTCCAACACGTTGCTGTCCTTCCTGCATTGCTGCACCGCCGTCGCGGCTGCGCTGCGCAAGTTTAGCGACCACCCGCTGTCCTTCAAGCGCGAAATCGGCCTGGTGTGCGAGATGGTGGACAACCTTCCAGCGGATCGGCCCTATCACGGTATTCGGTTGTCGTGCCTGCGCTTCCTGTCGGCCACCCTCACGCCGCTCATCGAGGGTTCCTCGCCGTACGCGCTCTACCCGCAACTCTTCGAGCAGCTCTGCACCATCCTGCGCAACACCGATGAGAGCACTGAAATCCGCATGGAGGCGCTGCGTTGCATCGGCGTTATCGGCGCGCTCGACTCGCACGTCTTCCACTCCTTTCACCTCGACGACGACGAGAAGATGACGGGGACGTGCACGGAGATCGTGGACAGAGTCTCCCACGTGAAGTGCTGCCACATTGTGCTGAAGGCCATCGTTGCGCTGCTCGACCCGGAGAACAAGCGCTCCACCGGCTCGCGGGAAGGTCTGCTGCGCACCGGCATGCAGACACTGCTCAACATCTGCGAGCGTGTGCCATGTTCGAAAAGGGAGATTGGCTTGGTCGTCAGTCCGCTGGCCCGAGTGATGCGTCAGCTGCCTGGTGGACGCCTTTTTGCGACGGTCCTCTACGAATTCTGCAACATCATTCACTTCGCCGGCGCGTGTGTACTGAATGACATCAACGAGATCTACCGTCTCTTTGATAGCGTGTGGGAGTTCCAGGTGAGCTACCGCTTTTTGGCTGTCCGCATGCTATCGTTCGTCGCCAACTTCGAGGCTTCGGGCAACCTGCACTACGGACAGCAGCACTCGCGCATCCTGCCGCAGCTCTTCGACACCCTCAACCGCGCCGACCTCCGAGTGGATTTGAAGTACGCCGTACTCGAGTACATCGTGCGGCACGTCGAGTCGCTGCAACCGTGCTCCGAGGCAGCGGTGGACAACCTGCTCGGCGCCATTCAAAACCCGTCGAACCCGCTCGACTACGTGACCCATTGTGTGGTGGCTCTGAAGGAGATCTGTCTGAAGCTATACGTGGACGAACTCGTGGGTGCCATCGTGCGGTGCTTGCTGGCCTGCCTATCGAACGATTTATCGCGCAAGACGCGGGGGCGGGACAACGCGGCGCTGTTCAACAACATTATGGGCGTCTTCTGTGTCCTCATTGAGGAGATGCAGGGCAACTTTATGAAGCACTCCACCTACATTATCCAGGCGCTGAAGAACTACCGCATCACCAACACGGAGTTTGGCATTATGAACAACCGTGTGGCGTCCGGCCTGCGTTGTGCGCGCAGCGCGGCGTTGATTCAGCAGCAGAGCGCCGAGGTGGCGGCGCTGCTGAAGAGCTGCGAGTCGGTGGTCATGAAGAGCATGTCGCGCGTGGGCGAGGTATGGAGCTACGCGAGCCTCAGCGAGGAAAACGCCGACGAGGTGGTCGTCGAGGAACGGGCGATGCCGATCAACGAGCAGCGTCTCATCGGCCCCATGAAGGTGATGCCGCTCACCAAGGAGGAGTGGATCAAATGGTCGGACCAGTTCGCCATCACCGTTCTGCAGGAGTCGCCGTTTCAAGTCTTCCGCTGCACCTCCGTCCCCATCGGCATCAACGCGGTGCCCCTTGTAGAGAAATCGAGCCAGTTTGTCCAGGACACCCTTCTCATCGCATTCCGCTCCATGTGGAACTACGCAAGCTCTGCATTGCAGACGGCCATCATTGACTTCTTTCGACAGACGCTCCGGCAGGCGATGGTGTCGGCCACGGTGCCAGCGGAATTCTTGACGACGCTGCTCGGCATCGTGGAGTACATGGACCACGTCGGCGAGGCACTCTTCATGTCGTACAACGACCTCTCCGAGTGTGCATGGAATCGCGGGATGCTGGCCAAGGCGCTCTTCTGGCGAGAGACGGCATACCGCGACGACCCGGTCGGCACGGTGGAGTCGCTCATCTCCCTCTACAGCGAGCTGCACATGGTCGACTCCTCCGTCGGCATTTTGAACATGGCCAGCGAGGAGCAGCGTCGGGGGCTGCTGCAAACCAGCCTTGTAAAGCTGGCGCGCTACACGGAAGCTCTGCAGCTGACGCAGCAGGAGCTGGAGCGGGACAACGCGACGTCGGAAGTGAGTAGCTCGGAGAGCTTCTCAAAGAATTACGACTTCAAAAACAACCACCGCGCGTGGTCGCGCATGCTGCACTACGCCACCGGCAGCGATCTCAGCGCGTCGTTGTCCAAGACGGAGGAGAACGTCTGGGACCGCCGCGCCGAAGCGAATGCGCGGCTGATGCTCTGCTTGAGCGAATTGGGCGAGTACGACAAGGTGCTCGAGCAGTGGGGCACCATCCTGAAGAACCACGAGCATCGTGAGGCAGACGCGGACGAATCGCATGTGCTGTACTTCGTCTCGCAGTACGCCGCCGACGCCTCTATTCGGCTGCAGTCGTGGGACACTCTTGTGCACGTCATGGAGTGGCTGCCGCCCAACATGGTGCTGTACCACGTCTCCAAGGCGTCACTGGAGATCGTCCGCGGTGAGTACGACGCCGCCGTGGTGAGTGTGACGGAGGGGCGCAAGATGCTGCTGGAGGATTTGACGAGCCTGCTGCACGAGTCGTACACACGCGCCTACGAGGGTTTGGTGGTGGCGCAGCAGCTGACGGAGGTGGAGGAGGTCATCGTCGCCAAGCAGACGGAGAAGGCGCTCTCGTCGACCGCGCACATCCCCCACCTGTGCCATCTGTGGGAGCAACGTATTCGCATGATGAACGCCACCGTGCCGACGTGGAAGCAGATGCTGGGTATCCGCGGTCTTCTGATTGCCCCACAGGACGACGTCAAGACGCGCATCCAATTCACGAAGCTCTGTCGGCAGGAGAACGCGCGCCAGCTGGAGCGGTTCACGCTGGATGAGCTGCTGGGCTACTCGAACCCGACGTTGGAGCAGCTTCTGAGCCGCAACGCAAACCCACGCGTGGTGGCGCAGTACATCTCGTACCTGTCCGACACGACCGCTTTTGGCCCCGACAGCCCTTACGGCACCGAGAGCGACGTCATCCGAAAGATGATCGACGTGCACACCAAGGCAGAGAACTCGGGGGTGCTCGCCCGCGCCTACACCCGACTCGGCTCCAAGGTGGAACTGGCGGAGAGCGTTCTGTGCTTCAAGGCCGCGACGCTCTACGATCCGCAGTGGTTTCTGGCGTGGCGGAAGTGGGGTGAGGTCAACGCGGAGCTGCTGCAAGGTGGGGCGGTGGAAGATGTGTGTCGCAACGCTGTCGAGGGCTTCATCCGAAGCATCCAGCTCGGCACCTCCGACTCGACGCTGATCCAGGATGTGCTGAAGCTGCTGACGCTCTGGTCCAACCACTGCGACAACGAGCGCGACCTCAAGATACTGCGTGAGCACGTCCTTCACGTACCGTCGCGGGTGTGGCACCTGGTCGTACCGCAACTCATCGCCCGTCTCGACACCGGCTCCAACGACAGCTGCCACCTCGTCTCCGAAGTTCTGACCAACGTGGGCTACGACTACCCGCACACGCTGGTGTACCCGCTCAACCTGTGCACCATGTCCGACTCGGAGCGGCGGAAAAGGTACTCGACAGAGGTGCTGAGCAAGCTGCAGGAACGCTACCCCGTGACGGTGCTGCAAGGGCGGTTGATGATCGACGAGCTGGTGCGCATCTCCGCCCTTATCTACGAGCAATGGTACGACAAGCTCGAAGCCGCCGCAACCGCCTTCTTTGGTCGGCGGAGCCGTGAGGATATGGTGCGGACACTACTGCCCATCCACGAGACGCTGACGCGAGTTCCTGAGACGGTGGTAGAGTCGGAGTTTCTGTCTAAGTTCAGCAAGCGACTGACCGAGGCTCGCGAGTGGTTGCGCTCCTACTCGGCCTCGCGCAACATCGGCGACATCCAGTCCGCGTGGAAGCTGTACCATAGCGTCTACTGCGACATCGATGACCAAATTAAATCCAGTGACACGTTGCAGATGCAGTTCTGCAGTCCGAAGCTGTTTGAGGCACGCAACCTTTCCATTGGCATCCCCGACGCTCGGCCGACGAACCAGGAGTCCGTCGCGAAGGTCGGGCGCTTTCAGAAAGACCTGATTGTCATTGCTAGCAAGCAGCGGCCTAAGCGCATCGGCATTGTGACGGCGGAAGGCAGGTCGCAGAAGTTCTTGCTGAAGGGGCGCGAGGACTTGCGCCTCGACGAGCGTGTGATGCAGCTCTTTTCGCTGGTGAACATTCTCATGCAATCGGACTCGCGTACGAGCAAGGCCTTGGGGTTTCAGATCCAGCGCTACTCCGTGACGCCGCTGAAGGAAAACGTTGGCATCATTGGCTGGGTCGACCGCTGCGACACCCTGCACGAGGTGGTGAAGCGCTACCGCGAGCGCAAGACTATCCCTGTAGAGCTTGAAATGCGGATGCTGGAGCAGATCATTTCCTTCGACAACTCCAAGGCTTACGACTACCTGACGATCATGTCGAAGGTCGAGGTGATGGAGTTCCTCGCCGACCACACGTCTGGGCAGGACATCCGCAAAGCTATGTGGAACAACTCCCTCAATTGTGAGGTGTGGCTGGAGCGGCGCCACATGTACACCACCTCCCTGGCCAATATGAGTATCGTCGGCTACATTCTCGGCCTCGGTGATCGTCACCCGAACAACATCATGCTGCAGCGGACCTCCGGTCTGGTCGTCCACATCGACTTTGGTGACTGCTTCGAGGTGGCCATGACGCGCGATAAGTTCCCGGAGAAAGTGCCATTTCGCCTTACGCGGATGCTGCGCAGTGCGCTGGATGTGTCGGGCGTCGATGGTGCGTACCGCGCGTGTGCCGAGACGGCGATGTGCGTGTTGCGCGAGGGCAGCCACAGCGTACTCGCGTTGCTCGAGGCTTTCATTCAAGACCCGCTGATCTCGTGGCGCCTCATTAATCGTCCCGGACAGGAGCCGGAGTCGTCGAACGATCACAAGACCATCGAGGAACAGGTGAACATCGCGAACATGCGTAACGCTACATCGACGGTGAACGTCGATTCCATCAGCGTCTCCATCGATCGGCGCAACACCGGCTCCTTCAGCGTTGCGAAGCATATCTTTGGTGAAGAGGTGGATGTAGTTCACCAAGGTGTGTTCATCTTCAACCGGCTGCGCTCCAAGCTGAAGGGTCAGGATTTTATCAGCGCTGAAACGGAACTGTTAGACCCACGAACACAGGTGGGCCAGCTCATTGAAGAGGCCACAGATGTAACGAACGTGGCGCAGTCGTGGTCTGGTTGGTACCCCTTCTGGTGATTACGGCAGGGCGTAAGTCTTTTAAACGTGTGTATTTGTGTGTGTGAGAGCGAATGACTGTGTGTTTTGTCTGCGCCCCAATCAACAAGAGCCCTCTCAAAACATAGTGTGCCTCCGCTTTTCTGTTGGCGTCGATGTTGCTGGTGTTCCCTCTACCGCGCTATAAATAAATCGGCGATAACTTTGTTCCTCTGTGAGGTTTCGTGTATCCGTGCGCTCGCATTTCGTTTTTCTCCTTTTTTCTCTTTTCCTTCATACATCGTTGATCATTTGTGGGTCACAACATCTTTTCCATTATTTTGATGTGTTGTGGTCGTTTGCTGTGGTGCGTGTTCTGTGCGAATTCGCTTGATTAATATTTCTCGCCCAACGCTGGTGGACAACTGGCGTGGCGCGTAGTTTGCAATATCGACGGAGACGTTTCGTGTGTGGGTTTGTGTGGTTTTGGCGTCGGTGTCATCATTATTGTTTTCTCTCCCAGTGTATTCCTCCTTTGTTCCTTGCCTCCCCTCTCATTGTTTTTGGTCGCTTCCTTTAGATCTTTGCAGTGTGAACAAGACGGCATGACATTAGTGTGGACAAGGTCGGAGCGCTGCAATTTGTGAATGGTGCACCGCTCGCGTGTTCGAAAGGGAGTGCACACTTGCAACTAACCGTTGTCATATCGGCACCTCCTCCAGCCCAGCTGCGTCTTCTATGAGCTCAGTACCTCTTTTCATTGATCAACCTCGTCTTATTTTGGCAAAGGATAGCTCAGGTTTGCTTGTGTAAACGGCAACGAGGCCCTTCTGCCACGCGTGCCGAAGTGGCAAGACGTGTTGTGCGGCAGCAGCTGTTCTGTTTCTTTCTTCTCCCCAACCTCCTCTCTCGTGCTTCATCTCTTTCTTCTTCACCTCTCCACTTCTCTGACAAGCGAGAACACGACGTAAACACGACCCCGGATAACCAAGAGTACTCTCTGGGTTTGTTTCTTTCGCCGCCCTCGAGAGCACTTGTGCAGCTACCCTTCGTACTCCAACTTTTGTGGTCGTTGCCTTCTGCTTCGATAGCGATATAGCGACCACTCTGATAACATACACATATATTCTTAGACTGTAATATGGCGGCCTTAGGGTCTGATGTACAGACCACCAGCGTGGAGCTCGTCTCCGTGATTGAAAAGATGCGCGAGCGGAAGGCGTTGCTTGACGAGCACATTTCCGCCGAGGAGGCAGAGCGCGAGCATCTTGTCAGTGAACTGCGTGTCATGCAGGCGAAGCTGACGGCACTGGATGACAGCCTCGCACGGAAGCGCGCTGTGCGAACGGACCTAGACCGCACAATTGCGGAAACGTTCTCCGCATTCAAGAGCATATTAGATGCCTCCAAGAAGTTGCTGTCGACGGCAAGGGAGGAGTCCTCCGCGCTGCGAGCGCAGATTGACTGACGGTCACACCTGTATCAACAACAATAAAAAAACGTACAAACTCAACGGTAGAGACCCGTAAAAGTGATTTAAAAAAAGGCGGTATTTTGAATTCGCCTGATTGCTACCCAGTGGTGCGCATTCATGCTGCTCATAGAGTCTTTCGCTTTCCTTCAACTACTCTTTGGCCTATCCCCCTGCGTGGCGCCTTGGACGTCTTTTGCATGATTGGGTGCGCTTGTGTGTGTTTGTGTGCTCACCTCTCAAGGTAGCGCATCGTCACCCTACAGCAAAAAAGACCCTTCATTTGTTGGCGTTATTACGCACTGCTGCTCAAGCAGCTCTCCTTGTAAGCCGCGTATGAGCGGCTGTGCGTGGTGCTCGCTTCAATGATTCAACTATCCGCTGCCCTTCTCCCTCGGCCCTCTCTTCGATGTTCTTCGTGTGACCCATCTGTCCGCTCAGCATTTTTTTTGCGTTTTTTGTTTCTGGTATTGCAGCACGCGGAATATAAAGGTAAGAGTTACCAAGTACACTCGAGGTCAACCACAAGAACGTCAGATTCCGTCGCACGAGCATTCCATTGTACCTCTGCCTCTTCCTCGCGCTCTGCCCTCTTTATTGGGTCACAACACACAGCCGTTTTGCCCTCGCAAATGAATCAAGACTACGGCGCTGCGATGGCGCAGAAGCAGTGGTACGGCAGGCCAACAGACTACCCACAGCAACCGCCTCCGCCGCCGCAGCAGTCCCAACCGCCTCAGCAACCGCAACAACCGCAGCTTCCACCGCAGGTCTCCCGGCAGGATCCCAGCCAGTATCCCGACGTGGTTCGGGAGATGCTGATGCAGATTCAGAACTTGTACCGCCCAGAAACGCGTGAAAAGGCCATTCTCACCTTGTCGAAGAAGCGTGAGAAGTTTAACCTGCTCGGCCCGACGCTGTGGTACAGCGTGGGTGTGATGGCGATCTTTCTGCAGGAGATCGTGTCCATGTACCCGCTACTCAACGCCCCCTCATCCGCCCCGGTGAAGCCGATCATTAACCGGGTGAGTAGTGTGTTGACGCTACTGCAAGTCATCGCGCAGCACGACGCGTCACGCCGGCCCTTCATGGAGTCCAACATCTGCCTCTTTCTGTACCCGTTTCTGCGCGCCACCCCGGCGGAGCGCTCTGAGGTTCTGCTGCTCACCTCGTTAGGCGTCATCGGCGCGCTGGTCAAGGCCGATGACCCCGCCATCATTTCGTACCTCCTCAACACGGAGATCTTCCCCATTTGCCTGAAGATTATGGAGCAGGCGATCGAAATATCCAAGATCATCTCCACCTTTATCATCCAGAAGCTGCTTATGTCGGAGCAGGGGCTCAGCTACGCCTGCCAGAACCCCAACCGCTTTACTGCCGTCGCGGATGTGCTGCACAAGATGGTGGCCGAGAAAGGGCCTCAGGGCGAGCACGTGTGCGGCGCCCGTCTGTTGAAGCACATCATCCGCTGTTATCTCCGCCTCTCCGAGAATGAGCGCGCTCGCGAGGCGCTGCCGAAGATTCTGCCGGAGGAGCTGCGCAGCACCACCTTTCAGGAATACCTGGACGAAGACCCGAACATGCGGAAGTGGCTTCTCCAGCTGCTTGTCAACACCGGCGACGAAGGAGCCCGCCGTCTCGCTGACGCGGCGAAGAGCGCATAAAGGGACACACGCGCAGGCAAACTGTTCAAGCCTGCTGTACGTTGAAACTGCGTTGCTCACAGCGGAGTGCGTTTGACCAGAGGAAGAAGAGGGGAGACCGCATTTCTGGTCGGGCTCAGAAGGTGAAAGAAGAGCTTTTGTGTGTTTCAATGAGCGAAGCACAAGACTGGTTGGGGTCTAATAATTATTAAGGGTCGGAAGTGCGGTGTGTGTCATGTGGTGGTGTTTTTTTTTTTGCTGCAGTTGGCGTCTTTATTCTTCTTTTTATCTACTTTTGGCTTATCTTGTTTAGATTGGTGAACGAATGCGCAGATAATTAGCAGAGTCCCTTGATAGGGGAAACCTGCGGAGCTTGTTTGGGCAAGCATTGCGAACACCCTCAACTCCGAGGCGTTGCAGCTGTGCGAGTCTACGCACAGGGAAGAGAAATTCCTGGTCTCGCTGGAATGCGGCACCATTAGAAGAGAGATAACCCTTTCTGCTTTTCTTCATTCTAAACTGTACCCGCTCTGTTCTTTCTGTGTGTGTGTGCGTGTGCATTTGTGTTTATGTGCCGCTTTCGCAGTGGCAGCCTAAACGGCAACAGAAGCAGCCCTTCTTCCCGGATCGGCAGCTTTGCATTTCACCACAACACAAACAGAGCGCGGCGCCGCCTTAATTGAAAGGGTAGGCATCACAGGTGAAGCGGTTTGTGGACTTCGTTCCTTTATGTTTTTCTTTTCCAGTTGACATTCAACCATCTCGTCCCCCCCCCCCTTTGAGTGTGTGTTCCGCAAAATACTTGGTCTACTTTTCGCGCATTTGCGTTATACTTGCATTTTTTCTGGGGTTCACATACCCTATCGCATCGTCTCGTCATGCAGCCGAGATTCACTAGTCTGTATTAGCCGCCGTATTTAACTTCTTTCTTACGTAGATCTTCTGTTTCCAGGCACTTCACAACCTCCCAATAGTTAATCAACTCACAACTTAGAGGGGTCGGGATGCAGTCAAACGGCGCGGAAACGGTGGGTTATAAGCCGTCGCTGACGGTGGATGTCAGCGGAAACGACGCGGCGCGCGAAGACCCCCCGAACTACGCGATCGCGAGTGTACAGAAAGCGGTGACGCCGCACGTGTCCACAAACATTTTTGTGGCCGGCATTCCGTCCTCTTGGGACGACGAGGCGCTGCGCGATCGGTTCAAGGAGTTCGGCGAGATTGTCTCCACAAAAGTAGTCAAGAACCGGCACTTCGGCTTCGTAATGTTTAGGAAGGCCGACTCAGCCCATGCAGCGATTAATGCGACACACCTGTCACAGCCGGCGCCAAATTCCACGACGGTGTTGCACGTTTCCATCGCCATGCACGACGAAGGCCTCGACGATCAGCCGAACGATCGTCTTTTTATTCGAGGGCTTCCGCAGTGGGCCACCAAGGAGCATCTCCGCCAGATGTTCTCGTCCTTTGGCACCATCACGGAGTGTGCGGTGTTAATGAACCCGCTGGGGCAGTGCAAAGGCTCTGGCTTTGTGCAGTTCGCCTCACAGCCGGAGGCGACGGCCGCCATTAAAGCACGGGACTCAATTAGCATGGACGACTGGCCGCATCAACTGGAGGTGAAGTACTCCGAGTCGACGGAGGTGCGTCAGATGCGGCAGGAGCGCAACCGCAACCGCCAGCGACACTGGATCCCCTCCCCGCAGTACCGCAGCGGCAACACCCCTAGCTCTCTCGCCTCCCCGTACCTCGGCTTCTCGCCCCCGATGTCGGTCATCCCGTCCCCGCAAGGAGTGCCCATGATGAACACAACGCCTTTTCCGATCGTATATCCCCAAACGCCGCCGGCCACAGGTGCTCCAACCCAAATTGTGTACCCCCAGCCGATCTTTCAGACGTTGCCGCCGTTTTACTCTGCGCCTACCGTGCCTCTGCCGCCGCCGCTGCCGCTGCCGCAGAAGGGTGACCTCCACTTTAGCGGCCCACCGCTGACGGAGGACCTGTTACGACTGCTACTGCAATCGTACGGTGAGGTTGAGGCCATCAAAAAACTCGACAACGACGGTGGTATTGCGGTGCGCCTGCGAGACCTCACGAAGCATTCGCTGGTGGTGCAGCAGCTGAACGGGTCGCTCTTTTCCACAGGTCAGATGCTCGCGGTGGGTATCTACGCATGAGAGCTGCCAGCGGTGAAAGATGCGTAGGCACGGCCTTTGCGTGGCGTTCTTTGTGTGGTGTTTTTGGTTCTGAAATGGTGGGAGCGTGTGTTGTGGCCAGCCTTATCGCAACGTAGCGTACGATTGCGCATGTGTATGCTGGTGTGTGTTGTTACTATTCTTTTTCCTATTCTGTTGAGTGTGTGTGCCTGGTGGGGAGCGTGGGCTGGTGCGTGTGCGTATCGGTGCCTGTCAAGACTCGTGTCTTTCTGTGGCGGCGTGCGAAGGGGTAGAGAATTGTGTTCCAACCGTGTCGGGTGCAATCCGCTGAGAGAAGGAGCAGGAGAAAGGCAGGCAAAGCGTTTATCTCGGTTTTATTTACTTTTCTTTTCAACCTTCTTTTTTGCCGAAGATTTCTGGACTAAGATATAAGACCTTTTTTTTTTTAAAGTGCGGCAAAGGAGTAAGATCATCAGAAGAACTGCTGCAGCGGGTAACATCGACGTTGCACTTTGCTACGATCAGACGCGTACTGTGCTTGGGACCGAGGTGCGCATTTGCGCTTGTCGTTGTGGCCGTTGTTGCTTTCCAACTTCACTCTTCTGGCGGCTCCATCGCCGTCTGACGTTTTATTCAACTTTTTCCTTTCGTTTTCTTCTTCCCCTTTGGTATTGTCGTTGACGGTGTTTTCGTTCCGTCTTTTCTTTTCCTGGTCTTCTTGATGGAGTTGAGTGCAAGGCAGCGGTGAGCCGTTGTGCGCCTCCCACTACGCTGACGCCGCCGGCGTTGTCGGTGTTGTCGGTGCTGATTAGCTGAATGAGACAACGGGGTCAAGCGTCGTTCCTCTTTTCCCCGCAAGACGGTAGTTTTGTTGTTATAGTGGGAGATTTGGGTAACTCTAAAAACTATTTCAGGTTTTTTGCTTTGAAACATGCGACAAGTGCTATAAAAAAAGATCAAAATGAAGCGGGGCTCCGCGGCATCCGCCTCACGATGCACTCTTGTCTGTCCATCATTGCTGGCGCGTGTCACACGACTAGCACTTTTGCCGGTCAACGCTCGTGTCTTCTGTCGTGCTTTGGTGTAAAGGTCCCTGCACGCTGTGCGGATTGAGCAAGAGCGCGTCCTTTTTTTTTCTCTGCGTGCCGCAAATCTGGATAAACGGCTGGGTCCTCCTTCATTGTGCCCCAGACAATTGACTGAGAGAACAGCCTCCATCGCCCACAGCGTTCCATACGAGATGACTCAGAATTGCTTGCGTGTACATGCTCCCATGAAGGGAGGAAGAGAAACGCACGCCTGTCCACCTTTCTCTTTTTCTCTCCCTATTATTAATTCTCTGTGGGGGGCACTCATCACACATTAAATGCATCTTTGCTTCATGTATGCACGTCCTCTATGCAAAGTGGGTCGCTGCTCATGGCCAAAAGCGTGCTGAGTTACTCCGAGGACGAGGCCGGCCTGGGGCCTATCTGGGGCCGGCTCATTTTTCTCAGCTGCATGACGACTGGCGCCTTCTACGTCATGTTTGGTCTCTTCGCGTGTCGCCGCCTCATCGCAAAGGATACGCGGTGGGTGTTTATTGCGTTTCTCTACTTCGCCATGGGTGTTTTTCACGCCTTCTTCACCCTCGCACTTCTCTGCTTTGCTATTGCCTGTGTCTTCAAGACGTTTGGTAAGCCCATGCTCAACGGTGAGATGATTCTCTACAGCGGCATTATGACAGTCATCACGTTGTATTTCGCATGTGGCCGGAAAGCCATCTTGTACTCTCTCTAATGCTGTACTCCGCTTCGACCTCGAATCAGCAAATGTACCACTGGGAAAAATGCAGATTTTTGTAGCGCACTCTTTCGTTAGTTTCGTTGGGGCAACGGAAGATGCGCAGCTGCCCGTCAAACACGAAATCATCACCGGCGTCGCTATCTACCAAAAGGAACGGAAAGCGGGAACGCAATGGAGCTTTCTTCTCTTGCGGTGCTTTTGTCGCAGGTGCGGTGATAGCACAGCCTGCTCGGCGTTCATCCCTCCTTTCTTTTTCTTTCTTCTCTGGCCACCCCTTTCTCTCTCTAAAAATCAGTCCCATAAAAAACAGCGCGCGGATGATTGACACTTGCACACATTTCCTTTTCCTTATTCTTCCCTTTACGGCTCCAGCTTGTCAGCCATCTAAGCAACATTATATTTTTAGCATCGCTAAACCCCAAAAAGGGCAGTATATATATATCCTGCAAATATCACTCTTTAGCACTTTTCTCCTTTGTAAGTATTCGCAATGTCTTTTAATATCACCGCGCATCAACTTGTGGAGACGGAAAATAGCATTCACTTCTGCGCGTGTTCACCGGATGCCAAGCAGGTCGCCTGCGCTCTCGACAACGGCTCCATTTGCATCTTAAACACCATTACTTTCGATATTTTAGCACGTGGGGCGCCGGGCAAAGACTTCGCTGGCCTACCGGCGACCTGTGTTCGTTGGGCACCAGATCCGAGCCTTGTGGAGTATCAGCTTGTGAGCAGCAGCTGTACCGGCGGGGTCATGCTGTGGAACCTTGACCCCGCCGACGAGTCTCTGACGCGTGGTACCAGTGCGAACGAAGAGGGGAATGAAGTGATGACGGTCGACGTCTCACCGAGTGGCAAATTCGTTATTTCGGCCGGCAGCGACCGCGTGGTGCGGCTGTACGACGCAGCGCTACAGCTTCTGTCAAAGTTGGTCGACGGTGTCAACGCGGACGGCACGCGGAGACCGACGCACGTCAACCGCGTCTTCTCTGTGCGTTTTCTTACGGATGCCGTCGCCGTCAGCGCGGGTTGGGAGAGTCCGTTGCAGGTGTGGGACTTACGCAGCGGCTTCTCCAACAGACAAATTGTCGGCGTGCAGGGCAGCTCCGACTGTTTGGAGCCTGTCACCGGCACGCAACTCGTCATCGTGGCGTCGCCCAAGATGGCAAGCACACTGCAGCTGATCGACAGTGTCACAGGACGGGTGCTGAAAGACGGTTCCACGAAGGCGTGTGCCCAGCTGCAAGCCGAGGAGCGCGTTGTAGTGTGCCGCTATTGCGAAGAGAAAGGTATCCTATGGTGTCTCACTGTCTCACCACCTTCCCTGATCGTGTTGACGCTGGCATCCGGTCACGTATTCGCGCGAGCCCCTTTGCCAGCGCAGCCGCTGAATATGAGTCAGCACGGCAATGACGTCCTTGTAGCATGTAAGGACGGTCTTCTACTACAGGTGTCACTTTCGATGTAAAGCGTGCCAAGTGGCACGATGATTCGTTATAGCCGTTTACCTCCGAAGGTTTTTTCGTTTTCTAAATTCTTCTTTTCTGCCGATGTGCAACGACGTTCAATGTACTTTCTCTTCACCAGCGTGCATTCGCACCCCTCAATGAGCAAACGAATATGTACTAATTCCTACTACGCTGCTTAGCAGCGCGCATTTGATGCCACCGGTTTTCGATTGTTATTTTTTCTTGGGGAGGGTGGAGTCATCGATGCAGGTACCTTGCTGCCTTCTGCCGTCGGATAGATAAGGCGACCATTCGATGCATTCAAGTCCTTTTCTTATGTATGCCTCTTCTCTTCGTTTTTCTTGGTGAACAGCAACTCAGTGCTCCTCATTGCTCTCCATGCCTTTTGGCACGAAATGAGCACTGCGTACCTCGACGAGCTGCTGCGCAAAAATGCGCGACTCATCCGCAAAGTATACACTCGTGCGTCCTTCGTCGAATACGAGCTGGATCGTCTGCGCGGGCTACGTGTAGGGCTCGCGCTGGCCGATGCACCGAGTCGAAAGAGGAGAAGAAGTTCGGAGCAGGTTCTCCATTCAACCTCGCCTTGCGAGCCGCAGAATCAAACGGCAGAGCTCAGCCCCGCATTCGTCGTGGCACTGAAGGCGGAAGTGCAGAAGCACAGGGGTAGAGGAGCTTCCTTTCGTCTCCACAACAAAGCCGATTGGGAAGATGTTGCTGCGGCTCTCCACGACGCAGGCCACCACTCCTGGACGCCCTACGAACTTCTGACTGCTTTTAAAAAACTAGGGTCCGCGAGTCGCGTTCTTACGACTGCAGAAATTCAAACACTGTGCCAGCTGGTCCGAGAAAAAGGCTATGACTGGCCTGCCATATGCAACGGACTTTGGCAACGCTTCGGCCACGAGCTTCAGCCTTTTGATGTGGCCCAACAGTACCGCTCGTGTATGCGATGCGCCTTCGTTCAAGCCCGTCTTACCTCCTCGCAACTGGCGGCGCTACTCGACGGTGACTCGGTAAGTGCGCAACACCGCGATTACGACCAACTGTCGGTGGAAGCGAATCGTTTTGTCGCCAACAAATCGCTGCAGGTGGACCCACGATGTGTTCAGAAAGAGATGGATGCCCTCGCCTTTGCGCGCTACGTTCCTGATCGCTATCGTCTCTTTTGGAAAGTGGCGAACCTGCTCTATCGCCTGCCGCTGCCGTATCCGTGCCGGCTCGACACCTTCCACCACAAAATGCCGTTGTGCTATCAGCAGCTCTCTGTGGAAGACCTGTCGCGGTGCCTCGAATGCACCGTTGAGGAATTGAGAAAGAAAGTGGTCGATCACTTACTGAGCTTGAGTCGCTCACCCGACACCCTCAATTTTGAGGAGTGCTCCAAGAGGCTCTTTGGCAACTCGACCGCCGCCAGGGTCATCTATCAAATAGCGGAAGAGCTTCATGAGCGGGGGTCATGACGGCCTTGCTGCGGTTGTTGCTATCTCTCTACACAGTGTATTCGAGCTGTGCCCCTTCGGTGGTGAAACGGACGTTACACAGTGATCGGCGAAGCCGATGTGGATCTGCTCGGGTGTTGTACGTGCCCAACAATCAAGCAAATAGAACCTAGTCAAAAGGGAAAAATAGCGTTCATGCATTCCTGTCGAATCTCTTTTGTTTTTTGGAGTAGCTGATGAAGTGCAGCTTACCATTCCTTCTGTGATGAACCCATCGTTGCATTGGTATGTGTTCGTTGAGCTGCGCCTCTAATGTCGCATATTCGGATCTATTTCTTTTCAGGAAAGATTATCCATCTCTGATCTATTCATGTACCTTCTTTTTGGCTTCTCCTGGTAGATATATATCTGAGCTTCTTGTAATTATCCTTTGCCATCTTGTAGGTGCTCACTACACACGAACTTCTCAAACCCTCTGCTGTTGTTGTTGTTTTTCTTTGCGGTGGTGGTGTTTGTTCTTGCTCGTTGACGGCATTCCCAAAGCTCTTCTACACGCACGTCACCGATACGCCCACACGGTCACCCGCAACTGCAGTGAGACAAACCGGTTCTCTTTCTTTCTTCGTGACTGCTGCACCGAATATCACTCGACAAAAATGCTGGAGGAAGTCTCTGATGAGCAACGGCGGCGCGAGGAGGCCGAAATTCTCGCCCGCGATCGCAAGCGCCAGCAGGAAAAAGAGGAACACGAGCGCCGTCTCGCGGAGGAGAAGGCGGAGGAGGACCGCAAGCAGCAGGAGGCAGCGGCGGCGCGCCTCGAGGAGGAACGGCGGCGCAAGAGGCAGGAGGAAGAGTGGAAGCGACTCGGGTCCGATGCAATTCAGGACCTGCCGCCGGTGCCACCGCCGGTTAAGGAGGAGGGGACCCTGGACATGTGGTACCTCGACGATGAGACCTCGAAGCCAACGCTCACGATGGCGAGCCTTAAGCCCGGCAAAAAGGTAGGGGCGCCAGTGCCGACCATGAAGATGTTGCGGGAGCTGGGTGTTGTGCTGTTTCGCGTGAGCATGAACGACTTTTCAATTGTGAAGCAGATCCTCAAGGAGCGCGACTACAAACACACCGACGAAATCAAAGTCTCGCAAACCGCAAAAGACGACAGCTATCTCGAACGCTGGTTTCAGGAGCACTACATGGAGGATGAGCACATTCGTGTGGTGATGGACGGGTCGTACTTCGTGGACGTGCGCTCGAAGCAGGATCAGTGGATTCGCCTGCACCCGAAAGCTGGGGACCTGATAGTCCTGCCGGCGGGTATGTACCACCGCGCTACCTTGGACGAGGACGACTACGTGGCGCTGTTCCGCTGCTTTCAAGATGCGCCGCGCTTTGTTCCGATTAATCGCTCTGACAGTCGTGCGGACTCGAACCGCGTACGGCTGACGTACCTGATGAACTTGAAGAAGGGCGACGTGGCAACTCAGAATGGTTTCCTGTAAAATAAAACTGCGACTGTCGAGCCTCTCTTTGTCGGTTGACGTCCCCCTCTCCCCTCCCCCTTCGGCGTGCCTGCGTGTGTCTCTGCAATACTTCGGATCGCACGAAAGCCCTTGCGTCGCAGCGATCGAAAAGGTAAACCTATCACTTCTGTCACGACTGCTCAACAGCACCGCGTCGTAACCGTTATGCAATCCCTCTCTCTGTGCAGGTAGGGATCTTGTTTCTTTCCTTTTTTCCCAAGTAGTTTTCAGCTGCCATCGAACACCTACGATGTATAGAACTGCGTGAAGACGTGTTTCGTCGCAGTGCTGTGTTTGTTGAGATATACATGTTTTATAAAATGAGAGCGCTTGAATGAAAATTTGTTTAGCGTCGTCAAGATCTCAAAAAAAGAAGGAAACATACTCCGAAGGAATAACGATGGGTAAACCTTAAAGTGTGACAGTTGACTCTTTCTTTTCAACTGAGCCTTATCGGCAGGCATCAATACGATGTGCTCTCGAACGCGCAGACACACACTCTCTCTCTCTTTGGGATGTTTCCAAG
This sequence comes from Leptomonas pyrrhocoris, assembly GCF_001293395.1. Taxonomy (NCBI): domain Eukaryota; phylum Euglenozoa; class Kinetoplastea; order Trypanosomatida; family Trypanosomatidae; genus Leptomonas; species Leptomonas pyrrhocoris. The sequence goes on from NW_015438361.1 coordinate 1,484,817, forward strand.
CAGAAGTGTATGCTCCGTATCACGACGAGCATCCTATTCGTGCTGTTGTTACTATTGTTTGTTTGTGTTCGGTATCAGCGGCTCTTGGCTGCCGAAACGCTCTGCAGCGGCGCGTCGTTATGTTTTCTACCTTATCGCGAACATGTGTCTCTCAACCCGCTTCCATCTTCTGTTTCTTTCCCAAACAGCTTTTGTGATGTTGAGTCGATTCTCGCCTCTCTCTCTCTCCCTCCCTCTCATGGTGAAGGTCACCCTTCTTTATTGGAATGTTTACGCATGCTGACTGTGACGATGTAAGCAGCATTTCTGCTGCTGACCTCGCACAACGCCTTGTTGAGCATTCTTCGCGGCGAAGGTCAGCGCACCCGAGCGCCACGCACGGTGCGGTGGTACGTGAAGCACTGCCAGGGCGTGTGAAGGCGCTTATTTGGGACACGAAGACATCCGGTGGTGCTGCCCCTCGCAGCGCCCTGTTGCGCGGCGACGTTGTGAGGGTAGACGCGGAGGACACCGGTGCCGTCTTGTTGTCCTTGTCGCTCTCCACGGACGTCAAGTTTCGCTTTGCGCAAGCGCGGCAGAGACGGCTGCTGGCTGTCCTCTCCGCGAGGTCTGCCTCCTCGTCGCTTCACCTGAGTGCCGTGGACGCGGCACACTTTTACTGGATGGACGAGTGCGCGCCAAGCGTCTTTCACAGCGGATACGAAGGCGCCTTTGTTTTACAGAAACGCCTTCTGCGCTGGGCACTACGCGCGTTCGCACAAAATCCATTGCTAAAGAACATTCCCATGCAGAGCATTGAGATGGCGTTTCCCGCCCTGCTTGCCTACGCGCCGCGTGAACGCGAGGAAGTGGTCAAGCAAGCCGCTGAGATGCTTGGTCGGGGCACCATGATTTGGTACGGGGGAACCCTAATTAAACAATTCCACGACAGTTCCTCTCTCCTCCTTTTTCCGCTGCTGTCACCGCGGGAGGAGCGCTGCGCAGCTGCCTTGCTGTTTGCGCTCGCAAACACACACCAGATAATGCCAAATCAACTCGTTGAGGCTTCTCATGCCGCCCGATATCTGGTGGAGACGTACGGGACTGGACACGTTGCACTGTCATCCGGACTCACGCAATCACTCCTAACGGTGGCGTCGGCGCTGACGACGCTTTATCCCAACACGGTGACGACAGGGAAGACGATGCAGGACGTTTGCGCGGGGTGCCTCTCACTCCTGGTGCAGGCCAGCGCGGAGAACGTGGCGTCGTTCATCTCCAGCGGCGAAGCAAATCCGCCACCGAAAGTGAGGGGGCTACTGTCGCAGATGCGGGACTTGGTGCGGCAGACGATGTGCCGAAGCGAACGCCTGCTCCTCCGAAACGAAAGCGCCGGGAACGCTCAAAAAGAGGCGGAAGAGGACGTCAATGCTTTCTTCGCCGACACCGCCGTCCTCAAAGTTCACCGCAGCACGCTCCGCTCTCTTCTTGCTGCGGGGGTGGACACGCAGCTCCCCATGTCAGCGGCGACGTCCAGCGAGTGCGCGTCGCGCCTGCGTCTTCTGGAATGGGGGCCGAAGTGGTGGACGTCGGACACGGCAACGCGGCACGCAAAGGCAGAGGCAGGAGAGACAGAACTGAAGATTGACGCCAAGACGGCGGCGGCGGCCATGCGTGAGTCGGTGGCGGGAGACCACGCCTTGCTGGCTGTCATCCAGCGTACACGAAAGCGTCGCCGCAGCGACGGTGTGTGGCTGGCCTCCCAAGCGGTCCAGACAGCATTGGAAGAGGCGGGCATTCGCCTGAAGCGCCGTACGTTTCTGCAGCTGATGGACACGCTGGCGTTGCGCGACGGTCATAAAAACAGCGTCGATGCGGCAACGCAGTTCCTGCAGCAGCAGCACGTAGACGCGCTACTTATCCACCGCTTTACAGCATCGTTCACCGCGATGCAGGACAAGTAATAATATCTTGTTGCGTCACGACAGCTAGCCCAAATACATCCTGTTTGTTTTTGTTGATTTGTCTTCCTTGGTGAAAGAAGCCTTGCGAGTCGCCTTGATAAAACGGCTACTCAATTGGTCGTTGATGCCTACATCAGGTGCGACTTCTACCGTAATAAGGCTACGGACACATAAATTCTTTTCGCTGTGTGTGTATGTGTGCGACTGTCCTTCTCTCGTGCTTCACAGAACTTCTCTCCACCTGCTCTTAGTCCTCCGCGTCTCTTTCCTTTCTTGTCGCTTGTGTGAAGTTTGAATCAAAAGGTTAAACGTATACACTTATATATAAAGTTCCTCTCCTCCTTCTCATTTTTAAACGAACTCGTTGATCACCCACGCGATCATTATTATTATTATTTCTCTCTTTCAGTGCTGTCATTTGCCGGAGTTGGTGCCGTGATTTGTGTTCGCTCTAACGCTTCTATACATTCTCAAAATAGTTCTCTCCACCTCAATTAAAGTTCTTCTTTCTTTTAAACATGAACTCAACCGCAAACGACATCGCAGAGTCGCGGCGACCGAAGAAGCTGACGGTCAGCGAGCCCTACTACCCTCCCGAGGCGCGCAGCGTGGACTACGACGTGAACGACGCCGACACTAGTGCGATGGAAGACATGCCGACGCACGCCGAGCCACTGAAGCAGGCGCAAAACCTTCTGTCAACGGACAAGATAAATCAGTCGTCACCAAAGTCCGCCATGCAGAACTTCCTGCAAACGGTCCCACATCTCTTCACTCTGACCCCGGAGCAGATCTCCAGCCTTGATGTGATGATTCGCGAATACAGCGAAATGGACATCATCATCGAGGAAGGATCGTACCTGGAGCACATTTACGTCCTGGCCTCTGGCACGGTGGAGGTGATGAACTCGAAGAAGGGTCTGAAACGCGCATTTGGGCACCGCCGCATCGGCAGCATGGCGGCGCCGAGCGTGTTCGGCATCGACGACGCCATTTTGGAAAAACCGGCAGAGTTCACCTACCACGCCAGCTCCAACACGACGCTTTTTCTCATTCCCCGCAAGCAGTTCGCCGACCTTTTCGCGCGTTCCGCCATCTTCGCCAACAACGTCTCCAGCCAAATTCTACGGACGCTGCCCTCCTTCTCCGTCTTTCAGGAGTTCTGTCGCTCTATCTTTGGCATCTCCTCCTCGTCCGCCGCGGACGCGCAGTCGAACAAGAACGGCTATCGGATCTCTTTGCCGACGCTTATTGGTCTTTTCCGGTCCAGTGGCACCCTCTTTCACAAGCTCGTCAACACGAACGAGATCGACTACGAGGCGCTGCGCTACGCCGTTCGCCGACTCCCCACCAATATCACCATGACGTACATCATCATCTTGACGCTGGGCATCCCCGACTACCTGTCGGACGAATTCCTCGCCGACGCGGCGAACACGGAGAACGGAGCAGCGCCCTTGACTATCGCCGTCGACACGGGAAAGCGGCGGCGCTGCGCGTGGACCTTCGGTGGTGGGGGGCAGACCCTGGTGTTGATGCGGGACGGCTTCACGGACACGGTCGACTTCGTGTCCAACTTGTGCATCTTCTGCATCGAGGCGAAGAAGCTGCGCTCCCGCCTGCAGCAGCTCGTGTCTCCATCGGCGGCGGAGGTGGTCCGCAATGCCATTGCCCCAAGCGAAAACAATTTCCAGAACCAGGCGCGCGCCGACGAAGTCTTTGCCTCGCTCCAGTTCTCCGAGGAGGAGATGCAGGGGCTACGCAGTGTGTGGGGGGATGAAACGCTGCAACAGCTGTACAACATTGGCGTGCACCGGGAAGAGTACGTCGTGCATGTGGAGAGCGTGAGCAGCAAGATGTTCAGTGAAGACCCGTTTGCGAATTGGGCTCTCACCATTCTCCGCCACATGAAGCGCCGCATGAACACCGCTGAGTCGCAGTCTCTCCCGGAGGACGTTATGATTGACATCCTCTTTTCGCCGAACCGGACGCTGAAGAACCTATTTTGCTCCATGTCAGCCGACCTCAAGACACTGATCGAGAACATATCGGAAGAGACGGGATTCGGCAAAGGCGAGCGCACCGGCAACTGGAAGAACGCGGACGACCGGTACTACTACCTGCTGACTGGCCTGCTCGAGCGCGACAGCACCATCCGCAGCGCCTATCGGTCGCGACTCGAGTCGAACGGCTTCACGCTGATGGAGGACGGGCACCCGTCTGCCCTCATCGTCGACCTCATCGACATCAGTAGCATCTCGCCGGAGGAGACCGACCCGGGGCTCCGCGCGTGCGCCGCCAACGCGGCGAAGCAGAGTCGGGAAGGCAAGCGGCACTTCATCATCAACGTCGACAAGACGTTTGGTGCCCAAATCGAGTCTATTTTCCGCTCTCTCATCCTCACGTTTGGCAATCGCATCCGCAGTGTCAACCTCAGCGGGAAGGCGGCCGGCATTTGCGGCCATCGCGGTGACGTCATCTTTCCCGAAAAGCTCCTCTTCTCCAAGCAAACTTTCGGCGAAGACTCCACGGATGAGATTCGGCTCTGCAACCGGCAGGGCCTGGAAAAGGCCGACATTGTGCCGTTTCTGGACAAGTCATCCTCCGCTGCCATTCACACCGGTACGCTGATCACGTTGCCGGGTTTCATGCTGCAGAGCCAGCCAGTGTTGAAGTTTTACAAGACAGTGCACGGCTGCACGGCGGTCGACCTGCAGAGCAGTTACGTTGCCAGACAGCTGGAGGAATGCCGCCGAACGGGAGTCTTGAGCACAACGATTCCGAGCCGCTATCTCTTCTACTGCGATGACATGCCGATGGGCAACGAGAACGGCTCCGTTCTCAAGTCGCAGAAGCGCGAGATCATCTCCACCATCTACGCCACTGCCCGGGCACTCCTGTGCAAAATCCTCCAGTCTTAGTCTCTCTGTCGAGTGCCTGACGGCGTGTGAGGTTTTTTCCGTGATGTGTTTGTGTGTGTGCGCCGAAATGGAAGAAGCGTCCTGTTCCCTACTACTACTTTCTCGTGCCACTTTCCCAGGCGTTCTTCCAGAGCAAGTGTATGTTGTTGTTGTTTTTCTTCGTTGTGGGGAGCCATTTTGTCAAAGCGAAGCTGAACATTGCAGCGCGGCCACAACTCTTCTGTTCTGTTCGCATTTAAAAGCATTCATAAGCTTTTGGGCTTCTCCCCTTCCACCTGTCCGACCGTTTATCTTTTCTTGGATTTGTGCGTGCCACGTAAAAACTATATGATTCGGAAGCAATCAAACAACAACCAACCAAATGTCCGTTTTTTGTGCGTATGCTCGATGGACGCTTTGTGACCCCAGATCCGCCCAGCGAGGAGAAAAAGCAGCGGACAACGAGGCTGCCACACTTTTGTGTCGATTCGCATGCCCAGTTTTGCTCTTGGCTAGACGAGCCGAAGAATAGCAACCACGCCTTTGTTTTTCGCAACGCTCCTCTCGCTCCTCTTCCTCCCATGCCCCCGGCCCTCGTCTTTTCGTCCTGGCCGCGGGCTTTGGGATTCGCCCGCGCGCGGCCCCGGCCCCTGGGCGGCCAGGCCAGCCCCCCAGCCCCAACCCCAGGCGCCGCCCACACCCCGTCGGACCCGCGCCACCAAATGACAACCCCAAGCCGCCCCTCGCGGTACGCATCTCAGAACGCTCTCTGTTCGACTGAAGTGAAACCACACCTCTTACCCTGATGCTGAGTGAGTTCAGTGTAACTCAAAAGGAGTTGAAAGATCTCACTAAACTATGGTTTTGCAGTTTGCTTGAGCACCTCAACGTGGGCGGCTGCCACCGACTCACCGACCTCAGCCCGATCAAAAGATTACAGCGACTTTCTTGGATCGACATATCCGACACCTCTGTGGCCGACCCGTTTACAACGTTTTCTCAGATGTCACAGCTGACGGAAGTACAGATGATCGGGCGCAACGTCCGAGGTGACTGCCGTGAACTGAAAGGCGCAGCTAAGCTGAAGACTCTGGAGGGAGCTCGAACAGCACTCACAGGGCTTGAGAGAACCGCCACTTCTTCTTTGCGAGAGAAAGCCAACGTAGGCCGCTACACGCGTGTGAGAAATCTCTTTCCTTTCACAGCATTCCATCATAACTACGTCGGGACATCGTTCACGTCCATTGCAGACGTCGGACCTCTCCACTCCTTCGACGCACCGGAGTAGGCTTATATGTGCTGCTGCAACGAACTCAACGACGTTATTCCATGGGCTGACTTTCAAAAGGGCGCGCCAGCTAGGCGTTCTCGATCTGCACGAGAACACCGCGCGAACCATCACAATGAGGACGACGAGTCGTGCAATGTTGCAGAAGTTCAACCTCTGTGGGTGCAAGAAATGAGTAGCATCTCCGTTCTGCAATCCGCTTGGGAAACCGAGACCCTCAATCTGATGGATGCACATGTGGCCGTCCCTACCCTGCTCTTCGTTGGCAGCCAACCTTAGATTGTTGTTCCTTCAGAGTTAAAAACGAGACGGCTTATCCATTCGAAAGGAGACCTCACGTATTGTCTTTTGGTTTTGTTTGTGTCTGTGTTGCTACGTGTCAGTCATCAAAGTTGCTTTCGATTCAACACTTTCCATCACGGAAGGTATCGGAGCTTTAGTTGACTACGGTTTTAATAGCCGACTTACACCTGAGTTCAGTGATGCCGTTGACGTTTAAACACCGGGGCCGCCTTTACGTGACGGGTGGTTGTTCGCCTTCACGTCATGCAGAAAAGGTATGCCTTGATTTCTCCTTGCTCTGTTGCGTGCGTTTTTTGCCAGTAC